>NC_134353.1:460698035-461008868 GCF_048569485.1 Anomaloglossus baeobatrachus
GCCCACGTGGTACCAGTCAAACTGCCCGAATCCGTGGTCTTGCTGCTTGAAGACCACACTCCAAAGCTGCGCAGGGGACCACAAGCTGCTGCCGTCCGCCACTACCGCAACATCCCGGATACAAGCTCACTAAAACAGGAAAGGAAATCCGCTATTAGGTCCTCTATACCTGGTACCTGAGCTGCTGTGCCCGTATTAATTTCCCAACAAATAAAAACCAACCGCCGCAACACCCGAACAACGTGGGTAAAATATGCCGAGCCGTTATTAATCCCTAGCACCACCCCCATATTGTCCCAGTTGAACCGGATCTACTTATTCCACAACTGGTCACTCCCCAAATGGAGTGCGACCATCATCGGAAAAAATTTCCAATAGCGACACATTCCTTGTCAACCCCTCCGCCAACCAACTTTCTGGTCACCAATCCGCACATCACTGACCCTGATAAAAAGGCCCCGAAACCTGAGTCACCCGCAGCATCCGTAAACAATTCCTATTTGGAATTAACCACTACCTCATCCTTAAGCAACGAACCACCATTGTCCTGCTCCCCAAAAATTCTCCCCAAACCCACAAGGCCGCTCAATGTTCCTCCGACAAACTTATGTAGGGGAGAAGAGCAAGCACTCCAGCTGTCGCGCAATCTAGCCGACGTGAAAAACTCGGCCCATTGACCGTACCCAACCCGCAAATTAAGTTTCCCCCAATAGCGATTGAACCTCCTTTAATTGGAACTTCCTCACCCGGCACACCCTTGCCACCTCAACCTTAAGCGTGGCAACCTGTCGTCAGGAAGCCGAACCTCCCAAAGCACTGAGTCAATTACAATGGCCATAAACTAAATACAGGTGTTTGGCCGAACAGTTCTTCCCCAGGTGCCAAAGGCACCCCAAAGCCTCTCGCTCTCCATTCCAGTGCTGCTAGAATTCTTGTGCCTGTGCCGAAACAGCCAAACCCACACACCGACAATTCATCCCGGTAAGGTACCAGTGATGCCAAACCAGAAACATCACGCCCCCCCCATTCTAAAAAAGAACAAAAGGTTTCAACAAATGTGCACGATACTGCACTACCCATTGGCAAGCAGGGGTCTCCAAAACAATTTCCCTTCCAAAAACAAACTAATAACGAACACAATTTTGGATGAACTGTTAAGAGCCGGACAGCTGCCTCAATATCCATCTATTGCCATCAACATACCCCTCCCACAACTCTTTACCTACTTTTTTAGCCTCATCAAACGACGTATACAACACCTAACGAAGCTCAGCCAGTATACCATCATTCGCTGACCTACCCCTGGGATGACAAATGGTGGATTAGCCGAACTTTACCTGGCTCCTCCTTGGGCCCCCCCCCTGAATGACGAAACCACAAAATAAGAAAAGGTAGGGGGGTGACTAACTGTGCCCCCCATTCTCCCCAACGCCACCTCCTTTCCTAACTTTCCACCTACCAGCGCCAAATGCTGATACACCGAGGGAGATTCCAGGTTGTCCCTGGAACTTCAAAAAACAGGGGAAGGAATCCTGAAACCCTCCCCAAAACCCAACCTCAAACCTCAGCTTTGGCCCTAACAGGATCCCTATTTAGATACGGCAGCATCGCAACTAAGCTCACCGGTGTCTGACCCTTGGACATCCCATGGGATGCTCCGTTACAATAGGTGCGGAGATGTCCAAACAACGACAAGTGGCACTGACTTGCCTTCCCCCTCATTAACTTACCAACACGAACTTGACTTCTAGGACCCTGCCTGTCCGTACTGACCACCGGCACCCCAGCTTCCTGACCGGCCGGGGAACCCTGCCCCGCCCTGAATGACTGCCCATCTCTGGCTGCCGCCATCACCCGCAACCACAAGCCTGTATCCTTCTGATCCCATCCTATGGATGGACGGTCGCCATCCTCAGATGACACTGCTCCTCATAACGTATCCAGGTCTACCCCCCATAAATCCTATAGGCCTCTCCAATCGAGCCCATATAGCAAAACCACTGAAAACTATGCTCTGGCGCCTTTCGCCAATTCCTCATGCCCAAACTGCAACCCCTTAAACCTATTAGCATAAGTCTGAGGAATCAAGCGCCATCGCCACTTCTCCCCATCTTCCTTCTTGCTATCGTCTTTTCCCCCTTTGTCAAAACAAATTTTTGCCACCTCCCTACTCCTTTCAGTCTGAACTGCCCCTAATACTGGGGAAGAGACACTCCCAACTGGACTCACTAGCCGCAATGACGGACAAATTAACCCAAGCCGCCACTGGCGCCGGGGTTTTCCTGGCCCCTAATCCGGTCCCGCAACTGGCGAACGCAACTTCAATTGTGACAACTCCCCACTCAACGCATTCCCCCTAACACCCGCTGGCACCCCCAAACCGAACCCCAGCTGACCCGTCACCCCCCCTTTACTGTGTACCTAAACAGCATGTGAAGACAAACAAAACATGTAACCATACTCACCAGGCTGCACAAAGGCATAACCTCGCCAGCCGGACCACCTGTATCCTGATGTCCCTCTTGCCGATCTAGCATGCTTGGCTCCTCCCATCCGACTCTGCTCCATTGCTGTTTTAGCCGCGCGGCCCGAGGCCCCGCCGGCCGCATATCCTGGACATGACGATCAGTAGCGCCGACCAACAGGGGGAGCTGCATATTATCCTCAGGGCTCTCCAAGCACGGCCCCCCCTGCTCCGCTCCATGTGGCCCCACTCCCAGACAGGGCCTCTGTAGCCGCAGGCCCTGAATGCCAGGCCCGATGTAGTTCCGACCGCAGCCGCCTGGCTCCGCCCACCTCACAGGGATCCATCCGGGATACTATCGCTGCAGGGAGGAGAGGCTCAGGGCGCTCGGCCGGTACATCACCAGAGCGCCCCGCCGCACCGCCGACGTCACTCGCCGACAAGGCAGCAGCAGGCCCCGCCCCCAACTCCAGCGTAGGCCTGCTGACTGCCGCCGGGCCCAGCCGCCCGTCTGAATTCCTCCCAGGCCGGGGCCTGCCGGACCTCGCAGCTCGCGGCGTCCGGCCTGGAGGGTCCCCGGAGGGGGCTTCCGTGGCGACGCTGGGCCCTGGGAGTCAGGTCCGGTGACCGCCTCTCTGCCAGTCCAGACCTCCGGGGGCGCCGCTGTCACAGGGGTGCCGTCCCTGCCCCCCCCCCGGACTCCCACCGAAGATCCTTGCTATCAGGCTCTGTAGCCACCTGGGGGAATGGTCCCAGCAGCAGCTCTCCCACCGCTCCAGGAGCTGATCCCCGGCGTCCATAGCAGGTACAGGGATGGGGACTCTCACTGGTGTCCCAGAGCGGGAAAAGTGCCGCTCCTCCCCCAGCTTCACCTTTTTACTATACCCTGACTTACTCCCCCTCCCCTACCCGTGACATCATGACCTCCACTCCAATCAGTGTCATGCTGGCCTCCACACATGCCCGGGGGGAGGGGGGTCAGTGCTCCGGCCATTCTTGCCGCTGTGCTTCTTTTCTCTTCAGCGTCAAATGACATGCGGCGTGGCTTCCTGTCCTGTCAATTTATGCTACAGAAAACAGAAAGGAAGTCCAAAGCACCCCAAACCCTGATTGTGGGCACGGGCCCCTGCGGTCTGCTGCGCAGAACACTTGCGCCTCCACAGGAGAAGACACGCTGTGTCCAGGACACAGCATGTGCGGATCGTAGGCACGTATCCGAAATCTCTGAAAAATGTGATTCAGCCAAAATTACCAAAGGAAAATCACAGTAATGAGGCAGAGGTAGCCACTTTCACCTCACGACTGGCCTGTGTGTTGATGATGTCCATCTTTTTAGATGTGCACAAAAGTGCGGTCATCAACAGTTTTGTTCACCTTTGAGAAGACAGACAGTGCTGAACAGAGGCCAAAAGTTGTCCGGAATAACTTTGCTGCCTCTGGATCTCTGTGGTTTAACCTGAATCATGTATTTCAGAGATGTACAGTCATATGAAAAAGTTTGGGCACCCCTATTAATGTTAAACTTTTTTCTTTATAACAATTTGGGTTTTTGCAACAGCTATTTCATTTTCATATATCTAATAACTGATGAACTGAGTAATATTTCTGGATTGAAATGAGGTTTATTGTACTAACAGAAAATGTGCAATACGCATTTAAACAAAATTTGACCGCTGCAAAAGTATGGGCACCTTAACATAAAAGTGACATTAATATTTTGTAGATCCTCCTTTTGCAAAAATAACAGCCTCTAGTCGCTTCTTGTAGATTTTAATGAGTTCCTGGATCCTGGATGAAGGTATATTTGACCATTCCTGTTTACAAAACAATTCCAGTTCAGTTAAGTTTGATGGTCACTGAGCATCGACAGCATGCTTCAAATCATCCCACAGATGTTCAATGATATTCAGGTCTGGGGACTGGGATGGCAATTCCAGAACATTGTAATTGTTCCTCTGCATGAATGCCTGAGTAGATTTGGAGCGGTGTTTTGGTCATTGTCTTGCTGAAATATCCATCCCCTGCGTAACTTCAACTTCGTCACTGATTCTTGCACATTATTGTCAAGAATCTGCTGATACTGAGTTGAATCCATGCGACCCTCAACTTTAACAAGATTCCCGGTACCGGCCTGGGCCACACAGCCCCAAACATGATGGAACCTCCACCAAATTTTACTGTGGGTAGCAAGTGCTTTTCTTGGAATGCCGTGTTTTTTTGCCTCCATGCATAACGCCTTTTTGTATGACCAAACAACTCAATCTTTGTTTCATCAGTCCACAGGACCTTCTTCCAAAATGTAACTGGCTTGTCCAAGTGTGCTTTTGCATACCTCCGGCGACTCTGTGGCGTGCTTGCAGAAACAGCTTCTTTCGCATCACTCTCCCATACAGCTTCTCTTTGTGGAACGTGCGCTGTATTGTTGACCGATGCACATTGACACCATCTGCAGCAAGATGATGCTGCAGGTCTTTGGAGGTGGTCTGTGGATTGTCCTTGACTGTTCTCACCATTTTTTTTCTCTGCCTTTCTGATATTTTTCTTGGCCTGCCACTTCTGGGCTTCACAAGAACTGTACCTGTGTTCTTCCATTTCCTTACTATGTTCCTCACAGTGGAAACTGACAGTTTAAATCTCTGAGACAACTTTTTGTATCCTTCCCCTGAACAACTATGTTGAATAATCTTTGTTTTCAGATCATTTGAGAGTTGTTTTGAGGAGCCCATGATGCCACTCTTCATAGGAGGTTCAAATAGGAGAACAACTTGCAAGTGGCCACCTTAAATACCTTTTCTCATGATTGGATACACCTGCCTATTAAGTTCAAAGCTCAATGAGGTTACAAAACCAATTTAGTGCTTTAGTAAGTCAGTAAAAAGTAGTTAGGAGTGTTCAAATCAAGAAATTGATAAGGGTGCAACGGTCAAATTTTGTTTAAATGCGGATTGCACATTTTCTGTTAGTACAATAAACCTCATTTCAATCCAGAAATATTACTGAGTCCATCAGTTATTAGACATATGAAACTGAAATAGCTGTTGCAAAAACCCGAATTGTTATAAAGAAAAAAGGTTAACATTAATAGGGGTGCCCAAACTTTTTCATATGACTGTAGATGGAAACCCTGATGTACGTGCTCATCATTGAAGACAAGATAGCACAAAGGATCTGCAAAAATGCTATGCCTCCCCAGTCAAAAAAGAAATCAGCAAAATCTATGCTCACCCATCCAAATCCCCCTTTGCTTCTGAGCAGTGAGGTGACCCCGCTTAAATGTACGGGGTGCAGGTATCCAGAAGCAGAAGCTGGTCACAATGTGTGGGCACTAAAATGCACTGGGCACAACAAGGACTTGTTTGCAATTTTGAACCCCTTCACGACTGATTACTTGCTGATGTCGTGGTAATCACCGCTGGCTGCTGCGGTGAGACGGCAGTGTTCCACGCACGTCTGCTGATTTGAACAGCAGATATGTGGGGCTAACAGGCACGGGTGGATCCGCAACCCATTCACACCTGCTTGCCACTTATTTTGAAAGAGCGATTTTAAATGGCTAGTTGTTTCTTGCCACCATCGGCAGCCCCGTGATGTGATCACGGTGAGCAGATGGTTGTCATATTAGCTTGGGGTCAGGTGATGACCCCTGACGAGTCCGACGTACTTCCTCTAACTACCAACAGAGCAGCGGCTGTTAAAGGAACAGTGCATATTTGCTGATCAGAGCTGTGCAGCTCTGATCAACACAAATGCACAGACTATCAGACAGTGGATCCATAAAATCCCCTTAGGGGACTAGTAAAATAAATAAAAATTTTAATTTTTGTTTTAAAAAATGACAAAATAGAAAAAAAACAAAGTTCAGAATCACCTCCCATTCACACCATTGAAAATAAAACAGTTAAAAAACATACACATATTTGGCATTGCTGCGTTCAGGAATGCCCGTTCTATCAAAATATAAAATAAATTAATCTGATTGGAATTTTTTTTTTCATCACACCGTGTACCAAACACCAAAATTATGTTTTTGTTAGTAGGAATTTTTTTTTTTTTAAAATGCGATAAAAGCCGATCAACACGTAGCATCCGCACAAAAATGTAATTTCCAAAATTTGGTCACTTGAGGGGGGTTTCTTCTGTTCTGGCACTTAGGGGCTTTGCAAATGGAATCGGAAAACTATTCTAGGAAAATCTGTGCTCTACAAATCAAATGGCGCTCCTTCACTCCCGAGCCCTGTGGTGCAGCCAAACAGTACTGTACAGTCACACGTGGGGTATTGCCACGTTCAGGAAAAATTGTGCAACACATTGTGCAGACTTGGTAAGAGTACCGCGCTACCAAGGGAAGGGGTTGGGGGGGAAGGGTTAGATGTGTTGTGACTGGACACTAGTTAAGAGGTATGGACCAAAAGGAACAAAAGAGTGAAAACTAGTTTTAAGAAATTAAAAGTGTGATTTTATTTTGTATGAAATATTAAAATACTAATATATTATATATATATATATATATATATATATATATATATATATATATATATATATTCTCAATTGGCAATGCCAGAATCCAGATATCCGGGCAAGGATAAAGATGGCTGGATCGGTACAGGACCTAAAAGAAGGGAAAAGAAAGAAGGGTTGCTAGAATCTAAATGTCCAGTGGAGGAGTTCTTAGATGTGGCAGCACAGAGGTGTATGCTGAGATGAGACGGCACTGTGGAGATGGCTCAGGCTTGGTGGCACTGCGGCATAGGCTTAGACGTAGCGGCACTCTGGTGATGGTTGAGACGTGAGGGCACACTGGCAATGGTGGAGAGCAGGCTCTAGGACGAGACCGAGGTTAGCAACAGGACACTAGTACTGGGATTAGACACAGCAACATACAGGGACCTGAGAACTAGCAACACACTATAAGCAACGTTGCTCAGGCGCCTCCTGTCAAAGAAGGCAGTCTTAAATACCGTTCGGTCAACAGGTGACTTCAGGGATGGCTTCCAGGTAATGGGACACTGGCGCATTAAGAAAGGGGGCGTGACCGCGCACTCACTACGTGCACTTTCTGAAGACCTGTGCACAGCTTGGAAGCAGTTGAAGCGGACTCCAGGACAGGAGGAGGGAATGGAGTCGCCGGACAGGTGTGAGGGAGGACGCCCCCGCTGTGGTCTGGGAGTGGGGATACGTGGGGATACCGTGCTGGGACCAGAAGCTGCAGAGCTGCTGGACAGGGGAGAAGGAACGCCCCTGCTAGAGTCTGGGAGCGGGGGCGCGCACGTAGACACCACACTGGAACCTGGTCTGGGTGCTACACATGGTTTCCGGTGAAATAATGAAACCATAAAGAAAAGCAGAATTTGGGTACTCAATGTAAACTTTCTTGGAGCCTTCATTGGGTGACATAGTACCTAGTTATGTGCTTGGCTAACGTATGGTTTCTCATGCTGGAGGTGCCCAGGCTGGAAGTATTTCTGCCTCTGCTAAGCTTGTTCTGACAGATTTGACAAATGGCAACAGTTTGGTCCGAAGGACTCTTGGAAAAAAAACTCCCACACAATCACAGCACGGATCCTTGGACTCTGAGATGGCACAGGTGGTGGTGTCATGTGCACAGTTGGTTGACCTCTGGCAGTGGTCGAAACCCTATCTCTTACAGCCTTTTTGCAGTCTATGGGCACATGCTCCACTGCACTGTTGCTCTCGCAATCCATGCCACCCGTCCATGTTGGATCAGTCACCTCATCATCGAACAGGTCGTCTTCAAATTCCTGAAGGTCAACATCTTCGGTAATGGAGGTTTCAAGCTGCCCTGAGGGCAACTGTGTCTCATCATCCTCCAGCACTTCCACCTAATTGCCTAGCATGTAGGGCCAACATGGCTTTCTTCTGGCCTTGGGTGCTCAAAGATCTGCATCACTGTACAGCACGGCCTCACCTGCGTTGGTGGTGTTGCACAGTGAGAGGCAAGAAAGGTCAAAGGGTCCGGTAAACAGTTCCTCAGAGTAATCTGCATTGGGGTCGTATGTTTCCGTAGAATACTGATGCTGTGAGGAAGGAGGACCAGGCTGAGGATTCGATGGCCCAGCCTCTTGGATACTCAAATCTGTGTGTGTGGACCCTTGGGGTTTGCTACTCGACAAGTTACTGGAGGCATTTTCTGCTAGCCAACTTGTTGCCTATTCACACTGTTCAGGGCGCAAGAGTGGATTAACACGTGGACAAGAAAATTGGGATAGGAAGGCAGAGGTAGGTAAAGCAGGAACCTTTTTCTTTGGCTCGGTCACACTGCTTGGGCGACCACCACTGTCACTACCACCTCGTCCATGGCCCTTACCACCTCTTTTTCCCATTTCTTTTGGTTTGATTATTTGAAGGTGAATACTGTAACATGAATACTGTAACATGATCTTTTGTACAGGCAGTGGAACGACACTGATGCCGGGTTGTTAAACTTGTGTTAATAGTTTCCCACGATAGCTGTTTCTGTAAGTCTAAAAACCGCAAGCTAACTTTATTGGACAAAGTATCACTTGGAGGAGTCGACAAAGATGTTGTGAATGTCTTTCAGCCCTAAAAGAAAACAGGGTTTGACACCACTTTTATGTTAGTATTGGTTTTTGGCACTCAGACTGTGTTTTAGTACAAGCAGGACACTATGTAGGTTCTGTAAGATATGAAGACGACACCACCAGGATGCTAGCTTGGTACTTTAACGGTATTTGGCTTCAGGCAGTAGTGGCACTGACACCGAGTATTAATTAAAATTTGGTAACACTGACACTGTGTTTTACTAGCAGCAGGCCAGTATGTAGGTTCTGTATGTTATGAAGTCACCACCAGGATGCTATATATTATGGTATTTGGCTTCAGGCAGAACTACAGGCCGTGACAGCAATGGTTTTTTTTTTTTTTTTTTTTTAATTTACACTTTTTTTTTTTTAGCAGTTTGGTACTATGGCGTTTATGTACGCTATGAAGCCAACACAAATACACAACTGTGCTGGTATGAATTGAGATGGTGGCTGACAGGCATTACACTACACCTGAACCCGTTGTTTTTGTCAATTTTGGGACCTGTTTTTAGGAAGTTGCAATACCTACCCCTAGTAGAAGAGGCACAAGGGATGTAGCAGTGCTGGGATTGTTGATTATTAGTAGCAGATGTCAGGACATCTTTAAATCTCTCCCTGCCTGTGAAAAAGCTCTCCTTATATCAGACACTACACTAACAGACCATATAGGATGTTTTTGAGAGAGGTAGAGCGCCCCCAGATCCCAGGGTTTGGAAATATTTTGTTTTAGAAAATATCTGACCTTTCTTATTGACGTACCATACATTTTCTTCAGTGGAGTCCTCATTGGATTGCCATGCCTATGAATGAAAGGAATGCAGCACGCCAATAGATCTGTAACAAGCCATAAGACATCTGTGATAAACTGGTTCCCGCACCCCACATGTATGGCACTGGCCACCATCAGCAATATCACGGTCAATAAAAACAGCAGCATTTAGAAGGTTAAACCCATTGTTACCCAGCGATTGCAGGTCCTGATGACTTCATTGGCAACCCCCAGTCCTGTTATTGGCCTCAGGTTCTGCAAGCAAGGGTGGTTTGATAAACCCTACTATAAGCAGGGTCTAATAGGCCAAGTGTTGGTGTAAAATAGCGAGTCCTTGAGCCCTTCCCTGAGGTTTTTCTATGCAAAGCCACCTAGTTTTTTCCCTCAAGTTTTAATCCCTTTCGCGACTGGCCGATTTTGCGCCATCCATTTTTTTTTTTCGCCACCCTTCAGAGATCCATAATTTTTTTATTTTTCTGTCAATACAGGCATGTGAGGGCTTGTTTTTTGAAGAACAAGTAGAACTTTTAAATGAAGTCATGAGTTTTGCCATATAGTATACTGAAAAACGGCAAAAAAGTTCCAAATGTGGAAAAATTGCAAAAAAGTGCAATTGCACGATACTTTTTGAGATATTTTATTCACTGTCTTCCCTATATGGTAAAACTGATGTGTTGGTGCGAGTTCATAGATACCAAACATGAATAGGTTTACTTTTATCTAAGGGATTCAAAAAAAAATGTAGACGTTTGTCCAAACAAAATTGGCATACGTTTTGTGCCATTTCCACAACCTGTAGCATTCTCATTTCTTCGGCGCTCCATTGGGAGACCCAGACGATTGGGTGTATAGCTACTGCCTCCGGAGTCCACACAAAGCATTACACTAAAAAGTGTAAGGCCCCTCCCCTTCTGGCTATACACCCCCAGTGGGATCACTGGCTCACCAGTTTTCTGCTTTGTGCGAAGGAGGTCAGACATCCACGCATAGCTCCACTGTTTAGTCAGCAGTAGCTGCTGACTATATCGGATGGAAGAAAAGAGGGCCCATATAGGGCCCCCAGCATGCTCCCTTCTCACCCCGCTTGTGGTTTGTAAGGTTGAGGTACCTATTGCTGGTACGGCGGCTGGAGCCCACATGCTGTTTTCCTTCCACATCCCCCTGAGGGGCTCTGAGGAAGTGGGATCTTACCGGCCCCAAAGCCCTGAGGCCGGGCTCCATCCACAGACCCATTGAACCTGCTGGATACGGAGCTGGGTACCGTTCAGGGACATGGCCCTGCACCATTCAGGTACTCTGTGTCCCCGTACACACAGGCACAGCACACTCCAGACTTGCTGGGTGTGCTAGTGCGCCGGGGACAGTAAAGGGTTACAGTCACTGCAGCCTAGCTGAGTGACTTTATGTATGGGGAACTACCGCGCCGGACGCTCCGGGAGCGGCGGCGCGGCTGGGACTTGTAGTGCGCCGGGGACTTAGCGCCGACCGCGCTTTTACGGCGGCGGCGCTTATAAATCCAGTCCCCGGCTTTTGCGGCCTAGCTCCGCTTCGTTCCCGCCCCCACCCTGTCAATCAGGGTAGGGGAGAGACGCTGTACAATCAGCAGCGCCGAGGGCTGGAGCCTTATTTACATGCTCCAGCCCTCTCACTGGACACTGTGGGACGCCGGTTTCCCGCTCTGACTTGGGGGCACGCCCACGGCCCGCCCCTACTCACACGAGCTGGAGAAGGACGCCGGCAGCCATTCCTGCAGTCCGAGCTGAGAGATCGGACTCTGGGCAACCAGGCACAGGACTAGGGCGACCACACACTCGCTTATAGGCGGGCGGTAAGCGGCACCTGAAGTGCTGACCCCACTAAATACCGCAGTTGTCCATTTGTATTTTTATGCTTACACTGCATAGGTCGCTATTTTTGGCTATATGCCCTCTTAGATGGCGACACATCAGCAGCAGGAAAGCAGGGGTGCTAAGGCACAGGCTTTCTATGCTGCTTGTATTGCATGTACTGAAGTGTTCATGTGTATTTATGCTTGTATGCTATACACTGCACTGTACGGTCGCTAGTCTGGGCTATTTTCGCCTAGAATGACTAGACTACAGCAGCAGAAAAGCAAGGGTGCTGAGGCACAGGTTTTTTCTATGCTGCTTGTATTGCAGGGGTTGCAGTGTTCATTTGTACTTATGCTTGTATGCTATACATTGCACTGTATGGTCGATATTCTGGGCTATATTCCCCTAGATGGCTAGTCTACAGCAGCAGAAAAGCAGGGGTGCCAAGGCACAGGCTTTCTATGCTGCTTGTATTGCATGTGCTGCAGTGTTCATTTGTACTTTATGCTTGTATGCTATACATTACATTGTACGGTCGCCATTCTTGGCTCTATATCCTAGATGGCTAGTCGGCAGCAGCATATAAGCAACACAGGCTTTCGATGCTGTTTTTACTGCATGTGATACTGTTCCACGGCACTGAACCCCATTGTGTGCAATGCTCCCCTGGAGCACTTGGTCAGCCGGGGTCTCTACTAGACGTGGCCAAAGGACAACCCTGTCCAAGGACAGGGATGGAGTTGCAATGGGATAGAGACTTGCAGTCCGGACAGGCCATGGGCAATCTGGATCATTGCTCCCTGGCCACCCTCATTGGGAATAAAATCGGTGCTCCGGGGGGGGTCCCAGGAGGCTCTCTGTATGATGAGGCAGACGTAGCTCATCAGGACTTTGATCCTGACAACGCTCTCAATCCGGATACACCGGATGGTGACGCCATAAGGAATGATCCTATAGCGTCCATCAATCGTATGTTGGATATTTCTCCCTCAGCTCCCCCAGCGGAGGAGTCAGCTTCACAGCAGGAGAAGTCCCATTTCAGTAGCTCAAACGTATATTGAGTATTTTTCTGGCCACGCTGACTTCAGAGAAGCAGTCCAGGAACACCACGCTTACCAGATAAGCGTTTTCTCCAAACGTATTAAGGATACACGTTATCCTTTTCCCCCTGACGTGGTCAAGCGCGGGACCCAGGGTCCAAAGGTGGATTCTCCAATCTCCAGGCTTGCGGCTAGAGCCATAGTTGCAGTGGAGATGGGACTTCACTTAAAGATGCCAGACAGATGGACTCTGGTTGAAATCTGTCTATGAGGCTATCGGCGTGTCGGTTGCTCCGGCATTTACAGCCGTATGGGCACCCTAAGCTTTTCAGCTGTTCTTGCACAGCTGGTCTTGAGCATATGTACATTTGTGCCGCAGGGGCGTCCGTAACCTCGCAATGTCTGCATTGCGACTTACCCTATTAATGCTGTCCTGGAAGGACAGTCGAGGTTTCGGTCCTTCCCAAGCTCGGGCAGGTCCCAATTGTCCTCGTCCAAAAGAGCTGAAAAGCCTCAGAGGGGCTCAGCTTCCGGGGGCTCAATCACGCCCAAGGAAGGCAGCCGGAGGAACCGCTACCAAGGCGGTCTCCTCATGACTCTCAGCTCTCTCATCTCTCCGCATCCGCGGTTGATGGCAGACTCGCTCGCCTTTGGCGACATTTAGCTGCCACAGGTCACAGACCGGTGGGTGAGGGACATTGTGCCCACGTGCACAGGACAGAGTTCTGTTCTCGTCCTCCGACTCGATTCTTCAGAACGTCCCCACCTCCCCACCGAGCCGATGCTCTTCTGCAGGCAGAAGGAGTGGTAATCCCTGTTCCTCTTCAGGAACAAGACACGGTTTTCCTCCAATCTGGTTGTGGTGCCAAAAAAGGATGGCTCTTTCCGTTCCGTTCTGGACCTAAAACTGCTCAACAAGCACGTGGAGGCCAGGCGGTTCCGGATGAAACCCTCCGCTCCGTCATTGCCTCAATGTCTCAAGGATATTTCCTAGCATCAATAGACATCAAAGATGCTTATCTCCACGTGCCGATTGCTACAGAGCACCAATGTTTTCTACGTTTCGTGATGGGAGACGACCATCTTCAGTTCGTAGCTCTGCCATTCGGTCTGGCGACAGCCCCACGGGTGTTCACCAAGGTCATGGCGGCAGTGGTAGCAGTCTTGCACTCACAGGGACACTCTGTGATCCCTTACTTGGACGATCTACTTGTCAAGGCACCCTCTCAAGAGGCATGCCAACTCAGCCTGAATGTTGCGCTGGAGACTCTCCAGACGTTCGGGTGGATCATCGACTTCTCAAAGTCAAACCTGTCACCGACCCAATCACTAACGTATCTTGGCATGGAGTTTCATACCCTCTCAGCGCTAGTGAAGCTTCCGCTGGACAAGCAGCGGTCACTACAGACTGGGGTGCAGACTCTCCGTCAAGGTCAGTCGCACTCCTTAAGACGCCTCATGCACTTCCTCGGGAAGATGGTGGCGGCAATGGAGGTGGTTCCGTTTGCGCAGTTTCATCTGCGTCCTCTTTATTGGGACATTCTCCGCCAATGGGACGGGAAGTCAACATCCCTGAACAGGAAAGTATCCCTTTCACAGAAGGACTCTCTGCAATGGTGGCTTCTTCCCACCTCATTATCACAGGGAAGATCCTTCCTACCACCGTCTTGGGCGGTAGTCACGACAGACGCGTGTCTGTCAGGGTGGGGAGCAGTTTTTCTCCACCACAGGGCTCAGGGTACGTGGACTCAGCAGGAGTCCACCCTTCAGATCCATGTTCTGGAAATCAGAGCAGTGTATCTTGCCCTACTAGCCTTCCAGCAGTGGCTGGAAGGAAAGCAGATCCGAATTCAGTCGGACAACTCCACAGCGGTGGCATACATCAATCACCAAGGAGGGACACGCAGTCGGCAAGCCTTCCAGGAAGTCCGGCGGATTCTGATGTGGGTGGAAGCCACGGCCTCCACCGTATCCGCAGTTCACATCCCCGGCGTAGAAAACTGGGAAGCAGACTTCCTCAGCCGCCAGGGCATGGACGCAGGGGAATGGTCCCTTCACCCGGACGTGTTTCAGGAAATCTGTAGCCGCTGGGGAAGGCCGGACGTCGACCTAATGGCGTCCAGGCACAACAACAAGGTCCCAACCTTCATAGCACGGTCTCGCGATCACAGAGCTCTGGCGGCAGACGCCTTAGTGCAAGATTGGTCGCAGTTCCGGCTCCCTTATGTGTTTCCACCTCTGGCACTCTTGCCCAGAGTGCTACGCAAGATCAGATCCGACTGCAGCCGCGTCATACTCGTCGCCCCAGACTGGCCAAGGAGGGCGTGGTATCCGGATCTGTGGCATCTCACGGTCGGCCAACCGTCGGCACTACCAGACCGACCAGACTTACTGTCCCAAGGGCCGTTTTTCCATCGGAATTCTGCGGCCCTGAACCTGACTGTGTGGCCATTGAGTCCTGGATCCTAGGGTCTTCAGGATTATCCCAAGGGGTCGTTGCCACCATGAGACAGGCTAGGAAGCCCACGTCCGCTAAGATCTACCACAGAACGTGGAGGATATTCTTATCCTGGTGCTCTGCTCAGGGAGTGTCTCCCTGGCCTTTTGCATTGCCTACCTTTCTTTCTTTCCTGCAATCTGGGTTAGAAAAAGGTTTGTCGCTCGGCTCCCTTAAAGGGCAAGTCTCTGCGCTATCCGTCTTTTTTCAAAAGCGTCTAGCACGACTTCCTAAGGTGCGCACGTTCCTGCAGGGGGTTTGTCATATTGTACCCCCGTACAAGCGGCCGTTAGATCCATGGGATCTGAACAGGGTACTAGTTGCCCTCCAGAAGCCGCCCTTCGAGCCTCTGAGGGAGGTTTCACTTTCTAGACTATCACAGAAAGTGGCTTTTCTGGTAGCGATCACATCTCTTCGGAGAGTGTCTGAGCTAGCAGCGCTGTCATCCAAGGCTCCTTTCCTGGTCTTCCACCAGGACAAGGTAGTGCTGCGCCCCATTCAGGAGTTTCTCCCGAAGGTGGTATCCTCTTTTCATCTTAATCAGGATATCTCTTTGCCTTCTTTTTGTCCTCATGCAGTTCATCGGTATGAGAAGGATTTACATTTGTTAGATCTGGTGAGAGCACTCAGAATCTACATTTCCCGCACGGCGCCCCTGCGCCGCTCCGATGCACTCTTTGTCCTTGTCGCTGGTAAGCGCAAAGGGTCGCAGGCTTCCAAAGCCACCCTGGCTCGATGGATCAAAGAACCAATTCTTGAAGCCTACCGTTCTGCTGGGCTTCCGGTTCCATCAGGGCTGAAGGCCCATTCTACCAGAGCCGTGGGTGCGTCCTGGGCATTACGACACCAGGCTACGGCTCAACAGGTGTGCCAGGCAGCTACCTGGTCGAGTCTGCACACTTTCACCAAACATTATCAGGTGCATACCTATGCTTCGGCGGACGCCAGCCTAGGTAGAAGAGTCCTGCAGGCGGCAGTTGCCTCCCCGTAGGGGAGGGCTGTCTTCGCAGCTCTAACATAAGGTATTTCTTTACCCACCCAGGGACAGCTTTTGGACGTCCCAATCGTCTGGGTCTCCCAATGGAGCGCCGAAGAAGAAGGGAATTTTGTTACTTACCGTAAATTCCTTTTCTTCTAGCTCCTATTGGGAGACCCAGCACCCGCCCTGTTGTCCTTCGGGATTTTTGGGTTTTTTCGGGTACACATGTTGTTCATGTTGAACGGTTTTTCAGTTCTCCGATGTTACTCGGAGTGAATTTGTTTAACCAAGTTATTGGCTTTCCTCCTTCTTGCTTTTGCACTAAAACTGGTGAGCCAGTGATCCCACTGGGGGTGTATAGCCAGAAGGGGAGGGGCCTTACACTTTTTAGTGTAATGCTTTGTGTGGCCTCCGGAGGCAGTAGCTATACACCCAATCGTCTGGGTCTCCCAATAGGAGCTAGAAGAAAAGGAATTTACGGTAAGTAACAAAATTCCCTTCTTTTCAGGATCTGAGGCTCAGTGATGGCTTATGTTTTGCATCTCGAGCTGTAGTTTTTAACGGTACCATTTTGCGCAGATGCTAAGTTTTGATTGCCTGTTATTGCATCTTGCGCAGAATTTGTGGCGACCAAAAAACGTAATTTTGGGGTTTGGAATTTTTTTGCCGCTACTCCCTTTACCAGTAAGATAATTGATTTTATATTTTGATAGATCGGGCATTTCTGAACACGGCGTTACCAAATGTGTGTATATTTTTTAGTTTTTTAATCCTTTAGTTTTCAATGGGGCGAATCGGGGGGGATTTGAAGTTTTATGTTTGTTTTTATTTTCTTAATTTTTCAAAACATTTTTTTTTAAATCATTCCCCTAGGGAACTATAAGGATCAGCAGTCTGATCGCTTGTTCCTTTCTCACGATTAGAGCAGCATCTCATCCCTTCAGTACTCAGCTGCTGGTTACAGGACCTTAGTCATGTGAGCTACAGGAGTCATCATATGACACTGTGCTACCATGACAACCATAGGATCCACGGGATCACGTCACATGACTTCCGGTGTCAGGCTGTAAGTAAAGTTTTAGTGCGACCGTGTCTTAACATTGCGCTGTCACATTTTTTGCCAAGAGATGGAGATTTGATGCTGAATTTTATGCACCATATTCCTGCAGTAGACATGCATCTTCTGTAAAACCAATAACGCATCTTGTTTTGATGCATTTTTTTGCCCAAAGATGCAGATTTAGTGCAGGAGTTTTGTGTATAAATTACAGCACCAAATCTGCATCCCTTTTGCAAAAAAAGCCACGTCTTTCTGCCAGGAGATGCAGGACTAAATGAGGTCAGTTTACCTGAGGTGAGTTTTCATGCGGTCACAGATGGGGTTACCTTGGCAACCTCCACCTGTGACCACACATAACTCTGTGACATCACTGCTAACAGCTATGGTTCAGTTAGTCTCTGCCTGCCGCTGCAGCAGGTAGTCATGTTCTGTGAACACGTGCTGTGACTTTAGGATGTAGCAGAGCCAGGATCCTTGTGGGACCTTGTGTGGATTATGTCAGATCTGGATGTTTTGGGTGTTAATAAAAGGGTGAACGAGGGTGGGTTTTCTTATATTTTATTTCAAGTAAAGGATTTTTTCGGTGTTTGTTTTTTATTTCTCTTCACTTACTGGATTAGTAATCGGGGGTTCTCATTGACCCTACCCATTACTAATCTAGGGCTTAGTGGCACCTGTGAGCTGTTATTAACCCCTTATATTATCCCAAATGACACTGCACCAAGCCAATTGGGATGAGTCAGGCAAAGTGGCGGGATTGTCTCATCTACTGGGTGCGACAATTCTGGGCAGCTGCAGGCTGCCGTTAGGCTGCAGGAGGTGCGGAGGGGGCGAAATAACCATGGGTCTGCCCAGCATGAGAATACCAACCACCAGCTGTCGGCTTCTCTTTGGTTGGGTACAAAAATTGGTGGGGAGGGGGAGGAACTGCACACCATGTTTTTTAAAATTAGTTATGTAAAATAATTTAAAACAAATCTGTATAGGGTCACTCTTATTTTGATACACAGTCAAGATAAGTACACGGCTGGGGGCTGCAGCCTGTGGCTGTGTGCGTTTTATATGCGCTGGGTATCACAAAATGTGGGGACCCTATGCCAATTTTATTTTTCTTTATTTTAACACAACTGTAGGGATGCAGTGTGTGGGATTCCAACTAATCAGACTCTGTTGCACAGGGTGGGGGGGATGCATTAGGAATGCAACCATCAGAGACACTGGGACTGCCGGTGGGTGGGGGAAGCAGTGAATATGTATGGGGGTTAATGAGCGGACCCAGAAGCATTGTGACAGCCGCGGGGAATGCCGTAAGTATAACGCTCCTGCTCTAAGTCTAGCCCTTTCCACCACGATTTTACAGCACAATGTTTCGGTCCCCATAGACTTGTATGGGGTTTGGTGTTTGGGCATAGAATCAAGTTGAAGTCCAGTCCTGAACCGGATTTTTTTATTTTTTTATTCAGCTGGATCCACCGACTCCGAACATCTGGGGCTTCTACATCTCTAATCATGAGATCAAAATAGTCATTGTATCCAAAAAGCTTTGTTGTTTTGACATGCTGGGGGCTCTTCAAATGACATTTGCAACCTATTGCGGCGTCCTCTTTACTATGCTTTCCCTTATTACCTCTTTTAAGAATGAAAAATTTGAACCCAAAGTAAAAAAAAAATTTTCAATTTTATTGACAAATATTAAAAAAAATTCTCTTGTGAAGCACCTGTGGATTAAAAATGCTCACCTCACCCTAGATTTTAGATTTCTTCTAATTTTGTAGCCAGACACCTACATGATGGCTCTTCATAATGGAGAAGAATGTTTTTCTCAGCATTGACACCAGTGACCAAATCCCATTTACCGAAATGAAAGCTTGCAAGAAACTCCACCATGCCTTATGCCGGCGTCACACGGTACGATATATCGGGCGATATGTCGTCGGGTTCACGTCGTTAGTGACGCACATCCAGCATCGTTTGACATATCATACCGTGTGACACCGCTGAACGACTGTGAACGAGCAAAAATACTCACCTTATCGTTGCTCGTTGACACGTCGTTCATTTTCTAAATGTCGGTCCTCCTTCTGCGCGCCGATTGTTCATCGTTCCCGTGGCAGCACACATCGCTCCGTGTGACACCCCGGTAATGACGAACACAGCTTACCTGCATCCCGCCGGCAATGCAGAAGGAAGGAGGTGGGCGGGATGTTACGTCCCGCTCATCTCCGCCCCTCCGCTTCTATTGGGCAGCCGCTATGTGACGTCGTTGTGACACCGAATGTCCCTCCCCCTTCAGGAAGAGGATGTTCGCCGCGCACAGCGACGTCGTCAGGAAGCTAAGTGCATGTGACGGGGGTTACCGACTTTGTCCGACACGGGCAACTAATTGCCCGTGACACACAAACAACGGGGGCGGGTACGATCACTCGAGACTTTTTGCTGAATAAACTGCTTTTTCTTACAAATATTTCACATTTTGACTCATCAGTCCAGAGAACCTGCTTCCGTTTTTCTGCACCTTAGTTCCTAAGTTTTCGTGCACAGATGAGCTGCTTGATCTGATTTCCATGTCGGTAATATGGTCCCACTGGTTGCTGCCAGTTCTCAGCTGGTGGTACTGCTGGATATCTAATTTTTAAAGCATCACCCAGTGTTTTTTTTGTTTGTTTTCAGCCCTGCAGTGGTGTCCCCTGACCCTGGTCTTATACGCAGTCACTTAGTGGCATGTTCATCCTTCTTCGAGGCTGCTCTGGTCCCCCAGCACCATATTGTGCCCATAACTTCTCACTGGACAGAAGTTACGATGGAAGCACTCGATGCGACTCTTGAGCAGCAGAACGTAGCCCTGAGTTGTATTGATTTGTGACCTTCTGGCGCACTTCATGAAACCCCGGAGCTGATGGTAGCTAACAAATCATCGGAGACCGTCTAGAGCAACGCTGGAAACATGAAACTGCCGAAGGATGAGTACAAGACTGGGCAGGGGACTTGCATTTAAAGCACCGCTCCAACAGTAAAATAAAAATATGATGCTTAACTGGTGCTTTAAGGGAAGTAAGCATCTGTCTTTCATCCTAATTTTCTTTGGCAGACCACAGCAGCTACATTTCTTAAAGGGAAGGTGTCGTCAATTTTTTTTTCAATAACTGAAAAATCTAAAGTATTAATGTTTTAATGTTATGTATAAATATATTTTTTTTTAATTGAGAAAAATATTAAAAAAAAAATCTAAAGTTTGATATTTTCCTCTCTTAAACACTAGGGGGAGCAGCTGCTGAAATCCTGCTGTAGTGCTAGTGTAGAAATAGCTCATATTACAGCTGCAGTAAAAGTAGGTGGATTCTGCTCTCCTGTGTGTTATGTCTCCTCCCCCTCCAAATCTGGGTGTTTCCAAAAGTATAGGAGAGAATGAAGTTTGGGGTCACAGTATGGAGCCATTTTGTTGGTGCCCACAAAGTGTTAGTAATGTCTAAAGTGACACTAAGGCCAGCTACATAGTGCTCTACTGTATCTCGTGCCACACTGTATACCAATGCCCCGCTGACTGTATCCCTATGCCCCGCTGACTGTATCCCTATGCCCCGCTGACTGTATCCCTATGCCCCGCTGACTGTATCCCTATGCCTCACTGTATCATATACTGTGCTGACGGCCGGGATCGTAGGTCCGACGTGACATGTTTGTGAGGAGGGGTGATCCGTAGTGCAGTGCCGCTCAGGCTGCAGATAACCTCTCCAAACCGCATGCACTCATCTCAGACCTGCGCCCCCGGCAGCCTGTCCTGTCAGCGATCATAGTACGAGTAGCGGAGACCTGAGGTGAGCACATGCGGGGAGAAGGGGGTGAACGGCGTGGGTGGGGGTTGCGCGTCAGGATCAGCTACGGTGCAATTACCGTTGACCAGCGCCGGTACTCACCCCATCCATCCTGGCGGGTGAATGAGGGAAAGTGAAGCACAGAGCATACGCTGTGTGCGCCACAAAGATGGCGCTGATCTCCCTCTCCTGTGATCTGGACAGCCCAGGGGACGCGTCCAGATGACAGCAGGGAGCTCTCCTGTATTAAGTATAGGGTCGCAATCTGACTATCACACCCAATGCCCTGGGCGCTGCCATAAAGGAGGTGAGTAACTGTCGTTACACACAGCAAATCCAAGATGGCAGCCCCCAGTGCGTCAGTAAAACTAGAATTAAATAAAAACTAAATAAACAGTGAATTTAATTTTGGATTAATACTTGATTTCATAATCACTATTTTTAATACAAAAATAAAAAACTGCGACACCCTTCCTTTAATGCTAAGAATTGCAAGCAGAGACTTATCCCATCATGCAAGAACATCAGTAAAGTATCTGATTGGCACCTAATGTATTCTGCAGCAGGACAACTACCTCAAACATACAGCCAATGTCATTAAAAACTATCTTCACCATAAGGCTGGGGCCACACTGGGATTACTGTGATCTCCTCGCATGACACTCTGCTCACGCTGGCAGTACAGCAGAGCCGAGCGTCATGCGAGTGTCCCTGCGACTGAGGTCCGACCGTGCGAGCAGACCTCAGCTGCGGGGGGTGGACCGGCACTGTGGAGGGGCGGGCCGGCGCTGCGGAGGGGAGGGGGGATTTATCTCCCTCTCTCCTCCATAGCCTGCTATTGCCATTCTTGGCCTGCACTCGCAGTACACTGGTGTAATGCGAGAGCAGTGCGATGTTTCTTTCGCCCCATAGACTTGAATGGGTGCGAGAGAAAAAAGGATCGCATTACACCTGTAGCATGCTGCGATTGTTTTCTCGGTCCGATTAGGGCTGAGAAAATAATCGCTCATGGGTGCTGGCACATAGAGTAATATTGGTCTGAGTGGAATGTGATTTTTTTTATCGCACTCCACTCGCACCGATTTTCATGCAGTGTGGCTTAGGCCTTAAGAACAGAGTTCTGGAAACGATAATATGGCCTCCACCGAATCCTGATATCGACTTATCAATATGTCTGGGATCATATGAAGAGACGGATGTGCTCAAGTCCTCATCCACAGAAGATCTGTGGTTGGTTCTCCGAGATGTTTGAAAACAACAACCTTCCTATTGAGTTCTTTCACAAACTGTGTACCTCGAAGAACTGTTGCTATTTTGAAGGCAAAGGGCAATCACCCCTAAAACTGAATTTAAATTTTTCTTTTGTTCATTCATGTTACATTTATCAATTAACAAAATTCAAACTAACATTTCTATATATATTTTTTGTTGATTTTAACCCCTTCACGACCCTTGACGGATCTATCAGTCATGGAGCGTGTGAAGTTAAGCCCCGTCCCCTGCCGCTGGCAGGTTGCGGCGATCCGCGCACATATCAGCTGTTTACAACAGCTGACATGTGTGCCCGCATGTTACGAGTGGAATCGCTTCCACTCGCAACATTTAACCCCTTACATCTCGCTGCCAAAGTCTGGCAGCGAGATGTATATGCGCGCAGCCATGATTTTCACTTACCGCCGCCCCCACCACAAGTCACGTGCGTGATCACATGACTTTCGGTGGTTACCATGGTAGCACAGGGTCATGTGATGACGCCTGTAGCTATGACAAGTCACTTTCGGTTTCGCTCGGCCCGGAGCCTAATGAATCAGGAAGTGATCATATCTGCTGTTTACAGCTGTATAGCTGTGATCAGCAGATAGCAATCAGCAATCTGATCGCTCTGCCCTATAGCCCCCTAGGGGGACTAGTAAAATAAAAAAGTAAAAAAAAAGTTTTAAAAAATAAAAAAAAAACAAACCTAAAAGTTCAAATCACCCCCCTTTCACCCCATTGAAAATTAAAGGGTTAAAAAAAATAAATATACACATATTTGGTATCTAGAAAACATAGGGCAGTATATATGGACTTAAGCCCCACCCTGGTTTTTGCGCTGTGGTGATGTTACATGTAATTGCTGGCTTAATATGTATTGACTTTTTTTTTTTTTTTTTTTGTGATCCTGTCCTGTATATTATCCTTCTGGACGTCAGCTGGCTATCCTGAATGTTGTCACTTGATGACCCAGCGCTCACCACTGTGGGGAATTAAGTGTACCACCTATATCATTGTATGTACCTTTGCAACATGCGGCTTCACATGGGGATTTAACCGCCTCTCTCTGTGTTAACCTGCTCTTAAAACACTGTTATTGTCTATACCCCTGTTATATTTTGTGTCTGTCAATTAAAAATAAAAAAACTTTTTTTATGTGCACTAGCGCTGTTGATTGGTGACTATGTGATTATGGCGTATAGGGTTTATTAGGCAAGTTTAAAGACTTCTGTCTCCGTTTTCATACATATTTCGTATCGCTGCGTTCAGAAATGCCCGATCTATCAAAATATAAAATCAATTAATCTGATTGGTAAACGGCGTAGTGGCAAAAAAATTCCAAACGCCAAAATTACGTTTTTTGGTCGCCGCAAGTTTTATGCAAAATGCAATAACAGGTGATCAAAACGTAGCATCTGCGCATAAATGGTACCATTAAAAATGTCAGCTCGAGATGCAAAAAATAAGTTGTCACTGAGCCATAGATCCCAAAAAATGAGAACGCTACGGGTTTCGGAAAATGGCGCAAAACGTACACCACTTTTATTGGACAAGCTTGTGAATTTTTTTTAACCCCTTAGATACAAGTAAAGCTATACATGTTTGGTGTCTACAAACTCGCACCGACCTCAGGCATCATACCCACACATCAGTTTTACCATATAGTGAACACCGTGAATAAAACATCCCAAAAAATATTGTGCGATCACACTTTTTTTGCAATTTTTCCACAATTTTTTGCTGTTTTCCAGTACACTATATGGTAAAACCTATGGTTTCATTTAAAAGTACAACTCGTCCCGCAAAAAACAAGCCCTCATATGGCAAGATTGACGGAAAAATAAAAAAGTTACGGCTCTCGGAAGAAGGGGAGCAAAAAACAAAAATTGAAAGTGCCCGGGGGCTGAAAGGGTTAATCATTCTTATGCGGGCATCACATAGTACGATCTATCGTGCGATCGCAAGAGCGATCGTACCCGCCCCCGTCGTTTGTGCGTCACGGGCAAATCGCTGCCCGTGTCGCACAAAGTCGTTAAACCGCCGTCACACGCACCTGCTGAGCGACCTCTCTGTGAGCGGCGAACATTCTCTTCCTGAAGGGGGAGGGACGTTCGGAGTCATAGCGACGTCACACAGCCGCCGGCCAATAGAAGCGAAGGGGCGGAGATGAGCGGGGCGTAAAATAACCCGCCCACTTCCTTCCTTCCACATAGCCGGCAGGTGCCGCGGGACGCAGGTAAGCTGTGTTAATCGTTCCCGGGGTGTCACACGGAGCAATGTGTGCTGCCCGGGTACGATGAACAACCGGCGCCATGAAAAATAAAGGATTTTTTAAAAATAAAGGACGTGTACACGACTCACGATTTGTGACCGATTCAGCAACGCTCGTAGGTGTCACACGAAACGACGTCGCAAACGATGCCGGATGTGCGTCACGAAAACCGTGACCCTGACGATGCATCGCACGATAGATCGTCTCGTGTGACGCCCGCATTACTCCTAGTTTTTTTTTTTTCTCACAATTGTCAAACTTTTACACAACTTTTTAAGGGCGGCTTCACACCTGCGTCGTTTCGACGCAAACGGACTCCGTCACTACTGTATTACAGTTCATTTATTTACAGTGTAAGCGCGACACCATGTGGACACATGCGAGTAGTGCATGAGACATGCTGCCGCTCTTCAACTGTAAATAAATGAACTGTAAACATTAGTGACGGAGTCCGCTTGCGTCGAAACAACGCAAGTGTGAAACCGGCCTTACTTGTTAAGGACACCTTTAGACACTCTGCTTAACCCCTTCACCATTCAATGATTTTTCATTTTTTCCTCCCCTTCTTCCAAGAGCCATACATTTTTTCCCATCAATATAGCCATCTGAGGGCTTGTTTTTTTGCGGCAGGAGTTGTACTTTTGAATGACACAATTTATTCTGTCCCATATTGTACTGGAAAACAGGGACGGTTTTGTACAGACACTCCCCATGTTATCCTATGGGACATGGGGAGTGCAGTGTCCATGCTGCGGTATGTGCAGCTGCGGAATATGCTGTGGATGTCCCACAGCCGCACGTAACTGCATATCAATTATTCATGCCGAAATACCTGCGGAAATCTCGCCTCTCCACTATGGAGACAGAGGCCGGGACTTCCACAGGTAAGTCGCATGAATGTCTGCAAGTCTTCTGTAGATATTTTACTGGAATCCCGCAGCAATGGATAGCTGCGGACCTCGGGGAGCTGCTGCGGGAAACCAGCGGACATACCTGCGGATATATCCGCTGGTACAAGGTCCTGTGGGCACATAGCCTTAGGGTTAACGCTTTCCCTTTTAGGACACTGCGGATATCTTTACCTTTCAGCTGCTAATCATTATCCACTCCATGTGTCTTTATATACATGCATTACCCTTTGGTTTGTTGCTGGAGATAGTTTATTTCTATACGGTCTAAGTCTAGATTGCAACCGGTTGGCTTGTAATCTGTAAATATGTTGTTGCTTGTTGCTGTCGTTCTCCCAAAGTCATCTTGGAGATAAGTTGATTGTTTGCTTTCCTCGTTGTTTTTTTTTTTTTTTTAATGGCCCAATTCAGGGGTACCGAGGGCCTAAGTATCCTGCTGGCGCACAGATGCAGAACCTATCCAGGGATGTCTGGGGAGCCAGGGGCCTTCTGTTTGTGAAAAGTGCAGCTATAGAACTTATACCAGATAGACATCTGAATGAGGCAGCATGTTCCATGTGACAGGTCGACTTTATCATTGCTTTAAAGTACTCTGAACTTGAATCCTAAATACTCTTCATTGTTTTTCTTCAACAGATCCTGACATGTCCATATCCACCAGTGAATAAGTAAGTCTTATTTAACTCTCTTTAAAGATGTTGTCCACTAGTAAGATAACCCCTTTATAATACTGTATTCTCCATTGTGAAATAAAGCTGTGTCGCCCAGGGTTATGGGGTACTCGGTCCCGGGCAGTGTACAACCGGGAAATGCCCTGGGTTCTTTTTGACAAGGGGAATATTTACAGGGGATTGTTGAATAAAGTTCACACGTGACGCCACTTGCGGTGTTGCGGCTATAGGGATGGACCGCCGCCGCACAATGTTCACTACTGGCGTTGGTGTTAATGGTAGCCTGGGTGTTAGGCCCTCCGCAGGCAGTGTAGGCCCCAGAGGGTAGGTGTTGCAGGTGTATGTTAAAAGAAGGTAGGCCACAACGAGGGTTCAATGTAACTGGTTCTTTTACTCACTGCAAGCTGCTAACTGGTCACCCGAGCCTAGCTGGTCTTAACCACAGTTCGACTTCGTACCAGTGCTGGTTTAGTGACCTGGTGGCTTCTTTCCCCTGCACCTGTCTTTGGTGGGTCCCCATAGCGTAGAGCGGCTGGGGTTCCACTTCCTGGTTGTCTTCTTCAGCAGTCCGTATGACGGTAGTGTGAACCCTGTAGTGTTGGAGTCTCTGGTCCTGTCCCTGGTTCTCCCTCTGCTTCTGAGCCCCAAACTTCAAGGTCAGTGAAGTCCTTGATGGTCCCATCACTGTGCAGATTTTATCAGGTCTGCCTGAAACTTTTGCCTGACCTAAGATTCTGTACCCCGTTGGTACATAGTTCCGGGAGCACTCCACCGGCAATTAACCGCCTGGGCCCTCAAGTCACCGTTCACTGCGGTCAGTCCGTCTGCTCGCTTTCACGGTCACTCCTCGACTCTCTCCTCTTACGTTCACTTCCACTGCTGTCTGCTGTACACTGACTACTATCCACTGTCTGCCCCTCCCACCTGGTTGTCTAGTTTATTGGAGTGGCTCCACCTCTAGGCAGCCATCCATTGGTCCGACCCTAGCCTTGTACCATTCTATGGGGGATAATTGGAGAAAAACAGGGATTATCTGGAGTGTTTGCTGTTACCGGAACTGGTCTTCTGGGTCCCTAGGGAGTAGGTCCTGCATCCTGGTGGGGATGCAGTACCTTGTAGCTCCCTCATGGCTTCAGGGGCACTACAAAAACACCATTTATTCACTTTCCATCAAGTGAGCGCTGCAGCCAATCAGCTGCTGCTATTGGTTGCACCCTTTCAGATGTCCAAACTTCGTTTGTAGGAAGTAAGAGCACAGCAGATCAGTCGGCCGCTGATTAACAATGTCATGTGAGCCCCTGGCGATATGGTGCTGGGACAGGGGATGAGTGTACAGTGCTTATATTTTACAGGAAGGAACATAATAGTATTTAATAAGGTATTGTGTAAGTGATGGATAACCACTTCAATGTTACAGTTGTAATAACTAGGGATGAGCGAGTAGTGAACGAGTAGGTCCTAATACTCGGGTACTCGTTACAAGTAGCGAGTCCAATGCAAGTCAATGGGAAATGTCAGTTATTGTCTGCTGGACCCTACAGAGCGGTCTGTGGGGCTGTAAAATAAAGAATACAGTTAATAGTAAACATTGTCATTATACTTACAGGTCCCGCGACGTGTCCTGCAGACTCTGTCTCTCGCCGCTTCTGCTTCCAAGTATGATCATCGCTGTGCCGCCAGGTAACCAAAAAAGACCTTCCGTGACGTCATAGCATTGGACCAGACACGTGTGAATGTTGTATGATCTCATTGGCTACAGACTGGTCACATGACTATGACGTCATCTAAGGTCCTGTAGGGTCAGCATGCTCGCCCGAGCATCTCAGTACACTGTATACTCGGCGAGCGCCGTGTATCGGCGAGATGCACGGGCACATGCTCGGCTCCCCCTCCCTGCATGTTGGCGCTTTTTACAGAGTCAGCCGACATGCAGGGATTGTCTGCTACAGTTGGTGAATAGCGGTGCCGGGGATCAGGTGATCAGAGATCACCGTTGCTATAGTAACCCGCTCATTAGGTTACTATGGCAAGGGTGGCAGCGCTGATGTCACCGCTTACCAACTCGCAGCCTCTGCTCACTCATTGAGTTATTAGACTGAACGGGGAGGAGCAGTGTCTTCCTCCCCATGCATTCTGATATAGCAGAGCTGGATGGGTTGAAGAAGATAGAAGACCAGGATCGTGGAGTGGTGAAAGAGAGTAATAAAGATGGAGTTCCTAAGTGTTTCTGTGTATTTATTTCTAATAAAGTATTTTTTCTCTGTGTGGTGTCTTTTTTTTTAACCCAGTTATTGGAGATTGTTAATGGCCGGGTGAAACTTGGCCTGACATTAAGAATCTCGAGCTTTATACCAGCTGGTAAAACAAAGCTGGTATTAACCCCTTTGTTACCCAGCATGCCACCAGGCACCAGGAGCGCTGGAAGAGTTGGACACAGCGCCAGAAGATGGCGCTTCTGTGAAAACGCCATGTTCTGGGGCGGCTGCAGACTGCAATTTTCAGTGGGGGGGGGGGACCGAGAAAGCTTGGGCTACGCTGCGGACTCCAGTCCCCTGCTGCCTAGTTGTACCTGGCTGGATACAAAAATTGGGCGAAGCCCAACGTCGGTTTTTTTTTTTAATTATTTGATGAAATAAAAATGGGCTTCCCTATATTTTTGGTTCCCAGTCGGGTACAAATAGGCAGCTGGGGGTTGCAGGCAGTCCGTATCTGACTGCTTTAACTGGGTAGCAATAAAAAATATGGCAAAGCCCACGTCAAATTTTTTTAGCTTTTTGGCAAAAAAAAAGGGACTTCCCTGGATTTTCCATTGCCAGTGAAGGTAACATCAAGCAGTGGGGGTTAGCAGCCAGTAGCTGCTTGGATTACCCTTACCTAGCAATAGAAAGTGCAGTGGGAGACCACGCATTTTTTTTAATTATTTTTTTTAAATAACTAAAATAAAAAAAATGGGCTTACCTGTATGTTAATTGCCAGCCAAGGTAAAGCCAAGCAGATGTGGGTAGCTGCCCCTAGCCATCTGCTTTGTGTGCGCGCTGAGAATCAAAAATACCGCGGAGCTGCCTGGCTTTATCTTGTCTGGCGATCAAAATACAGGGAAGCCCATTAATTTTTAAAAAAAAAAAACTAATGAAAAAAAAAATGAGCTCCCGGCGTAATTTGATTGCCAGTCAGGTAAAGCCAGGCACCTGGGGGCTGGTATTCTCGACAGTCTGCAGCTTCCCCTGAAAAATGGTGCATTGTTTCTTAGCGCCATTTCCAGGTGCTTTACCCGACTCGTCCAGCAGCCATGGTGGCAGTGGTACGCTGGGTAATAAAGGGGTGAATACCAGCTTTGTATTCTGAGATGGTACTAATCCCCGAAATTCATGGTGTCACGCCAAATTAGATATGGCCACCATGAATTTCTAATAAACAGTAAAAGAAAAACAGAATTTTTTTTTTTTATTGGAAATAAAACAAAAAAAACCAAAACATTTAGAGACGCCTTCTTTATTATAAAAAATCCGTAGTCCACAGGTACAGCAATGTCACATCTGCTTCATCACTCTGTACAGACAGTCTATATAGTGTGAGAAGCAGAGAGAACAATGAGCAATGTCAACTCTGCTACATCACTCTGTACAGCAGCGGCTATACAGAGTGAGATGCAGGCTGACACTGAGGCCAGAGTTCCACTTACGTGTGACTCGTGCAGTCTCGCATGGGCATCTCCCCGAACGGACTGACACTCTCCGGACATCAGCGCCGACCGCTGCTGTCAGGAGAGTGTGCGGCCGTACCGGGTGATGCCGATGGGACACTAGCACAGTGACAGTTAAAGTTCAGTTACCAGGGCCATCGAGATGTCATAGTCATTTGATCAGTCTGTAGCCAATGTGGTAATACAGCATTCACACGTGACTGGCTCAAATGGCTATGACGTTAATGAAGGTCCTTCAGTAGTTACTGCTGGTTACCGGGCGGCACCGCTATGATCAGTCGGACGCGGAAGCAGAAGCGCCGGGAGACTGTCTGCATGACGCGTCGCAGGACCTGTAAGTATGATCATAATCTATATATATAATTGCCTTATTCTGTCTGTCTGTCTGTCTGTCTGTCTTGCTCCAAAATTGTGTCCTTACAGTGACACAAAGCTGATTGGCCGCTGGGCTCGCCATGGCCCTGCCCCCCCGCACGGATTGGCCGCTCGCCCAGGCTCCGCCCCCACACGGATTGGCCGGCCGCTCGCCCAGGCTCCGCCCCCCACACGGATTGGCCTCTCGCCCCGGCACCCTGCAGGCATTGGCAACTCAGCCACGCCCCGCCCCCCTCACGCAATGCACGCTCGCTCTGGCCCCCCGAACGCATTCCCCGAACCGACATGGAGACACGACTCCCAGGTGATGAGTACTGTACCCCCGGGAGCCCACATCAGCGTACGCCGCCAACCCAGCCGACACATACCCTTGCATTGCTGGGGCTTACCGGCGTATGCTGGTGTGGGCTCCCGTGCGAGCGGGGGACGGGATACGTTGGTAACCATGGTAGCATAGTTACCAGCGCATCAAGGTCCTGCAGCGGCGGAACATACACACACGCACACACACACATCAGATCACACTCACTCTCACACACACCTCACACACACATCACATCGCATCCACACACTCACAACATCCTGGGATATCGCTTGCTTCTCGGCGGCGATACTGTGCTGTGAGCTTCCAGGACCTGCCGGAGGATCACATGGCCAGAAGCATGTGGTATCTCCGGATGTTGTGAGTGTGAGCGCGTATGTGTAATATCGTCAATGTGTGTGTGTGTGTGTGTATGCGATCGGGTGTGTGTGAATGTATGCGATCTGGTGTGTGTGAGTGTATGCGAGCGGGTGTGTGTGTGTGTGTATGCGATCGGGTGTGTGTGTGTGTGTGTGTATGCGATCGGGTGTGTGTGTGTGTGTATGCGATCGGATCTGTGAGTGTCGGCAGAGGAGCACGGCATGCTGGAGGAGGCTGGGAGGAGAGAGGCTGATCCTGGGGAAGGCTGGGAGGGGGAGGGGGGAGGCTGAGAGAAGAGAGGCTGATGCTGGGGGAGGCTGAGGCTGGGGTAGGCTAGGCTGATCCTGGGGAAGGCTGGGAGGGGGAGGCTTGGAGGGGGGAGGCTGAGAGAAGAGAGACTGGGGGAGGCTGAGGCTGGGGTAGGCTGGAAGGAGAGAGGCTGATGCTGGGGACAGAAAAGGCTGATGCTGGGAGGAGAGAGGCTGATGCTGGGAGGAGAGAGGCTGATGCTGGGAGGAGAGAGGCTGATGCTGGGAGGAGAGAGGCTGATGCTGCGGGCAGAGAGGCTGATGCTGCGGGCAGAGAGGCTGATGCTGGTGCAGCATGGGGGATGGAGCACGATGGGGGGTGCGCAGCATGGGGGATGGAGCACGATGGGGGGTGCGCAGCATGGGGGATGGAGCACATTTGGGAGTGCGCAGCATGGGGGATGGAGCACATTTGGGAGTGCGCAGCATGGCGGATGGACCACGTTTGGGAGTGCGCAGCATGGCGGATGGAGCACGTTTGGGAGTGCGCAGCATGGCGGATGGAGCACGTTTGGGAGTGCGCAGCATGGCGGATGGAGCACGTTTGGGAGTGCGCAGCATGGCGGATGGACCACGTTTGGGAGTGCGCAGCATGGCGGATGGAGCACGTTTGGGAGTGCGCAGCATGGCGGATGGAGCACGTTTGGGAGTGCGCAGCATGGCAGATGGAGCACGTTTGGGAGTGCGCAGCATGGCGGATGGAGCACGTTTGGGAGTGCGCAGCATGGCGGATGGAGCACGTTTGGGAGTGCGCAGCATGGCGGATGGAGCACGTTTGGGAGTGCGCAGCATGGCGGATGGAGCACGTTTGGGAGTGCGCAGCATGGCGGATGGACCACGTTTGGGAGTGCGCAGCATGGGGGATGCAGCACGATGGGGAGTGCGCAGTATGGCGGATGGAGCACGATGGGGGGTGCGCAGCATAGGGGATGAAGCACGATGGGGAGTGCGCAGCATGGGGGATGGAGCACGATGGGGGGTGCGCAGCATGGGGGATGGAGCACGATGGGAGGTGCACACCTCCCCCCCCCACTCACACGCGCACTGCACAACACACCAAACACACACACTGGGAACCACAAACACCGCCCTACACAGACACCCACACACACAAACAACGCCGCACACACACAACACCCAACACACAAACACCGTGGCATACATAAATATACGCACATACCGCACAACACACACATTGCACAAAACATACCTCCCCCCAAAACACACCACACACACACAAACTACGCAACACACACAACGCTACAGACACACAGCGCTCCACAAACAACGCAACACACATACAACACCGCTCTCACCCCCCGCCACACCCAGACAACACCCAGAACATGTACAGCGCCCTACACAAACACTTGGTAACTACACACAACAACATCTATATATATATATATATATATAAAACAAAAATCATACATGAACTACACAATACGTAAATTCTAGAATACCCGATTCGTAGAATCGGGCCACCTTCTAGTGTTTAATAATGTGCTTGATCTATCTTTATAGTTCGGGATCGCCCATCCCTACTCGCTGCTCTTAACGAGTAATTACAAGGATACTCGCGGAGTAATGAGAAGCCCGAATACCGTATTAGTCGGCGAGTACCGAGTAGTAACGAGTATACTCTCTCATCCCTAGTAATAACTAAACTACAAATGCTGAGAAATACGTCATGTGGAGTTTTCTATTTCGTTATTGCTACATTTACTATATACAGTGGAGCTCTTCTAATGACAGGGTGACCTTCTACACTAAAGGGTACGGTTCCACTTGTGGAGAGCTTTCGATGCGAGAGCATCAGATGCGATATGCTAGTGAGCCTCTGCTGCGAGCATCAGCCGAGGGTCATGTGACTGTGATGCGATGGGGTCACAGGTGAGGAGAAGAGGTCTTTCTCCCTCTCCTCCGCTGCCTGTCTCTGCGTACATCGCACTGCAGTTGGATGACATGCAAGTTTCACACACTCCCATAGACTCGTATGGGGGCGTGTGAGCAGAGAATCGATGCTGAACACAGCACGCTACGATTCATTTCTCAGGCCGCTATGTCTTGAGAAAAGAATGGCAAATGGACACTGCCCCATAGTTTTGCATTGGTGTCAGTGCAATCTTATGTTTTATTGGATTGGACTCATCTCTGCAAAGTGCAAGTGGCCAAACCCAGACTTGCCCTCTTCAGGGCCTAGGCTTGTACAATGAGCAGAGAGCAGCAGGATCAAGTTGTGCTGTGGGCTAATTAAAACCGTCCTCTGACAGTTTGGAGGGGGAAAAAGGGAGGGTGCACCCCAAAATGTTCCAAACTGGAACAAGAAAATGCAGAATCAAAAACACGATAAACACGTATGGTAAAACACACACACAATACGCGAGTAGCCTATTTACAGAATAAGTGCAGAACTGGTGCAGAAATTCTGCAAAATGATAAATTCAGCAAACGCTGATCATGGTAACGCAGCCCCTCTCCCCCTAAGGAAGCCAATGCGAAACGCATGTCACACTACTGATGCACGCATGGACATATTATATGGCTAAGCACTTGTCACTTTGTATGTGGTCACTTTATACTGCTGTCTTTGCATATTCTCTCTATAACACTCTTCTATACATAGATCTCCTTCACATTGAAATAGGGAATGACTAATATATCAGCTCCTGTGGGGACACCTAGTGGTCACACAGCATTACTACTTTTCTCATGAAAGTTTATTTTTTCCCCACTGTCAGCATTTTATAACCATGTCTATAGTTATATACTGCAGAGTCAATATCTGTTGACAATATTTTTGGCCTTGGTGCAGTCTTATTTTGATCCCTCAGCAGTGACCCACTACTACTTTATAGTATCATTTTTGCCTATTTTTTAGAAACCGTTCAATAAAAATGTTTACTTTTCTATATAGATAGGCTTGTATCAATACTTAATCTTTTAGGGGTCAATTGCCCCATATTTAGTGATGGGTGAATGCACCCCTCACACACACACACACACACACACAATACAATGCACCCTCCATTACCCCTCCCCACACACAATACAATGCACACCCCCTACATACAATCACACACAATAAAATGCACCCACCATCACCGCCTACAGACACTCATGCAATACAATGCACCCACATTACCCCCTCCCCAGACATAATACAGTTCACCCCCTACACACACACACACACACACACACACAAAATACACTGCCCCATCACTACACACTCCTGCCTCCCCCCTCCCACGGAATACAGTAACCACCCCTGCCTGTCACAAAGCTGTGTTCCTTCACAAATGTTCTCCCTTTATGCGTCCTCAGCCCCTCCCCACTCATCCCCATTAATCTTTCATCTTCGACTCCTCCATGGAGCGCTTACCACTGCCTGATGTATCCTGTGTGGCGCCCGCAGCACTGTGGTGACGTCAGCAAGGTACTGATCGCATCACGTTGCTGCACATCGGAGGCGGGGCCCAGTCCCGGCGCACTGTTCAAATGTATTTACGTCTGAAAGACGCAACTACGTTTGAATAGGAAGGAGGAAGCTGCAGTCACCGGTGCCTCCTGCTGAGGAGAGCCGCGGTGACTGCAGATAGAGCGACCCACTACAGGCACGGCCCACTACAGGGACCGGCCCATCTGGTATTTGCCAGAATTGCCCTATGGTCAGTCCAGGCCTGGTGCCTAGCTTGTGTTTCTGGAAACACGCATCCCATAAAATGTTAAGTTTGCTCTCCTCACTACGATATTGCCACACAGATGCGGTTTAGCCACAGGGGGCCCAGCAGGAGGGGGCATTGAGATTTGAGGGTGCAGACGTCACTGGATTTTATTTGGGGGGTGGAAGCCGTCACTTTTTCAGAAGTTGTTGTTTTTTTTTTAACAGTAATGTGGGACCCCCCCATTCCCCTCAAATTTCCCAGTACAGATGATGGACCTGAGTTGGGGCTGGTTTTATGTGGGATACGTTAAAGGTTTTATTCTTAATATTTTGGGGTACAAAACATTTTTGGATCATGTTCAGTATAAGGCTGGGATCACATTCTTATGTTCTTCGCTGAGCACTTACGTCAGAGTTTCCATGTAAATCCCCAAAACATGTGATTCAGACGAAACCCCCGGGAAGAACCACGCACTCTAGTGAGGCAGATAGAGACACTTTAGACTCTGTTTGGCGTCTGTTTCACTGGTATCCATCTTTTTAGGCGTGCAACAGAATCTTAGTTGTCCACATTTGTACCCTAAAAAAATGCCTAAAATGTTTGGACATTGCCGAGCCAGAACACAGACCAGACATAGTCCAAAGTGTTTCCATCTGCTTCAGTTGAGTGAGTGGCTCCAATGGGGGGTTTTGTTTGAATCATGATTTTTGGGATTTGCACAGAGACCTTAACGTAAGTGCTCAGTGAACAGCGAAGAATAAATATCACCTGAGCCTGATTCTGATTTTTGGGAGCCAAATTAAAGAAAGTACAGGGATAGGTGTTTTGTTTTTTTTTATTATTATTTTTATTTTTGCGTGGTTCACCGTGTGGTAATAGGGATAGGATGGATTTATGCTTCGGGTCGGTGCAATTATAGCAATACCAGATTTATATAGTGTTTTATGTTCTAATTCTATCACACAGTAAAAATGCTTTTTTATAATATTTTTTTTTCATTGCAATATTTTGAGAGCTGTAACTTTTTATTTTTTGATGAAGAGGGCTTTTTAAGGGGTTATTTCTCCCCTCACCCTCTGCGACAGCACAAAGGAGATTACCTCCCCACCCTAATAGGGACAGGAAACACAAAAAGGTTAAGGGACTCTGTCACCAGGTTTTTACCTCCTAATCTGAGAGCAGCATGAAGCAAAAAACCCTGATTCCAGCGCTGTCATCTACTGGGTTGCTTACTGTAGTTTTGATAAAATCACTGTTTAATCAGCAGTAGATTATTATTAGAGGACTACTTGGCCTTCAGCCAGGTAGTCCAGCATATTCATGAGCTCTGTATAGCTGCTAGATCTGCAGCAGAGAAAACATTGATTTTATCAAAACAACAGCAAACAGCTCAGTAAGTGACACATCTCTGGAGTCTGGGTCTCTGTCTCTACAGTATGCTGCTCTTAGATGGGGTAGAAAAAAACCTGGTGACAGAGTCCCTTTAAAATTGCCAATCCCCCATCTCTTAACCCGACATCACACGGTACGATCTATCGTGCGATTGTACGAGCGATCGTACCCGCCCCCGTTGTTTGTGCGTCACTGGCAATTAGTTGCCCGTGGCACACAAAGTCGTTAATTCCCTGGCACACGAACTTACTTCCCGGACAACCTCGCTGTAGGCGGCGAACATCCACTTCCTGAAGGGGGAGGGACGTTCGGCGTCACAGCGGCCGGACAATAGAAGCGGAGGGGCGGAGTTGAGCGGGACGTAAACATCCCGCCCACCTCCATCCTTCCGCATAGCCGTCGGGACGTAGGTAAGCTGTGTTCATCGTTCCGGGGTGTCACACGGAGCGATGTGTGCTGCCCCGGGTACGATGAACAACCGGCGCAGAGAAGAAGAAATGACTTTTTGAAAATGAGCGGCGTGTCGACGAGCAACGATAAGGTGAGTATTTTTGCTTGTTCACCGTCACTTGTAGCTGTCACACGCTACGATATATCAAACGATGCCGGATGTGCGTCACTTACGACGTGACCCCGCCGACATATCGCCTGATATATTGTACCGTGTGACGCCGGCTTTAGCCTCACTGTTTTTGCTGTCCCTAAGGGCCTGAAGAGTTCTGCTATGTCGGTTGGAAGAAAAGTGGGCCCATATGGGGCCCCCAGCATGCTCCCTTCTCACCCCACTTTTGTCGGGTGTTTGTTAAGGTTGAGGTACCCATTGCGGGTACGGAGGCTGGAGCCCACATGCTGTTTTCCTTCCCCATCCCCCCTCAGGGCTCTGGGTGAAGTGGGATCTTACAGGTCTCCAGGCACTGAGACCGGGCTCCATCCACAGACCCAGAGAACCTGCTGGATATGGAGCTGAGTATCGTCAGGGACAGGGCCCTGCTACATTAAGGTACTCTGTGTCCCCGGGCAAGCGCGCACACACACACCAACATTGCTGGGAGTGTTAGTGCGCCGGGGGCAACAGCGCGGAGCGCTCGTGCTATTATTCACTGCAGCTTTGCTGAGTGAATTTATGTATTAGAAACTGCCGCGCCGGCCGCTGCTGGGTGTTTTTTATACTGTGGCGCGGCTGGGACTTGTGGTGCGCCGGGGACTTCCGCGCTGGCCGTGCACATAGGACGGCCGCGCTTATTACTCGAGTCCCCGGCTTTGCGGCCTAGTTTTCGTTTCGTTCCCGCCCCCAGCCCTGCCAGTCAGGGGAGAGGCGGGACGCTGTACAGACAGTCAGCGCCGAGGGCTGGAGTCTGCTTTGCATTCTCCAGCCCCCTTCACTGGACACAGTGGGACGCCAGTTTCCCGCTCTTGTCTGGGGCACGCCCACGGCCCGCCCCTCTTCACAGGACGCCGGCAGCCATTCCTGCACGCAGTCCGAGCTGGGGAACGGAGACAAGCTCTGGGCAACCAGTCACAGGGCTCTGGCGACCACACACCCGCGTTATAGGCGGGCGGTAAGCAGCACCTGAAGTGCTGACCCCACTAAATACCGAAGTGTCCATTTGTATTTTATGCTTGTATGCTATACACTGCACTGTAGGTCGCTATTTTTGGCTATATGCCCTCCTAGATGGCGAGATAACAGCAGCAAAAAAGCAAGGGTGCTACGGCACAGGCTTTCTATGCTGCTTGTATTGCATGTGCTGAAGTGTTCATTTGTACTTATGCTTGTATGCTATACATTGCACTGTACGGTCGCTACTCCTGGATATATTCTCCTAGATGGCTGGACAACAGCAGCAAAAAAGCAAGGGTGCCAAGGCACAGGCTTTCTATGCTGCTTGTATTGCATGTGCTGAAGTGTTCATTTGTACTTATGCTTGTATGCTATACATTGCACTGTACGGTCGCTATTCTTGGCTATATTCTCATAGATGGCTAGAATACAGCAGCAAAAAAGCAACACAGGCTTTCTATGCTGCTTTTACTGCATGTGATACTGTTCCACCGGCAAGTTCCACTGACCCCCATTGTGTGCAATGCTCCCCTGTAGCACTTGGTCAGCCGGGGTCTCTACTAGAGGTGGCCAAAGGAACCACCTGTGAACCCTGTCCAGGGACAGGGACGGAGTTGCAGTTTCGGCTGATAGATTGTCATGGGATAGAGACTTTGCAGTCCAGACAGGCCATGGGCAATCTTGATCAAAAGCTCCCTGGCCACCCTCATTTGGAACATAATCAGTGCTCCGGGGGGGTCCCAGGCATTCCAGGGTGAAGGCTCTGACACGGACGACAGTCCCAGACAGCCTAAGCTAGCTCGCTGGGTGCGGCACTCGGCTTCATCACTGGTCAGGGTCCCAGCAGGAGGACTCTCTGTATGATGAGGCAGACGTAGCTGATCAGGGCTTTGATCCTGACACCGCTCTCAATCCGGATACACCGGATGGTGACGCCATAGTGAATGATCTTATAGCGTCCATCAATGGAATGTTGGATATTTCTCCCTCAGCTCCCCCAGTGGAGGAGTCAGCTTCACAGCAGGAGAAATCCCTTTTCAGTATCTCATGCGTATATTGAGTACTTTTCTGGCCACGCTGACTTCAGAGAAGCAATTCAGAAACTCCACGCTTACCAGATAAGCGTTTCTCCAAACGTATTAAGGATACACGTTATCCCTTTCCCCCTGACGTGGTCAAGCGCTGGACCCAGGGTCCAAAGGTGGATCCCCCAATCTCCAGGCTTGCGGCTAGATCCATAGTTGCAGTGGAGATGGGACTTCACTTAAAGATGCCATTGACAGACAGATGGACCTCTGGTTGAAATCTGTCTGTGAAGCTATCAGCGTGTCGGTTGCTCTGGCATTCGCAGCCGTATGGGCACTCTAAGCTATTTCAGCTGGTCTTGCGCAGCTGGTCTTGAGCACATGTACATCTGTGCCGCAGGTGGTGTCCTTAACCTCGCAATGTCTGCATTGCGACTTACCCTATTAATGCTGTCCTGGAGGGACAGTCGAGGTTTCGGTCCTTCCCAGGCTCGGGCAGGTCCCAATTGTCCTCGTCCAAAAGGGCTCAAAAGGCTCAGAGGGGCTCAGATTCCGGCCGGGCTCAATCACGCCCAAGGAAGGCAGCTGGAGGAACCGCTACCAAGGCGGTCTCCTCATGACTTTCAGCTCTCTCTCTCCGCATCCGCGGTTGGTGGCAGACTCTCCCGCTTGGCGACATTTAGCTGCCACAGGTCACAGACCGGTGGGTGAGAGACATTGTGTCTCACGTGTACAGGATAGAGTTCTGTTCTCGTCCTCCGGCTCGATTCTTCAGAACTTCCCCACCCCCCCCCCGAGCCGATGCTCTTCTGCAGGCAGAAGGAGTGGTAATCCCTGTTCCTCTTCAGGAACAAGACACGGTTTTTCCTCCAATCTGATTGGGGTGCCAAAAAAGGATGGCTCTTTCCGTTCCGTTCTGGACCTAAAACTGCTCACCAAGCACGTGAAGGCCAGGCGGTTCCGGATGAAACCCTCCGCTCCGTCATTGCCTCAATGTCTCAAGGAGCTTTCCTAGCATCAATAGACATCAGGATGCTTATCTCCACGTGCCGATTGCTCCAGAGCACCAGCGTTTGCTACGTTTCGTTATTGAAGACGAGCATCTTCAGTTCGTAGCCCTGCCCTTCGGTCTGGCGACAGCCCTACGGGTTTTCACCAAGTTCAGGGCAGCAGTGGGAGCAGTCCTGCACTCTCAGGGTCACTCTGTGATCCTTACTGGGACGATCCACTTGTCAAGGCACCCTCTCAAGAGGCATGCCAACACAGCCTGAACGTGGCGCTGGAGACTCTCCAGAGTTTAGGGTGGATCATCAACTTTTCAAGGTTAAATCTGGCACCGACTCAATCGCTGACATATCTGGGCATGGAGTTTCACACTCCCTCAGCGATAGTGAAGCTTCCGCTGGACAAACAGCGTTCACTACAGACGGGGGTGCAGTCTCTCCTTCAAGGCCAGTCACACCCCTTAAGACGCCTCATGCAGAGGCAGTCACTTTCGCGCAGTTTCATCTGCGTCCACTTCAATGGGACATGCTTTGCCAATGGGATGGGGAGTCGACGTCCCTAGACAGGAACGTCTCCCTTCTCAGACGGTCAAGGACTCTCTTCAGAGGAGTCCATCCTTCAGATCAATGTTCTGGAAATCTGGGCAGTGTATCTTGCCCTGCAAGCCTTCCAGCAGTGGCTGGGAGGAAAACAGATCCGAATTCAGTCGGACAATTCCACAGCGGTGGCATACATCACCCACCAAGGCGGAACACGCATCGCCAAGCCTACCAGGCAATCCGGCGGATTCTGATGTGGGTGGAAGACAGAGCATCCACCATATCCGCAGTTCACATCCCGGGCGTAGAAAATTGGGAAGCAGACTTCCTCAGTCGCCAGGGCATGGACGCAGGGGAATGGCCTCTGCACCCGGTAGGGTGTCAGGAAATCTGTAGCCGCTGGGGGATGCCGGACGTCGACCTAATGGCGTCTCGGCACAACAACAAGGTCCCGATTTTCATGGCGCGGTCTCACGAGCAAAGAGCTCTGGCGGCAGGCGCCTTAGTTCAGAATTGGTCGCAGTTCCAGCTACCCTATGTGTTTCCACCTCTGGCACTGTTGCCCAGAGTGCTACGCAAGCTCAGCTCCGATTGCCGCCGTGCCATCCTCGTCGTCCCAGACTGGCCGAGGAGGTTGTGGTTCCCGGATCTGTGGCATCTCACGGTCGGACAACCGTGGGCACTCTCAGACCGGCCAGACTTACTGTCCCAAGGGCCGTTTTTTCCACTGAATTCTACGGCCCTGAACCTGACTGTGTGGCCATCGAGTCCGAGATCCTAGCGTCTTCAGGATTATCTCAAGACGTCATTGCCACCATGAGACGGGCTGGGAAGCCGACGTCTGCCAAGATCTACCACAAGACGTGGAAGTTATTCTTATCTTGGTGCTCTGCTCAGGGAGTGTCTCCCTGGCCATTTGCATTGTCTCCTTTTTCCTCCCTTCCTGCAATCTGGTTTGGGAAAAGGTTTGTCGCTCGGCTCCCTTAAAGGACAAGTCGCAGCGCTGTCGGTATTCTTTCAGAAGCGCCTAGTACGACTTCCTCAGGTACGCACGTTCCTGCAGGGGGGTTATCACATTGTCCCTCCGTACAAGAGGCCGTTAGACCCATGGGATCTGAACAGGGTATTAATTGCTCTCCAGGAGCCGCCCTTCGAGCCTCTGAGGGATGTTTCACTTTCTCGACTTTCACAGAAAGTGGCCTTTCTGGTAGCGGTCACGTCTCTTCGGAGAGTGTCCGAACTAGCAGCGCGGTCATCCAAAGCTCCCTTCCTGGTGTTCACCAAGACAAGGTAGTGCTGCGCCCGATCCCAGAGTTTCTCCCTAAGGTGGTATCCCCTTTTCATCACAATCAGGATATCTCCTTACCTTCCTTTTATCCTTATCCATTTCATCGATATGTAATGGCTTTGCATTGTTGGATCTGGTGTAGAGCACCCAGAATCTACATTTCCCGCACGGCGTCCCTGCGCCGCTCGGATGCACTCTTTGTCCTTGTCACTGGTCAGCGCAAGGGGTCGCAGGCTGCAAAATCCACCCTGGCTCGATGGATCAAGGAACCAATCCTTGACGCCTACCGTTCTACTGGGCTTCCGGTTCCATCAGGGCTGAAGGCCCATTCTACCAGAGCCGTGGGTGCGTCCTGGGCATTACGGCACCAGGCTACGGCTCAGCAGGTGTGCCAGGCGGCTACCTGGTCGAGTCTGCACACCTTCACCAAGCGGTTGCCTCCATGTAGGGAAGGGCTGTTTTTACAGTCCAAACTTGAGGTATTCATTTACCCACCCAGGGACTGCTTTTGGACGTCCCAATCGTCTGGGTCTCCCAATGGAGCGCCGAAGAAGAAGGGAATTTTGTTACTTACCGTAAATTCCTTTTCTTCTAGCTCCAATTGGGAGACCCAGCACCCGCCCCTGTTTCCTTCGGGATTTTTGGTTTGTTCGGGTACACATGTTGTTCATGTTGAATGGTTTCAGTTCTCCGATGTTCCTTCGGATTGAATTTGTTTAACCAGTTATTGGCTTTCCTCCTTCTTGCTTTTGCACTAAAACTGAGCAGCCCGTGATCCCACGGGGGGTGTATAGCCAGAAGGGGAGGGGCCTTACACTTTTTAGTGTAATGCTTTGTGTGGCCTCCGGAGGCAGTAGCTATACACCCAATCGTCTGGGTCTCCCAATTGGAGCTAGAAGAAAAGGAATTTACGGTAAGTAACAAAATTCCCTTCTTTAAACTGCTTGTGGACACTCAAATGTCAAAAGAAAAAAGGGGAGTATGTACAGGGGGATTGAAAGTTTGTGACGCCACCCACGGTGCGTGGTAAGGTGAGAGACCACCGCTGCTGTTGGGGAGCCCTGTGACGATGTTGAAGCAGCTGGATGTTTAACCCCTCCGGTAGGGGGTTTGGGTGTCCCGGGGCCCGTTGGGTAGTTGGCGTGGGGTGCCATTGGGGATAGGAGAAGGGTTTTCAGTGTACTCACTCAGTCCAGAAATAATCACACTGACAGCTTGTAACCCAGAGTTCTGAGCACCACTGCAGCTGGAATGGAGCACGCTTGGGCCCATGTCCTTGGTATTGCGGTTAGTCTGTAGCCCTTTCCTTTGCACCTGTGTTTCTTTTTGGTCCCTCGAGTCTGAAACTGTTCGGGTCCCGCTCACCTGTATGGCTAATGGAGTGAGCTAGCTCTCAGGTTTCACGCGTAGGATTTCTGTGGACTGTATTGGGAAAGTCCTATTCCATCGGTGCGCTAGTACCCCGATTTTTGGAGCGGGTTGGGGATGACACTTGAAGTCTTCACCCCCATCGGGTAAATTACCAGGACGCGTGAAGCTACTTCCCGGCCTATATTCCACGTACCCCATTGTGCCATGGCCCCTGCCCAGTGATAGCTCAAGGCCGCCAGCTGCCCTCCTTGGCAGTCCGTGCCCCTTGACACAATCCCATGCGACCGGGGTTCCAGCTCCTACCAGGCCCAGACCAACGTCTGCCACCTAGTAACTACAGGAGCCCTGCTCCCTGACCTCTCCTCACGAGGGTCACCACTCCACAACCTCTCCTTTCACTCTCCACTGCTCAACTCCCACTGCTCAACTGTCACTTTCTTCACTTTCCCCTTACCAACCCCCCATATGGGCGGCCCTATTCCCTTCAGGCCCCCCAATGGTGTGTCTGGTAGGTAAAGTGTTTCTAGGATTTTGATTGGCTCAGCTGTTAGCAACACCAAAGGACCAGGACCCGTAACCAAGGAGGAGTGGATACTGTGCAGAAGGGCAGATTGCACAATTCCCTGTGACGACCTGATAGGCCAGGGCGTCACAGTACTACTTTTCCACTGACAATAAGGAGAAACTCTTATCTGCGTTGAGGAGTATGATGGAAATTGAGGAGGAATAGTTAGGCATGAAGCCGTTTAAGATAAGTGGTATCTAATTGTCCCTGCTATTGGTTCTCATTGAGAACACTGGTTACCTTCTGAAATTTTAGGAGCTGTTATGTGAACCCAGGTATCGTACTTTATCACTTTATATTTATGCGCACTGCATTTTATCTTTGGCTGTAGGGGTTTACAGGGCAATAGCAGGGATAGCAGTTGGTGAAAGGGGGCGCCATATCGTAATATTAGGATGCCAACCTCCACGGCAAGGTAGGGCACAGGAGGGAGGACATTGTAGGGATTGATTTTCCCTCTCTGCTGTGCACCGGATTGTTTTATTGAAAATTATTGTGGTTTTGCATGTTTAATAGTATCAATAAATGTTATACTTTAGTTAGGGATCTATGCTTGTTTTCGAGGAACAGTCAGCCCAAACAGTCCAATACTAAATGTTTGGGGGCTTAAAATAAAAACAAGCTAGTGTTACCATTTCACGATAACATACAGAGCTTAATCTTAGAGAAATGGGAGCACCCTGAGAAAAGGTTGAATATTCCCAGTGATTTGAAGGGAATATTTCCCTTAGGCCTGAAACACACGTTCTCAGAAAACACATGCGTGTCTCGCAGTCTGTTTTTCAGGTCCGTGTTCCGTTAAAGCCACACGTTCCGTGTGGCTTTACGGGTGTGTGCCTGTTACCGTAGGGTAACATTGGTGCACGTGTGTTCGTGCCGCCGATACGTGTCAAAAAGTCCCAAACATATACCGGCGGCACGGATGTGTGTTGCAGGCCTTAGAAAAGGAAGTACCCGAATGTTGGTCACAAGTTCCCAAAATTAGACATCCAGGTAGCTAAAATAGCTAATAAAAAAACAACCCTACCATTTGAGGATTCCTCCCAGCTTAGAGATCCTAATGATATCATCCTGAGGAAGGCCTGGGTATCATCATCAGCCTCAATTACAACAAATGTGGCATCCACCTGTGTAGCCAAATCCATGTTTAGATGGTTAAACCAGCTTGAATCCCATCTGAATAAGGGTACTCCCAGGGAAGTTTGCTAGCGTTTTTACCACTCATACAATACAGAAAGCTACAGGGTTCCTAGCGTATGCCTCCGTGGAATCTGTCAAAGTAGCTGCTAGGTCCTCAGTACCAACAAATACGATCAGACGGGCTCTAATCTTGAAGTGGAGATATGGTGTCCAAAACTTAGCTGTGGTCCAGGCCCTTTTAGGGCGATTATGTATTCGAGCTTCCTCTATATCAGCTTCTAGAAAAAGCAGCCAGTAAAAAAAATCCCTATCAGAACCTAAAACTATTAAACAAAGTTCTTTTATATTCTTCAATACAAAAGAAAAGGGTGTCGCTGGAGTTACCCCAAAGAGGGAAAAGCATTTTTCAGCCCCAGCATCAAGACAGAAAATGACACCAGACTACTGGGGGGCAGGATCTCCAACTTCTTACCAAGGTTGCAGTGGCTTACCTCAAACAAGAGCTCTCTTCTTATCACCATCAGATCCTAAAAGTGATCTTTTTCCTTCTCAAACTACAGAAGATTTTTATGAACAAACTTCAAAACCTTCTGTTAATAGGAGCAATCACACCAGTTCCAGAGGAAGAACAATGAATTGATCATTATTCACGGTTATTTTTAATAAAGAAACTGAGTGGAACATATAGGACTATCATAAACCAGAAACCCCTGAATACATTACGTGCAGGAAATTCAAAATGGAGGCCCACCATCCTTTTAATAGGCAAGGCTTTCTTCATGATGACAATCATTCATTCTACAGGATGCCTACAATCTCATCCCAATACAGCCTCCAAATCAAACATTTCTAAGATTTGCAGTCCTACAGGGGAAATGGTTAATTTATTTCCAGTTCAGGGTATTACCCTTTGGAATATCATCAGCACCTCTGGTGTTCACGAAGGTTATGACATTTGTCAAAAAAAAGAGGTCCTTGTCCCTTATCTCGGCAACTTATCTGTAGCTCCCACCAAACCACTTCTCAAAGAACATACAGGTGACAATTCAGATATTAACATTTCTAGCATGGCTAATAAATCTAGAGAAATCAAGCTTAGTCCCATCTACCAAGAAGATGTTCCTAGGATGCCTACTGGATTCCCAAAACACACCTCTTTTCTTCCAGAAGTCAAATAAATACAAGTAAAATCCAGGGTTTCAGCTCTACAAAAACAGAAGTCTATCTCCTTTAAGGTTTACCATGCCTGAATGCAGAATGTCAGATCCTAGGACAAACTGCTCCATGGGCTCAAGCGCATACAAGGACCCTTCAGTCCTACATCCTGTCTCGATACCATATTTAAAATTGTGTGTTTTGTTTAGGTTTGGCTACTATCACGCTAAAAACTATTTTTTACCAAATAAAGGTTTTTGCATTGCTGAATTTTGAAGGCTCTAATTTTTTTTATTTTTGTACGGACAGTCATGTGTGGGCTTGTTTTTTGCTGGATGAGTTGGACTTTTTATTACTAGCATTTTGGACTACATAATTTTTTTATCACTTTTTCTATTCCACTTTGTGAGGCAGAATCAAGAAGAAACAGCAATTCAGAAATTTGGAGTAATAGGATGAAAGTCAGTAGGCTAGCTTCTGATGAGTGCAAATGGGCCTGGAAGAAACAAGGGAAATAGTGGCCAACAGAGAAATTGTACACTTGGATACTATTGGTATGAAAAAGACAATATAGTTTTCCAGCAGGACAACGAACCGAAGCATACATTGAGATTGGTGAAGAGTTTGAATCAATGACACAGAAGTGGAGGAGCTGGATTGACCTTCATAAACCCAAGACCTGAACTCAACACTTGTGGGTTGAGTTGAATAAAAAGCTGTATACAGTCATATGAAAAAGTTTGGGCACCCCTATTAATGTTAACCTTTTTTCTTTATAACAATTTGGGTTTTTGCAACAGCTATTTCAGTTTCATATATCTAATAACTGAGGGACTGAGTAATATTTCTGGATTGAAGTGAGGTTTATTGTACTAACAGAAAATGTGCAATCCGCATTTAAACAAAATTTGACCGGTGCAAAAGTATGGGCACCTCAACATAAAAGTGACAATATTTTGTAGATCCTCCTTTTGCAAAAATAACAGCCTCTAGTCGCTTCCTGTAGCTTTTAATGAGTTCCTGGATGAAGGTATATTTGACCATTCCTGTTTACAAAACAATTCCAGTTCAGTTAAGTTTGATGGTCGCCGAGCATGGACAGCCGCTTCAAATCATCCCACAGATTTTCAATGATATTCAGGTCTGGGGACTGGGATGGCCATTCCAGAACATTGTAATTGTTCCTCTGCATGAATGCCTGAGTAGATTTGGAGCGGTGTTTTGGATCATTGTCTTGCTGAAATATCCATCCCCTGCATAACTTCAACTTCGTCACTGATTCTTGCACATTATTGTCAAGAATCTGCTGATACTGAGTTGAATCCATGCGACCCTCAACTTTAACAAGATTCCCGGTGCTGACATTGGCCACACAGCCCCAAAGCATGATGGAACCTCCACCAAATTTTACTGTGGGTAGCAAGTGCTTTTCTTGGAATGCCGTGTTTTTTTGCCTCCATGCATAACGCCTTTTTGTATGACCAAACAACTCAATCTTTGTTTCATCAGTCCACAGGACCTTCTTCCAAAATGTAACTGGCTTGTCCAAATGTGCTCTTTCATACCTCAAGCGACTGTTTGTGGCGTGCTTGCAGAAACGGCTTCTTTCGCATCACTCTCCCATACATTTTCTCCTTGTGCAACGTGCGCTGTATTGTTGACCGATGCACATTGACACCATCTGCAGCAAGATGAAGCTGCAGGTCTTTGGAGGTGGTCTGTGGATTGTCCTTGACTGTTCTCACCATTCTTCTTCTCTGCTTTTCTGATATTTTTCTTGGCCTGCCACTTCTGGGCTTAACAAGAACTGTACCTGTGTTCTTCCATTTCCTTACTATGTTCCTCACAGTGCAAACTGACAGTTGAAATCTCTGAGACAACTTTTTTATCCTTCCCCTGAACAACTGTGTTGAATAATCTTTGTTTTCAGATAATTTGAGAGTTGTTTTAAGGAGTCCATGATGCCACTCTTCATAGGAGATTCAAATAGGAGAACAACTTGCAAGTGGGCACATTAAATACCTTTTCTCATGATTCGATACACCTGCTTATGAAGTTCAAAGCTCAATGAGGTTACAAAACCAATTTAGTGCTTTAGTAAGTCAGTAAAAAGTAGTTAGAAGTGTTCAAATCAAGAAATTGATAAGGGTGCCCATACTTTTGCACCGGTCAAATTTTGTTTAAATGCGGATTGCACATTTTCTGTTAGTACAATAAACCTCATTGCAATCCAGAAATATTACTCAGTCCCTCAGTTATTAGATATATGAAACTGAAATAGCTGTTGCAAAAACCCAAATTGTTATAAAGAAAAAAGGTTAACATTAATAGGGGTGCCCAAACTTTTTCATATGACTGTACATACCCAAATATGCTCCAACGTTTGGAACGTCTTGGGATCAGATTTTGGTTGAGACATGTGTCGCTGGCGGCGGGGCGCTGCGCTCGCTAACGCTCGGGTCCGGCACTGCTGCGATGACTGCTTGGTGGCTCGAGCGGTGGGCCGGATCCGGGGACTCGAGCGGCGCTCCTCGCCCGTGAGTGAAAAGGGGTAGTTTGGTTTGGGAATTTAGTCCGTGACGCCACCCACGGGTCGTTGTGAGGTTGGGCACTACCGCTGCTGGTGACGGGGATCCCGGGAGCGATGGTAGGGAGCAGCTGGGATGTTGTTTTCCCCCTCCATGGGTAGGGGTTGGTGGTCCCGGGGCCCGGTGTGGTGACGGGGAGGCAGGGTTGGCAAGGTGCAGGGTCGCCTGGACTGCGCAGCGCGGTGCCGGATGGCACGGTTGTACTCACTCAGCCACAAATGGACGCACAGTCTTTGGTAAACCAAACGGCTGCATGGACGGGTCCCGCAGCCGGCTGCTGTAGCTTTTCCCGGATGGTTGGTGGTGGCTGCCTTTCCCTGCACCTTTGTGTATGTTCGGTCCCGATGGATTCCCACCGGTAACCCGCTCCCCAGCGTATATATGTGCCGGAGGAGCCCTTTTGCCCGCAGGCTCTGGCCCTTGGAACTCTAGCTGTGGCGGTAGCTGTATTTCCTTCTACTGGTCAGACGGTTGCCTTCAATCGAGTCTTGGTTGTTAGGAAACCCCTGGGGTTCCGGTCACTGACGGATTTGACCTCTAATGGCGACTTCAAGCCTGGTCGGAGTCCGCAGGCCCTGCCTGTGTGTGCTGGCTTCACTTCGCTCCCCGGTTCGGTACCGGCGGGCCACCGCCCGTCCCCGGTCCTACGGTTCCGCATTGATCTGCCTCTCCTGCAAACGGCCACCACCGTCTGCCAACTTTGCTCTTAGTGCCCGGGCCACACACCCGGACACGGTCAGTTTGCTCCTCACTCTTGCACTTCCCTAACTGAACTCTACTCTACTCTATTCTGACTTCCTTTTCTCGCCTCCAGGACTGTGAACTCCTCAGTGGGTGGGACCAACCGCCTGGCTCCATCCCACCTGGTGTGGACATCAGCCCCTGGAGGGAGGCAACAAGGATTTTGTGTCTGGCTGATGTGCCTGTCTCGGGGTGGGGGTGTGTGTTGCAGTACCTGTGACGACCTGGCTAGTCCAGGGCGTCACATTCCCCCTTGGTTAAATGCAGACCGTCCGCAGGCTGCCCGTCCATCACCGGTTTTAGTTTTATTTTTCACTGTAAAGATATAAAAACAAAACAACAACACAGTATACTTTTCAAATCTTCCCTTACGGGAGGTAGGTCACTTGGACGTTGCAAAACACATATATATATATACATTTTTAATAACAACGGATGGACGGCTTCCGCTCTCCCACCCAAGCAACCTAGCCCTGATGCTGCCCCTAAGAAGTGGGCAGCACCCCTTGACCCCAGTCCAGATCCAGGCTGCCCGAGCGGGAACGGGTACGGTGACTCGCACCCAACTGTCACTTCAGGGGACCCCACGTCCATGGGGGACCCCTGACCCCCGGAGGATCGCCACCGGTTGCGGTAGTGGCGGGCCTGGGCCATAACTTTCCTCCAGGCCCATCCTCCAAACCTGCCTCTCCGGAGACGGCAACGTAAAACATACCCCCAACATATTTACAATCCCACAAGTTCGTGGGTGCCCTGCAAGTTCTCAGGCATGTCCATGAAGAGTTCCTCATGCCAACGGTAGCAAAAGGTCCCTACGGGGACAACTTGCCGGCAACGGCCGGGTCAATCACGGTGTCAATCAGGTACTGGTGGTCCCAACGGTGCAACGGAGGGACCGCTGCCTATTCCACCTCTTCCTCTGAGGTGGCCTCGCCCTCCGCCCCAACATTTCAAACATGCGGTGGCAGGCCTGTTGGGAAAGGGCCGCCCGGTACCCATTTCCACCGCCGCGTGGGACATAGAAAGCTACCGGCCCACTGCGGTGACGAAGACTCTCACCTGGTTCCTCGGACTCCGAAACCAGCTCGGTATCAGGCCCGGAATCATCACTCCTAACCTCCTCACGGTCAGGCACTCCCTCTGGGGCCAGGCGGACTGCCGGGGCTTTCTTCTCCTCCGCGCCAGGTGGGTCATTGCCAGTCGCAACGGCATCCAGGCCTGCAGCCTCCTCCAGCTCTCCGACCTCCGGGCCCTCGGCGCTCAGCATCTCGGGCCCCACCGCCGTAGCACGGGGCAGCAGGTCAGGCAGGTTAGCGCTGGGGAGCCCCATGGGTAGTGGCAGGGACGGTAGAAGGGTCAGGATCGGACCGGGTCTCCCAGCCACAGCGGCCAGTCCCTGTGGGACATGGAGGCGTGGGTCACTCACCAGCTCCGTCACGTCGGCTCCCATCTTGTGCATCTGGGCAATCGCAGCCAGCGCTTCCACCTCGGTGGTCCACTGCTCCGCCAGGAGACGTATCTGATTCCGATGACGTTGGTTAGACTCAGTTACTCGGGCCCTCATCCACGCCACGGTCCCGGGCGCGGGCTGCTGGGCCTCGGGCGGTGCAGGTGGAGTTGACATGGTATTGCGGCTTCAGGGTTCCAAGGAACAGGGTTGTTGACAGAGTCCTGGCGTCCCTGCTTTTATGGCCTTGGTTTACATGCGGCCGGACGCCATCCGTCCCCCCTTGGTCCTTCCTCGGCACCTCCTCTTCAGGGGCGGGGCTTCGGCTTTTGCGCCTCCACTGCTCGAGAAGACGCTCGAGCGGGAAAATCTTCGCCCCCAGGATGGCGGATTCTGAAATTTTTCAGCCAGACACCGCCGGCGGGGCACAAGGCGCACTTCTACCAGACGGTAGAACGGTAAGATCCTGTTCGTGACGGCAAGTTGTCGCGGGCGGCGGGGCGCTGCGCTCGCTAACGTACGGGTCCAGCGCTGCTGGGATGACTGCTCGAGCGGCGGGCCGGATCCGGGGACTCGAGCAGCGCTCCTCGCCCGTGAGTGAAAAGGGGTAGTTTGGTTTGGGGATTTAGTCCATGACGCCACCCACGGGTCTTGGTGAGGTTGGGCACCACCACTGCTGGTGACGGGGATCCCGGGAGCGATGGTAGGGAGCAGCTGGGATGTTGTTTTCCCCCTCCGTGGGTAGGGGTTGGTGGTCCCGGGGCCCGGTGTGGTGACGGGGAGGCAGGGTTGGCTAGGTGCAGGATCGCCTGGACTGCGCAGCGCGTTGCCGGATGGCACGGTTGTACTCACTCAGCCACAAATGGACGCAAAGTCTTTGGTAAACCAAACGGCTGGATGGACGGGTCCCGCAGTTGGCTGCTGTAGCTTCTCCCGGACGGTTGGTGGTGGCTGCCTTTCCCTGCACCTTTGTGTATGTTCGGTCCCGATGGATTCCCACCGGTAACCCGCTCCCCAGCGTATATATGTTCCGGAGGAGCCCTTTTGCCGCAGGCTCTGGCCGTTGGAACTCTAGCTGTGGCGGTAGCTGTATTTTTTTCTACTGGTCGGACGGTTGCCTTCAATCGGGTCTTGGCTGTTAGGAAACCCCTGGGGTTCCGGTCACCCTCAGTGTGGACACCTACTCCCCGTCAGCAGAGGCCATTTGGGGTCCGTAGTAAACTACAGAGGTGCTGGGACTCTTAGCACATACATTATTCATTAGTTTAGGTAATGCATATATCAATGTTTTTACAGCTATATAAAGCAGTAGACAGAACAACAATATTTGCATACAGGTTTGTATAATGCCAGAAACCCAACCTGCTAGGCCCTTAAACCAATTGGCTGGATTCATAAAAGAAAATGTATTTCCCCACCAGGAGTCCTTGTTGGCATCGTGCTCTTTTAACCATTTATCCCTAAGTTCACTTGTTTTCTGTATATCTGCTCTAACCTGGAGGTTGCCTGCAGGGTCAATGTAATGGCAACAGGCAGGACCAATTATTTGACACATTCCGCCGTCTTTTGCTGTCACAAAGTCTAGCACTATAGTATGCTGGTTAGTGACTACAATTAATTGTTTTTGTATAGCATTGGTAGCATTTAGAATCTCAAGAACCCGAAAAATTTGATCATCCAGGTAGTCAGTGGACTCTACTAGTTTGTCCCACATTTGCATTAAGAAAGGGTGTATGAAAATAGCACTAAATACCTTATTTGCTTTTCCCATTTCTACTACATGAGGCCTACCATTTGGCCGGGGTTTATTATCTGCTGCTCGTTTATACAAGGTATGAATTGGGACAGCTGCTACATCTACTTTACTATGAGGAACTATGAAAGTGCCTGGTGTAAGTCTGGCAAGTGTGCAAACCCCTCTCATGTCAGGGCTCACCCACTTGTGAGCACGATTCCCACAAACCAAAAACACTCCCTCTGGGAAAATACAAAAGTGAGTTTGACTTTGTACACAATAAAGCAGATTCAGAAGCCCCTTCATGACTTTATGAGCACACCACGTGTTGTTCATTTGTTTTCCGGTCATACCCGAGATACAGCTACCCCGCTCCCTCCTAAAAGTCCGTCTAATAAATGATGATGTACAGCCCTCAATACCCTTCTGATATACTGTCTCATTGTCCTTGGTTAAGTCATGTGTATGTATATAGAAACAGTTATTGTCTTTTCCTCAATTTCCAACACCATTTTATTGAAGACTGAACCATAATCCATCATGGGGAATGGGGCCCGAATGAGGAATCTTAGTCTTTATTTTGGCAATTATGCCCTTATCTGAATTGTATTCCATCCACCACGAGTATCCATCGGGCCGTGTGATATTTAGCTGGAACCAGGGTTTAGTGACCCATCCAACTATAGTCAATGTAGCAGATACATCACGAGGTACATCTTCTCCCAAAAATCTAGATTGAGTCCAGGTTTCATTGTGTATACAGTCTGGTACCAATACCTCCTGTGGTTCCAGAGGTAAGGCTAAATAAGGCATAGTCTTTGAAGAAATAGGACTGTGTGTGCGCAGATCCAACAGTCTTTTGGCTTTTCTCCTTCCATGTCCTCAGTAAGAGAAATATGGTGGCGAATGAGTTTATTATCCCAGTCCATATTTAAAAGTTCGCTCAGTGTCTTTGTTTGGTGCAGCAACCCTGCTACACCTAGCAGGATAATTAGCAAAACTGTCATTCTGCCGGTGGAGTGACCTTTTTACAGTGACTAGCGTTGATCCAGGTGGGTTTTCCCTCAAGTTTCACTGAGGTGGATGTGGTCAGCTGGACTTGGAATGGGCCATCAAAGCGTGGATCTAGGCTCCTTCTCACGTGTGCGCACGACCACCCAATCACCTGGATTCAGCTGATGCACATCTGCACTTGCATTGGGATCTGGAATGGATGAAAAGACATGTTTATGCACCACATTAAGTCTTTCCTGTAAGGCCTGGACGTAGGCTGTCATAGTGCCGTGTTGCATCTGTAACACTTGTGGAAAGTAGAGACCTGTTTTTGGGGCACTACCAAAAAGGACTTCAAAAGGAGACAAGCCTGTCTTTCTATTTGGAGTGTGTCTGACTGAAAAGAGTGCCAGGGATAAGCACTCTACCCAATTCTTTCCTGTCTCTGCCATGGCCTTTTGAATTTTTAGTTTAAGTGTCCCGTTTAATCTCTCTACTTTTCCACTGCTCTGTGGATGATAAGGGGTATGGAATGCCTGCTCTATTCCCAGGGCCTGCATAATGTCCCTCATTATTTCTCCAGTAAAGTGTGTACCCCTGTCACTTTCTATGGCTTCTAGGATGCCATACCGACAGACTAGTTCCTTCATCAGTTTTTCTGCAGTTGTTTTAGCATTTGCACATTTTACTGGATAGGTCTCAACCCATCCTGAGAAGAGATCTACACATACCAGGACGTATTCATACACTCCTACCTTGGGTAGTTGTATGTAGTCTATTTGCAGTCGTTGAAACGGGTAGAGCGGTCTGGGTGTTGCTTTCTTAGGGACTTTTACTGTTTTACCTGGGTTGTGTTTTACGCAGATAATGCAGGATTGTACGTGTTTGGAGGCTATGTAACTGTAGCCAGGAGCGATCCAGAAGGCATTCACCTGGTTACACGTGACTTTTTGAGGCGTGAGTGGGGCCATGTGTTGCTTGTGCCATCATAGGGAACAGGGACCTTGGTAAACACAACCTATCCTTACTTTCCCATACTCCATTCCAGTTCAGCCCAGCTCCCATTTTCTCCCAGTGTTCCTTCTCTGTTTGGGCAGCCTGATGCTGGAGGGATTTCAGGACATCCAGACTCACTGTGGCTGGGACTTGCTGGCTCCCTGCCACTATCCTCTGATCCCTAGGCCTCTTTGCCGCTGCTTTCGCAGCTGCATCCGTCCTTCTATTGCCCGCTACCTCCAGTGAGTCACCTTTTGTGTGTGCTTTCACCTTAATGATGCCAACCTGGACTGGTAACATTAGTGCCTCCATTAACCGTTTTACCAATTCTGCATTTTTAATAGGCTTACCAGCTGACGTAAGAAAAGCTCTACTTCTCCAGATAGGGCCAAAATCATGACAGATCCCAAATCCATAATTTGAGTCTGAATAAACATTAATTTTCCTACCTGACCCCGCTCTACACGCCTCAATGAGCGCTGTTAGCTCCGCCTCCTGCGCGGACATGTGCAGCGGGAGTGGTTCAGCTCGAATTACCTCATGTGAGGATACTACTGCATATCCAGTGTAGAATCTCCCATCCAGGTGGTATCTGGAGCCATCTACAAAAATCTCAAAATCTGCATTAGTAATAGGTGTATCATAGACATGTGGAAAACCTGCTGTCTCCTGACTCATCAGCTCTATGCAGTCATGCTCGTGCGTCATGTCAAAGTATTCATCCTCACTTGCTACCATTGTCACCAATTCCCCCTTTTCTGAATCTACTGGCAAAAGGGTGGCTGGATTCAGAACATTACACCTCTTGAGGATGACATACTCAGGAATCAGAAGGGCACATTCAAGTCGGAGCTGTCTGGCCATAGACAGGTGTTTCGGTTGGACTTGCACAAGTATAGCATGAATGTCATGCGGGGAGTAAATTGTTAAGGGAAATGTCAATGTGATCTCGCAAGCTTTCCCTAGCAGTACTGCAGCAGCCGCTACAGCACGGACACACGTGGGTGACCCTCTGACAGCTGGGTCCAATCGCGCTGAGTAGTAAGCTATTGGTCTTTGTTTGTCACCATGTTGCTGTGTGAGGACGGCTGTCGCATGCCCTCCCTGTTCTGTGCAAAACAAGAAAAATGGTTGATCGTAATTTGGAATACCCAGGGCCGGGGCAGATACAATGAGTAGTTTAAGGGAATGAAAGGAATCAATAGCTTCCTGAGTGAGGTCAAAGGGGTCAGATGACAGACAATCATAGAGGGGTTGCATCATTTGCGAGGCAGACCTTATCCAAGGCCTGCAGTATGACACTAAGCCCAAAAAGGTGCGCAGTTGCCGGTGGGACCTGGTAAGGAGAGATTTTGGACTGCTTGTTTTCTCTCCTCAGTCAGGTGTCTCGTACCTTCAGAGATACAGTGACCCAAAAATGTTACCTTTTGCTTACAGTACTGTAATTTTTCACGTGAAACTTTGCAACCATTCTCTGCCAGAAAACACAGCAAAGAAATTGTGGCTTCCTTGCAGGACGTCTGGTCTGGACAGCAGAGCAAAAGGTCATCCACGTACTGCAATAGCGTAACCTGTGGATGAGGTGGTTGCCACTGTTCCAGAATTCCTGCCATAGCTGTAGAATAAATGGTAGGTGAATTCATTCCTCCTTGCGGGAGGACTGTCCACATGTACTGTTTCCCCTCATGTGTGAAGGCAAAAAGATACTGACAGTCAGGGTGTAGAGGCACAGAGAAAAATGCATTTTCCAAATCAATTACTGTAAAACATTTGGAGGTCCCTGGGATTTGTGACAGTAAGGTATGTGGGTTTGGAACAATTGGTGTTACACTCTCAGTGACAGCATTGACAGCTCTCAAATCATGCACCATTCTGTACGTGTCAGGGGAACCTTTGGGCCCTTTTTTCTTGATTGGATACAAGGGAGTGTTACAGGGGGAGGACCTTTGTACTAGAGCCCCTGCTTGCACATATTCTCTTATATCTCTGGTCAGGGCCATTGATTTGGCTGGGCTTAAGGGATACTGTTTTAAACAAGGAGTAGTGGAGCCTTCTTTTAATTTTATCATGACTGGGGGAATAGGAAGCCGACCAACATCAGTTTTTCCCTTTGCCCATACGATGTCTGGAACTTGTTGCATTGCTATGTCTTCACTAGTTCTGGTATCGGACACTCTCGCAGATTTGGACATGTACACCATTGCTGCAATCTTGCACAAGTGTTTGTCAGAGAGGGGACTTGTGACTGTAATACCTTCTGGGGTGTATTGTATGGTAGCCTGGATAGCACTTAACACATCAGCCCCCAGCAAATTCATAGGAGTATTTTCACTAACAATAAGCTTTGTGAGAATTTCCTGGCTATCTTGTAATCTCAGCTTCATCTGTTTTGTCAAGGGAGTTTCAGACACCAATCCCTCCACCCCGACACACTCCACAGTCTCGTCAGTAATCATATCTGGCTTTATCAGGTCTTTATGTACCACAGTGCCGGCTGCCCCAGTGTCAATTAAAAATTCTGCCTCTTTCCCCCCTGGCATTGTTATGGTCGTAAGTAAGGTGGGACCAGGTCCTGAGGGAACGAAAACAGGGTACACATTTGTCACTGGGTTGCCAGTTTCCTAGGTCAGAGGCAAGAGAGGAGGGAAATCAGTCTGCTCACTCTCCTTTTTGGAGTTTTTGCACTGTCTGGCATAATGTCCATTCTGTCCACAATTCCAGCACTGTACGGTCGCTCGGTCACCTGGTGCCCCCCCTCTCTGCTTCCATTGTCTTCCTTGTGCTCTAGCATACATAACTGGTCGCTTGCATTTTGTCAGTTCAACCCCCTTAGCTACTTGCAGAAGGTCTGTTGGGTCCATGTTTCTCCACTCAGGTTTGGCTGTCTGTACTGCTTCTCGTAAAAACTTATTCATACCGTCAATGAATGCATTCACCAATATTTTGATATCAAGGTCGTTTCTTGCACTGTACCCCATGTCTGTCCACTTCAGCTGTAACCTCCCAAAGTACGTCTCTATACTCTCCCCTTTTTGCTGTTTCACGTCAGTCATCAGTACAGACTGCTCTGTTTGTTTCTTTGTAGCCCATCCTTTCAATGCCTCACAGTACGTCATTCCAGACCTCTCAGACTAAACATCCATGACCCATGATTGCTCCTTTATCATATCAGTATGTGATTTAATTATGCGTCCCAGCACGTCACCTGCCTTTGCAGTCACCAAACTCTCGAGGTCTGCCCAAGTGCATTTATATATAAAAGGGCTGTGGAAGAGAAAGCGCAATAGGGTCTTACCCAGGTGATGGGAGGGTGAAAGAAAGTGTTAGGCTATGTGCGCACGTTGCGTACTAGCCCTGCAGATATTTCTGCAGCGATCTGAAGAGCACATGTGCGCTTTAAATCGCTGCAGAAATGTCCGTAGTGAGCGCCGATTCCATGCGCTCTGCCTGCAGCTCCTGCCATAGACAGAGCAGGAGCTGCCGGCAAAGCGCAGGAAAGAAGTGACATGTCACTTCTTTTTGCGCAGCGCTTCGGCAGTAGCCGAAGCGCTGCGCTCTTAGACGCCACGTGCGCACGGCCCCTGCACAATCTCCATAGACTGTGCAGGGGACGCAGGACGCATGCAGTTACGCTGCGCTACAAAGCGCAGCGTAACTGCATGTTTTTACGCAACGTGCGCACATAGCCTCACACTCACCTACAATGGTTGTGCCAGTCACAACCACTATGCACGCATATGAGAATCCAAGTCCGGCAGCAGTCCCAAGATTGGCTGATAACAGAGAGTGGACGAGGAAAAGGGTTGTAATCCGCGCCAAGGACTCAGAAGATTCAATGGAGATTTATGCTTCTTTTATTGGCATGCACATGTCTACGCGTTTCAGGAGTCACAGCTCCAAATCTCTTGATTTAATGTTCCTTGCTTGGTGTCCTGACGAAGGGAGCTGTGACTCCTGAAACGCGTAGACATGTGCATGCCAAAAAAAGAAGCATAAATCTCCATTGAATCTTCTGAGTCCTTGGCGCAGATTACAACCCTTTTCCTCGTCCACTCTCTGTTATCAAGTGCATTTATAAGTCACCTGTATTGTCTGTATTTGCCTGTAAAATGGGAAAGGTTGGTTTTCAGGGTCAGGTAACTGTTTCAACATAGCTAGCTGGTCAGAGGGGCTCCAGGGATGATATTCCTGTGTCTGTCTGATTCTTGTGACCTTCCTCGGTCGGGATGTATCTGATTTTTTTGTACTGGTCCCAGGGCGTTCTTTCCTTTCCTCACCGTCAGCTTCCTCCCCAAAACTCAATTCCTTCACTACCTCTGTCTCAGAGTCAGCGTCCTCTGTCATCACATGTGATCTGGTTCGAACAGGATTTAGTGCAATCTGCTTAGGGCGAGTAACATTACACGTAGCACAAGTACCTCTCCAGTCTGGGTTTTTCTGACTACAATGTTTACAAGTCCATTCATCTGGTCTGGGTTTCTGCTTATGTGAAGGGGGGGCGGTAGCAGTCACAATTCCTGATTTTGGTGCATTAAAACATTCATAATACACCTTATCTCCCGCTGTGGTCTCTTTATATCCACAATCCTGCACCTCTTCAGCCACACGACACCATTTATTTACTTGTTGCTCTACCCTCTTGTCTTTTATCCAACCTCTCTTTTCTTCCCTGAATCTGTGCCATTTCTCAACATCCAAACATCCGTACTCTGGCATGTCTGCCTTTTTGAGTATCGGTCTGACATTTTTCACTGCTTCTTTGCCTTCTCTTTCTTGCACTATCTGTTTGGCTGTTTTGGATCCTGCTGGAGCCCCACGCTGCACACTGAACAAGTTGCCCATGGCTTCAACTTATTCCCACACAGCCCACCTTTCTGCAAATGCCCTCTCAGTGTCCCTGGACTTTGTCAACAGGCCACACGTCTCCTGGCAAGTCAAAATGGGCTCTCAAGTGGTAGCTGGAAGGCTATATCAGCATTCACTCTCACCTGCTACACTTGTAGGGCGTATTGGGAAGGGTTAAAAAAAACACCTCTCTCACCCAATAGACCAGATGACTAAAGCAGGAAGGACCAGGTGTGATAGTCCTCTCACCTGCTAGACCACCTCCATGTAAGTGGGAAGGCCACACTGCTCTCTAACCCACTTCAAACCTGATGTGCAGTTGGGTACTCCATGCTGGTCCTTTACATAGTATTCCAGCAACGAACGTAAACTAGAGTTAAACCAAAACAATCCTCAGAGCTGACTTCTCACAGAGGGCAGAAAATCGCGCAGCTGTTCACTTGACCCCTCCCAACAGAATGGCAGCAGCGCACAGTTTGTTTAGCAAGAGTGTTATCTCAAAAGAATTCTTCGTCCAGATTCAGCTTTTCCACAACATCCCTAATACCCACTGGTATAATACACAATCCCAGCAGAAAATTGAGACTACTTATATACCTTCACAGCACTTGATTCTAGAAACATATGTAACAATACACCTTCCAAGGATCAGTTAACCTCACATGTAAATAAAATTATCTAAACCGCTCTTGACACTGATGGGAAAAAAAATACATATGTCAGGTATCCACTCAAATACTCTATATGGCTATGCCCTGTGACATTTCACAACCAGAACATCTTTTCACAGTCCACAGTATGACCTATAACCATTAAACTTATACATACATATTATTTCACCAAGTCTCTTATCTCAATTTCTCATCACTTTGTTATTCAGAGGCTTCTCATCAATATACAACAACCTATTGCCTGCCTACTTTATCTAGGCATTAATATGAAACCACTTATGAACACATATCCCTAGACCAGTGTATTGCCCATCAAAGATGCAAAGATGGCCAAAGCAAAACACAAAACACAGCAACACAGCAAATGTAATTATACAGAGACTGTCCCAAATTCCGTGCTATGCAATCTATGCAATCAGTTAATGGACGGACAACAGATTATCTTATTACTCTATATTTCAACTCTCATTCAGACATGCATGAAAAAACAATACTCACTGGTGATGCCAGAGTTCTTGAACCGTGTATGCAGCCTTGAAGAAAAGGAGAAATTCCAGCAACTCCAGGAGAAAGTAGAATTTTCTTAAAAAACAGATTCTTTATTGATAATAAAAATATTGCATCCAAGCAAGACAAAAATAGAGAGGCAAGACAGAGGAGCTGTTTCCTACGCGTTTCAACCTGAATAGGTCTTAATCATGGAATGCTGGTGTGTACAGCCTTACCCAGAATCTTCGGAAAATCATAGAGAGTGAAATAAAGTGTAAGAATAAAGCTTCTCACCTTGCTGCAGCTGAAATTTCACTGTCTCCAGAGTCCCCAAAACTTCTTCCGAATAGGCTGGTTGGCCACGGCTCCACGTTGGGCACCAAAAACTGTTGTAGCTGTTCTATTTTGTCACAAGTCAGCTTATGGGATCACCAGTGAGGTCCTCTGAATTAGGCCTCTTCAGACCTAATTAAGATCGAGCGCTTGGAGAAAAAGACCTGCATTCATGTGGGCATGATCAATTTTCTGTTTATTTAACCAAAGTACAGTTTATTTATACCATTTACAGATCAATGTGATATTGCAAAAAAAAGCTTCTAGCTGGACTTCACAAGTTGCTCATATGACCTTTAAGTTTTAGCAAAACAAAAAATGTAGAGTCATGCATATGAGATAAGAAGAAGATAAGAAGAACATTTAGAGACAATAATAATCCTTGAGCCTGTCACTTATTCCGTAGGTTCCATGACTATGAACTACCATCAGATATACTTACTAATAACAATAAAATATCTTTAATGAAGAAATAGAGAAACTATTAACCCTTCTATATCATCCATCATTCATGACTCATGTTTGTGATATATTTACTGTACTAAAATGGTAATATCACTACTTGTATTATGTAGCTGAAGCTGTAGCTGTAGCTGAAGTGCAGCACAGATTTGTCTCATCTAAAAGCCTAGATTCTTTGATCAGGAATTGAACAGACATTTGTAGAACATTTTATAACTTTCCCAAATCCTTATGAAAAAATCTTCATCTTATACTGCATTGAACTGCTGTGCCCAATTAATTATACATTTTAGGAGTCGGTCCAGACTCCGACTCCACCAAATTGATACTGACTCCACCTCAAGACTGCACGAATCTGACTCCACAGCCCTGCTTATTACGCCGATTGCCACCGCACCAGGTCAATCGGGAACAGCAGGATAAAGTTCTGAGATTGTCGCATCTAATGGATGAGACAATCCTGGGTAGTTGCAAGCTGCCATTTTTGGGGCCCAATAAAATTATTTATTACAATAAAAAATGCCTAATGCGGTTCCTCTTATTTTACTACACAGCCAAGATAAGCACACAGTTGAGGGCTGCAGCCTGTAGCAATTGGCTTTGTCTGTGCTGGTATCAATAGATGGGGGAACCCACCCTACTATATTTAATCAATTTATATTAAGGCATATGGGAGCTGACAGGTTCCCTTTAAATGATTTTATATTTTGATTAGAGTAGAGCGAGTACCTAAGTATTCGTACTCGCTATAGTCATAATGAATGCTGTCTAATACACGCGTATTTGTTCCGAATAGAGTGTGGAATTCAAGTCAATTGGTAAAAACTCACAAACTAACGAGTAACCGAATTCTGTACTATTCGCGCGAGTTGCGAATAATGCAGAATTCGGGTTACTCGTTACTGTCATGATCCAGGCCGGCTTTTCCCTGCAGCTGGTTACACCCAGCTCTAACCTGGTCATGTCAGGGATTAACTTTCCTTGCCTCGTTCTGGATCCCAGGACGCTATATATTGCCTCTCTACCTATGGTTCAGTGCCAGTGATATTTCTGCCTTGCAGCATGTATACTGGTTCTGATGAGTGTTCCCGATCTGTTCTGCCTCCCTGCTACTGTGTCCTGACTTTGACCCTCCCCCGTTCGTCTGCCTGTCCCGGTCCCTGACTTGCCTCTCCTGTCAGTTGTTTGGGTTTCCCTCTGCATACCTGATCACCTGCCTTCCGACTCGGTTCTGTTTTCTGACTTTGATATTGATCTTCCCTTTGCAGTGACTCGACTTTCCTGGCTAGACCCTGAATGTTTGACTACTCTATTGCCCTCTGGAGGTTCGCCTGTTAACTGCCTGCGGAAGTTACTCTGCTGTACTTCAGCTGCCTTTCCTTTACAGTGTTTGTCTCTCCTACACTAATCTGCTGCCACCTAGTGGGGATTACGCTGTACTACGTCTTACTAGCCTTTGTACAGTGGGACATTTACATTGCGAGTATTCCCCATTGACTTGCATTGCAAATGCGAGTATTATACAGTACTCGTTATGAGTATAGCAAGTACGAATAGCAAGGTACTTGCTCAACTCTAATTTTGATAGATCGGGCATTTCTGAACGTGGGAATACCAAATGTGTGTATGTTTTTATTTTTTAACCCTTTAATTTTCAATGGGGTAAATGGGGGGGAGGTGTTATTTATTTTACTAGTCCCCCTAGGGGACTATAACGTTCAGCAGTCTAATCATTTTTTCAATTCTTTTGATCAGAGTAGCAGAGCTACAGAGAAGTAAGTCATGATAGCTACACGAGTCATCACATGACCCTGTGCTACCATGGAACCATTGGCTCCCTGTGATCTTGTCACAGGGCTGCCGAAGGAGGCGAGGAAAAGCACGTTCCTCCCCTGCGGACATTTAAATCACACTCACATTTTGACAGCACAATTTAAAGGGTTAACAGGTGCAGGTCGATCGCAGATCCACCGCTGCTTGATAGCAGCATGTGGCTGCTGTTCAAATCAGGAAACGTGCAGGAATTACAATCAGTCGACTGCAGCAGATGGCGGTGATTACCCCTTGATGATTCAGGACGTACTGGTACTTCTTCGATCATTAAGTGGTTAATTTTTGGAACACATATGTGGACACTGTTGTATTTACAGAGCACCTGAGGTGCGAAAAATGCAGTGACCTCTGTCCTGCACTCTACTGAACCTCTGTGAATTCATGTACAGCTGCAGTGACTATTTTGTAATCTCTTCATCATGCCTTTTTTTTCTCTGGAGAATTGTTAATTTGCCAGTTTAGTGCCCGTATGTATTGTAGTGCCCTCATACATTGTGCCCTCATGTATTGTAGTGCCCCCATACATTGTGCCCCCATACATTGTGCCCCCATGTATTGTAGCGCCCCTATAAATTCTGTCTAGGTTTGTGGTGTTTGCGGGACAAATCAGGATTTTTATTGGTAACATTTTGAGGTACATACCATTTTTTTTTAAACAATTAATTTTTATTGGTTTTCAGAATAATCATCCATAGACAGGAAAAGAATAAAAAGCATTAAAGAACATGTAATGGTCCAATTGCAGTTAGAGACGGGTCAACCATCATGAGTATAACTAAAAACTAAGAAACGTTCATTTGAGATGTCCTAAGGGGGGAAAACACATATAGGGAAAAGAAAGAAAGGGAGCTGGCCTTCAAGTAAGGATGAGGATAGAAAAGAGAAGATATGTGGCATTGCACTTCACTTCAGGATCTGTCGGTACAAGGGTGACGATAAAAATGCTTCCCAGTGGAACCAGGTCCTTGCAACCACCTCTCCTTCCTGGCGGGAGCAAGCTACCAGGGATTCCATACGGTGTGACAAGTTTACCTCTGCAAACCATTCCTCCAAGGACGGGGGATCTATCGATCTCCAGTGTCTGGGGATTACCGTTTTTGCGGCCTGCAGCAGGTGTCTGAGCAGTGATTTTTTTATACCTTGATTTAGACATAGGGAACATATAAAGCAAGATTGCTTCAGGAGATTGTGGAATTGTGATTCCCGTCACCTCCAACACTGTTTTGAGGACTCCAGTCCAAAAAGCGTTCAGGGCCGGGCATAAGTACCAAATATGAGACATCGTTCCCACCTCCGCTCCACAGCGCCAGCATGTATCTGGCACTCCAGGAAACCATTTATTCACTATTAGTGATGAGCGAGTACTAAAATGCTCGGGTGCTCGAGGCTCGGGCTGAGCATCCCAAAATACTCGTGTACTCGGCCCGAGCACCGACCCCAATGTTATCCTATGGGAGACCCGAGTATTATTCTGAAATGACCCCCGGCAGCATGTAGAAATCATAAAACTGTAAATTATAAAAAAAAACGTGCGTGTGTGTGTAAGCGTGCATATATATATACACGCGGAGTGGAGTGCGGGAGGGGCCGTAGCCGAGCGGGGATGTGTCGGGCTAAAGGCACGGTCATGCTGTGAGGGCCGGCCAATCACTGCATGAGGGCTGGCTCTAAAAAGAGCGCCAACATGAAGACCACGAGTACAGCACGAGTATCGCGAAATTACTCGGTCCCCGCCGAGTAGCCCGAGTACAGTGATACTCGTGCGAGTACCGAGTAGTGACAAGCATACTCGCTCAACACTATTCACTATAGCTGGGACCCTATACCATCTTGATATTATCTTATAACTTGTTTCTTGCGCTTTGGATGCTATGATTGATTTATGAGAAAGAGAAAAGCATTTATCCCATTGGGTTTTTGTGAAATTTTTATTAAGTTCTGACTCCCAGGCCTTACAAAAAGGAGGAAGGGAAAGAAGGTCTTTCTCCGAGAGCAACTTGGAAATAACCGACGTCGCATGTGGAATAGATGGTTTTGCAAGACAGAGCAATTCAAAGGTTGACAAGGGACGTGCCATAGTGTCTATCTCAGGGATTGATTAGTAAAAGTGCTGGAGTTGAGTGTATTCGAATACCTGGCGTGGAGTGGGCGTCGTCTCTCCCAGGATTGTGTTAAGTGGTAATAATATTCCATTCGGGGCTACTTGGTGTAGACGTAGTGGGCAGGATTTAGGGCATCCTAGAAATGAAGCAGCGGTACATCCCGGTTTAAACAAAGGGTTTCCCGAAATGGGGAATAGGGGGCCATGTCCGTCTATCAGCCTGTTTTTCAGGGAAGGGACGTTCAGGGCTTTCAGCGTGTTGGCTATTGTATAGGAAATATCAATATTATTTGGAAGTATAGAAGAGCGTAGACAAGGTAGAGATCCGACCGGGATTGGGCACACGTCCGCCGCCAATCTCACCCATAGTTTCGTCGAGTAGCTATGAGTTAAATCTAATACACGCGCATGAGCCGCCGCCGAATAATAACGACGACAGTCCGGCAATCCCGTCCCGCCAGCTTCCTTAGGACGTACCAGGGTTTCCCAACGCAGCCTCGTGTTTTGACGCACAGACAAAGTTTTTAAATTGTCGTCTGATTCCTTCCCAAAACGAGGCTGGGATATATGTAGGGATTGTATGTTTTAGATATAACAACCTGGGAAGGATAGTCATCTTTAATATGTTAATGCGTCCAAACCAGGAAAAGCTCGTCCGCTCCCAAGCGGCCAAGCCATTCTCCAGTCTGGAGAGGAACGGTTGAAAGTTCAGGGGGAACAATCTGGACAACTCCGAAGGTAGACGAATACCTAAATAGGTTATGACATTATCCGAAGGCCACTTAAATGGGTAGTGTGTCTTCAAGTCTTGAACCAACTCGTTTGAGAGCGAGACATTGAGGGCTTCGGACTTGTCCATATTGATCTTAAAATTGGACCACTTACCGAATTTCTCCAGTAAACTCAGCAAGCTAGGCAAAGAGGTCGTTGGGTTGGTTATGTAAATTAATACATCATCAGCGAACGCGGAGCATTTATATTCCCTACAAGCTATTTTAATTCCTCGAATCTCTGGGGTGTTGCGGATGGCAGTTAAAAGATGTTCCATGATTAGTATGTAGAGGAGGGGAGACAATGGGCAGCCCTGTCGAGTGCCATTGTGAATGGTGAAAGGACTCGAAATAGAACCATTAGTCTTCAGCCTCGCTACTGGGGATTTGTATAGGGCCATTATCTTAGTCCGGAAAAAGGGACCAAAGTGTGTAAGGGTTTGTGCTAGGGAAGACCATGAGATTCTATCGAATGCTTTCTCAGCATCAAGGGATAGGGCCATCATTGGGATTTTATGGGTCTTTGCATGGTGGATGATATCGATCATTTTTAGGGTGTTGTCCCGTGCTTCCCTGCCTGGGACAAAGCCCACCTGGTCCGGATGGATCAGCGAGGGGAGCAGGGGACCAAGCCTATTTGCCATTAATTTAGCGAAAATTTTTAGATCCGTGTTCAGAAGAGAGATTGGACAGTAGCTCTTACAAGTATGCGGGTCTTTTCCAGGCTTAGGAATTACAGTGACATACGCAGCCGTGGATTGGTTAGGAAATGGGCATGACTCAGAGATAGAGTTGAATGCTAACAACATCAAAGGGGATAAAAGGTCTGCTAATGTTTTGTAAAATTTTCCTGTGAAGCCATCTGGGCCCGGGCTTTTGTTACTTGGTAGGTTTTTTATTACGTCCAATAATTCTGTGTGGGTAAAAGGGTTATCTAATTCGGTTATTACTTCTGGGCTCGAGATACTAGCGGGGGAGGCGACAGGGTGTGGAGAGCTTACCGGGCTAGGGAGATTTGTATAAATTTGAATAGTATGAGCGGAAAGTTTCCGAGATCTCCGACGTTGTGTGGAGCATGGAATCATTAGGTCCTTTTATACAGGGGATAAAGTTTTGGGTGCACTGTGAGCGTAGGGCCCTAGCAAGCATCCTTCCCGGTTTGTTACCAAATTCGTAAAAACGACTGCGCCCAATTTGGAGGTATCGTTTGTAGGAGTTGTCTAGTAATTGTTTTACTTCCTGTCTTGCCTTGAGAAGGTTTCTCAACGTTGCTGTCGAGAGCGCGCTTTTATGGACTAGTTCTAGTTTGGCGACAGTTTGAAGGGCTGAACTTAGAGCCTGAGCTTTGGCTTTTTTTATACGTGAGCCGTGTTTAATTAGTACCCCTCTCAGTACGCATTTGAGAGCTTCCCATTTAAAAATAGGGGCTGTTGTATCAGCGATGTGATCTGACAAGAAGTGTCCTATGGAATCCTGGATGTCTGATAGACACACCGGGTCCACAAGTAGGCTCTCATTCAGGCGCCAAGGGCGAGCCGTTTTGGAGAAGGTTGGGATCTTCAGGGATCGGGGCATGATCCGACCATAGTATGTTACCTATTGTTGTCGAGGATACTCAAGGGAGGGCTGAGTGTTGGATCAGGATATAGTCTATCCTACTGTAGGAGTCGTGTGGCGTAGAATAGAAAGTATAATCCCGGACCTCAGGATGTTGCAGTCTCCAAGCGTCACATAGCTGTAACCCGAGGAGACTTTTCTTAATATGTTTTATGGCTTTGTAGGATATGTGTGATTTTTTTCTTTGAGTTGTCTAACACCGGGTCCAGTGTAAGGTTAAGGTCAGCGCATAGGATGACCGTCCCTTGAATCAAGGGAGTAGAAATGTCTACTAAGTTTGAAATGAAGCTGGCTTGGTCTTGGTTCGGTGCATAGACGTTTATTAGGGTTAATGTTTGGTCCTCGATTTTTAAAGTAAGAATGATGTATCTGGACTCTCTATCTATTGTGCAGCTGACAAGTTGGTGGGGAAGGGATTTGTGAATAGCCATGGCAACTCCTTTAGATTTGTTACTAGGGTTGTTGGCGAAGTACCAGCTGGTGTAGTGTTTGTGTTTGATGGTCGGTGTATGGTTCTCTTTAAAGTGTGTTTCTAGTAAACAGATTATCTGTACCTTTTGCTGGTGAAAGTGTTGCAGAATTTGAGCCCGTTTCTCCGGTGTGTTTAGGCCTTTGACATTGAAGGAAGCAATTCCTAAATCTGTCATTCCGGTTGGGGGGGCGGTATGGTCCCAGTGACAGGGGTTATTAGTGCAATGCCGAAGGGAGAAGAAAAAAAAAATTTAAAAGTTAGAACTTAGAAAGGAGACAATGAGGTGAAACAATAGGGAATGACAAAAGTCAGAGGTAAAGCCTCTGTGCAAAGAGAACAATGGGGGAAAAAACAACTAGCAAAATACCAACGTATTACAGGAGCTTGTGCGACCCTGAAAGGCAGGACAGAGGCTCCCTCCCTATGTGGGGCGAAGTCTAGTCCAGCAAGTGTCAAGGTAGCACAGGAGCTCGCAGAACACCATATGTAGTTTAACATTCTAGTTTGGTGTGACTGAATATCCACAGGTTATGGAATAAAACAAGTTGTCTTTGGGCATTTAGGGAATTGTGTCTGCCCACAAACAACCCTTTACCATTAAGCTAGACTACGATTATGCAGTATATCACAATTATATTGTTACTGAGTATCTTGTTGGGGTTCATGTGTCTCTACCAGGGAGACTGTCCTTCATTAAAACTAGAAACATGGAATTCAATTACATTTCCCTCTTCTCCCTTCACTCATATCTCTTATCCTTTCTGCTTGAGAGGGCGAGCATCAATCGGGGACAGTTCTGAAGTGGTAATAAGGTCACATACAATCAAGTCATCATGTGTTGCGACGGTCCGCGATCGTCCCTCTTTTGTCTCCTCCCTTTGACTTCTCTCTAGAGGGGAGTCCAGATAGGGGACGACCCGAGAGCCCCTGGGGTCTCCCAGTCAGGGTCATGCCGTTTTCCTTAAGTGCCACCCATTCAGGTAGAGTGATGCTGGGTAAGTCCAGGCCGGCCAGGAATCCCCGCAGGTCTCCTGGTGCTCGTATCGTGTAGGTCCGGGGTCCTTTCCTCACCGATAAGGAGAAGGGGAACCCCCATCTGAAGGGGATCCCCTTGTACTGTAGAAGGGTGAGTAGAGGCTTAAGGGCTGCTCTTTGGGCCAGTGTATCTCGATAAATCTGGCATGATTCTGATAGCCTTGCCTTGGTAAGAGAGTGTTTGTTTCTGGCGAGCAGCCTGTAGGATTAATTCTTTAAGCTGGAAAAAGTGGATCCGGCAGATTATGTCCCGAGGTTGGGAGTTATTCGGGTCTGGAGGCCGTAGGGCTCTATGGGCCCTGTCTATTTCAATGAAGGTGCTTGGTGGGCGTCGTAGTAACCCATTAAATATGGAGGTCAGTGTAGGTAGAATATCTGTGTTGGAAATGGATTCAGGCAGGCCTCTGATCCGTAAATTATTTCTCCTGTTTCTGTTTTCTAGATCGTCCAGGGTAGATTGGAGATTTTGTATTTGGGAGGAGTGGTGCTTAACGGTATCTGTCAGCACTTGGATAGATTTTGTTGTGGAGTCACGAGATTGATTTAGGGAGTCTACTTGTGATGATAAATCTGTTAGCTCCGAGCGGAATTTGGCGAACTCTTGTTTACACTCAGCAACAATTTGAGATGTTAAGTTTGCTATGTCCTGTTTGGTTGGCATGGATTCTAATAATGAGCATAGATCAGCCAGTGTAGCCGGCCTGTTCTCCTCTGGGAGTGTATGTTTAGGCAACTTCTCGTTCCCAGGGGTCGTTAGTCACGGCTACTGGGGGGTGGGGTTCTGTCTGACCATCCAGTAGGGTTGCCATTGTGATCCGAAGTTGGTGTTGTCATTTGTGTCGCTTACCGCGAAGGAAGTTTTTGGATCCCAATTTCTATCCTGAAAGCCCAGATGAGCCAGTCGACCACCGAGCAGATGATTCGGTGGAGTGTGTGTGTGTGTGTGGGGGGGGGGTCCGTCCACAACCCCTGTCCCCTATGATCTTGTGGGGTCATCTCTGAGGTCTCAGTTATTGCAGGGGGTAACTGCTGGTGTTGTATAGGTGCCTCTAAGGGTGAGCATGGGGTGCAAGGGGCCAGCGATCCTCGCCCAGCTCCCTCCCCCATCCACAAGTCTCCCCTCTGAACACTGGGCACAGGAGGTGGCTCTGCTGTAATGGGGTTCTCTCTGCTTGTGGGTATCCTCTCCCCCACCTGTCCCGGTCCTGCTGGATGTGCTGGGGGGGTCTGTGCTGCTTCACTGCCCCCTGCATTATGGCTGATGGATGCACCGCTGTCCTCCCTCCCCCCTCGTCTCACCTCTTCTGGAGCTGCCAGGGTCTGCCTGATCTCCCTGCCGCCCCGTTCTGTCATGTACTCCGGCGGCGTCTGGGGATTTCCCTTCAGCGCTCCGCTGGTCTGTGCGCTCAGGGGACTCACAGGCAGCGCCGAACTCCCGCCTGCGTCGCCACGTGGGGAGCCTCCATCATGCCCCGCGGCGTCTTCTCTAACCTCCGGTCCGGTGTTCTGCCTTCTCGGGGTCTCGACATCGGAGTAGGTGAGTGAGGTCCGAGCTGCTGGAGGCTGCAGAGGAGCCCGGTGATCCGTCCCAGGGGGTGAGTGATCGCCCGGGAGCATGCCTCGCTGCGGGTCCCTGTTAGGATCCAATTGCAGGGAGCACTGTGTTTCCCTGTGGGGGGTATGTGCCCGGGTGAGGAGCCTAGCGATATCCCCCTTAGCGGTCGGGGGTTGTGAGGAAGCCCGTGCCCTGGATTTTCTGGTGGTTTTACCCATGATGGGTTATGATATGCCGGTGGATAAAGGTCGGTGCTGCGGGAGCTCCAGGCCGTGCATCCTCACACCACCATAGTTAGCCACGCCCTCCGTACATACCATTTTTTGATCACTTTCAGTGGAAGGATGGGATCACATTTTTGCTTAGCACTTACTTTGGGTTTCCATGTAAATCCCTCCAAAATGTGTGTCTGGCAAAACCCCGAACGAAACCACTGATGGAGACACTTTGGACTTCTTTTGGAGTCTGTTCCAGTGGCATCTATATTTTAGGCATGTCTACACTGTGGTCAACCATACTTGTGCGCTAAAAAGACACCCAAACTGATGGGCACTGCGAAACGAAGACCAGACGGAGTCCAAAGTGACTACATCTGCCTCATTATATAGTGAGTGGTTGTTTCCATTTTGGGATATACAACATATTTTTATTGCTTTTTATTCAGATTATTCAGACACAGAATTAATAAAAGCGAGGAATTCAGGGTTTTTTTGCGCTGGTCACCATGCGGTAAAAGTGATAAGACCGATTTATTGTTCGGTACAGTAACATTGATACCACATATATTACTTTTTTACGCTTTGCTACTGTTACATTAAAACCAATATTTTACAAAAATGATTGTTTTTCTTGCACCGCCATATTCTGAGAACTGTATGTGTTATGATTCAGTGATCGAGGAGGATCAAAGGGGTAAAAACTAGGAAACCCAGAGAATCACCAGAGTGGTTGGGAAACTCAACTGACTGCAGATCCCTAACTAACAACACAACTAGAAGGAGCCGTGGGACGTGCCTACAATGACCTAGTCACTTCAACACAGCTGGAGAGCTAGATGTTCCTAAAGAGAGAAAAACAAGGAAAGCTAATCTGCCTCGGAGCAGTTCCCCAAAAATTATTGGTAGCCCCCAAACATGTAAAGCCGGTGAGACAAGATGAAACACAGTACACAGGGAGAGAACAGATTCAGCAAAGATGAGGCCCAAACTATCTAACAAAAGACCAACACACCTGATATGAAAAAACTGGGACCACACGATCTCTCCCCACTATATCAGTACTCTGGTGTTACTGGGATCCAAGCAAAAACACTAATATAGTGTAACGCCTGCCTGGTTCCACAGACTCAGATGGGCTGTAATGGACAGGCTAGAGGGAAGCCACTCACCAAGCAGGACCCCTAGAACCTTGAAACCCTTTAGCCCCTATACAGGGATTTGGAATTACACAGGACCCAAGGTGATTACTACCTGTGGAAGGCTGCAATCCGAGAGAGTATTCGTCAGGCAAAAACGTAATCCGCAAACGAAGCAGAGGTCAAATCCGTATCAGGCAGCGAGGTACATAAAATGACAGGCAGGAGGGTAGTCAGAACACAAGCAAGGTCAGCGCACAGGAATCAAAATACAAACAGCACAGGAACCAGGAATACAGACTATCTCTGGCAGTGGTCAGATGACAGGAGGGGGAATAAGAAGGGTGTGGTGTCTTCCCATTGGCTGCAGGTGAATGATGGCAACTTCAGCTGGAAGACACACGCCACCTACAGTCCTCCAGTGGTACTGCAGGTTTCAGGGAAACCCAGCCTAGTGGATAAGCTGAGCCTGTGCTCAGCAGAGCCACGGGCACAGACTCCTCTCCCATCACCAGCACTATCCATGGCAGGAACACGGCGTCGCCTTGCGATCGGAGCAGAAGTCGCACGAACGGACTCCGGTGAGGACATGACATATAGAGGAAGGACTAAAATAATTACCAACCATGACAAAACAAAAATACATTGCAGAATATGGAGCTGGGTACTCTGATTATTCTCTGCTGGAAATGTCTAACTCCACCCAGAACTCCACACAAACTGAAAACAGGACACAAGCCTTAGTACCACAAACACAACAACAAAGTGGAAACAAACCAGCAAAAGGTACAAAGACAAAACTTATCTGTAAGGAGATCAGGTGGAAACAGAAGATAGGGCAGGCTCCAGAATGTCCACAGCACCACAGGAGACAACATTGATCACTTGCCCAGACTGAGAGAACACTACTCAGTTATATAGGACCAGTCTGAGCAGCCTGCTTTCCAATCATCATCAGCTGTCTGGCTTCTGTTAAGCAGACTAACTCTACTACCAGCAATGGCCACAAGTGGGAGCCCCAAACCGGAACCCAGTCCAAATGTGTTCACAACATGTAAGTGTCTTACTTTTTGGCCGAATGAGCCTTATTAGGGTTTGTTTTGTGGGGGACAATTTGGAGTTTTTATTTACACTTTTTTTTGTGTCCAAATAATGAAAGTGACATTTGTTTTTTATGGTGATGGCTGAATGGAAATAATGAAATTACAGTTTTATAGTTTAGTGTTGTTCCGAATGTGCTGATACCAATTATATGTACGCTTTTTTTTGTTCACTTTTGTTTTTACACAAAGGCTGTGTTTCTAGTGGTGAAATGGGTTGTCGTGATTTGTGTGCACTTTTTAATTTTTTTTTTTACTTTTTATATTGTGCTTTATAGTTTTTCACTTGGTGCTACTGTGGGTCAGGACTGCTGTACTCGTGTATAGGAGTGATGGAGACCTGTCAGTTGCTCCCTGAAATTGACTTTTAGACCCTGCTAATAGCTGCATCTAACAGGCCACCTTATCCTGTGGTCATCAGAAGAACTTAGGGAACTATCCCAATGGTCGGCACCCACAATGACATGTGTCGATCCTGTCAAAGGGGGTCTTTTAAGCACTTCTATACCTCTATTGCGATTGAAATTTAAGGGGTCAATTGGCCTGATTGGTTCCAAAACCTGTCAGGGCCGATACCTGCAGCAATCACCCACATGATTTGTAACTAGGTGGTGGTTATGGTATTTACTTATTCCCAATCGCCTTTTTAAAACTGCGATAAGAGAGTAAGGCCATGTGCATACGTTGCGTTCTATTCCGCAGCGTGTAAGTCACTGCATGTGCGTCTCAGAACGCAGCCGAAAAAGCTGCGTTCTGAGACGCATTTGGCAAAACGCACCGTGCGCAGATTCTGGAGAATTCATGCGTTCTGGATGCTTGCTCTGCCATAGACATAGTGGGAAAAGCATCCAGAACGCACATTTTTGACAGTGCGGTCCCACTCTGCTCTGCAGCATCCCCATAGACTTGCAGCAGTTGCAGCAGAGCCGAGTGGGACCGCACTGTCAAAAAGAGCATGGCTGGCTGCGAGACAGTGCCGCGCAATCAGAATGAACTCGGATGAACTTCACCCGACTTCATTGTGATAGTGCGGCTCTGTGCGTGTGCCGCGGCTTGATTTGAGGTTACACGTGAAGGACTCACCTGTGATCGCAAGTCCCCTGAGTGACTGCAGTGAGCCGCGCGATCAGCTGTGCTTTCACTTAGGTTACTCGCGGCCACAGCTGCAGTCCTCCACCTGATAGTGGTGGCTGCGAGTAACCTCAGTGACAGCACAGCTGATCGCGTGACTCACTTCAGTTGCTGCATGGAGCTCACAGGAGCGGCGGTGTTCTACTGCCGCTCCTGTCAGCTTCCGATGTAGCAGAGGTCGTGGGACCTTGCGTGGATTACGTCGGACCTAGAGGTGTTTTTGAGGGTTTAATAAAGTGGTGAAAGATGGTGTTTTTTGTCTTTCATTACAAATAAAGGATTTTTTGGATGTGTGTGTTTATTTTCTTTTACTTACAGGTTAATCATGGAAGGTATCTCGGGGAGACGCCTGCCATGATTAACCTAAGACTTAGTGGTAGCTATGGGCTGCCATTAACTCCTTATTACCCCGTTTGCCACCGCACCAGGGCAATTTGGGATAAGCCGGGTAGAGTCCCGGGACTGTCGCATCTAATGGATGCGGCAATTCCGGGCGGCTGCTGGCTGATATTGTTAGGCTGGGGGGCTCCCCATAACGTGGAGCTCCCCATCCTGAGAATACCAGCCTTCAGCCGTGTGGCTTTACCCTGGCTGGTATCCAAATTGAGGGGGACCGCACGTCGTTTTTTTTTAATTATTTATTTATTTATTTTTACTGCTTGATATAGACACGCCCACCGGCGGCTGTGATTGGTTGCAGTGAGACAGCTGTCACTCAGTGTGGGGGCGTGTCTGACTGCAAGCAATCATAGGCGCCGGTGGGCGAGGGAAGCAGGGAATACGAGATGGATTAATGAGCGGCCGGCATTTTCAAAAGAGAAGAAGCTGCCACAGTGAGAACGCCGTGCAGCGCCGCGCCGGTGATCGTGGATCGGTGAGTATGAGAGAGGGGGTGGGAGGGATAGACCGACAGGGACTGAGAATAGACACAAGGCACTCCCAAAATTCTTGATGCTGTGATTTTATTTAACAGTGGATGTGCATAAATAACGTTTTCGGTCACAGAAGACCTTCTTCAGTTGCACTATATACAAAAAATTAATAAGTATATTTAAATAAAAATCCCAAAATACATGATATCAATAATACAAAAATGTATACAATAAAGAGGAAAATGGACAGTGCAGAATACAAAATGACATAAATATATAGAAAAAATTAATTTGATTTATTGCACAATTGTGCGGCGAGAATAGGAGGACAAGAAGCGGAGAGAGAAGAAAAGAAGGGAAAAAATAATAAAATAATACTTATTAATTTTTTGTATATAGTGCAACTGAAGAAGGTCTTCTGTGACCGAAAACGTTATTTATGCACATCCACTGTTAAATAAAATCACAGCATCAAGAATTTTGGGAGTGCCTTGTGTCTATACTTAGTTTCTTGGCTTTGGAACCTACTAAGTGCACCCCTTTCCATTTACACAATATTCACCATTTCAAGGAAGTGCCATTTGTTATATTCAATTCGACATGGACAGAGAGACATAGAGAGAGAGAGTCCGACCCACTGACCGACCGACAGAGAGAGACCGAAAGACCTGCCTTTGTTATTTAAAAAAAAACATGCGGATCGCAACAAAAATGCAGTGCAAACGCACTGCTTAACATTTTGGCAGCGATTTACTAACTCATTGATTTCAATGGGTGTAGAATGTTGCCAAAATAGCAAAAACAATTGACAGGCTGCTTTTCTAAACGCAGAGATTTTGTCAAATTTTTGACAATCAAAACGCTGTGTTTCAAAAAGCATTGTGCGCACAGATTTTGCATGATTCTCATAGACTTTGCTGGGGAAGCACAACGCATGCATTTTGTCACTGACACAGTGCAGTTGTAAACGCAGCCAAAACGCAGAAAAATACGCAACGTGCGCACATGGCCTAAGGCCCCTTAACAACCACTGTTTTAATGAGTATCCGCAATCATTAAGGAGTTGAACAAAAACATCCTGTAAAATGTGTTGAAATTGCGACCTTTTTTCTCCAAAACATCCTCATTTCAGGGGCTCAAAAGTAATTGGGTAGATTAATTTTACCATAACTAAAATGCTCATTTTTAAACACCAAATTTTATTCCAAATTTTCATGTGCATTACATCTTATTAAACAATATAGCAAGTATGAATTCACTATGTCCATTAACAGGTTATTGGCAATTAACTATTCCTCCTGTTTCCCTTGTTTTCCCCCCCTTAACTATGTTTCGTCTTCCTTCTATTCTAAAATAACCCCCCCAACAGCTTAGCACCTTTTTCCTCCTGTCTAGCCCACACGAAGAACACCCAACAATGCCACATTTTGTCATTTTATCATCACCACATGTCTCTAGATGAATCATTTGCCTTCTTATCACACCTTCACATTATGGCTGTTTTAATTTCCCCAATGTTCCCTTAATGTCTTCTAGTAGATACCACTCTGTATACGTGAAGGGGGTAACTATTGTTTGTATTTCTGTAGCTTCACATTGTTTTTCCTTGAATTTTCTCCATTTTTTAAAGAATGCGTCAGTCAAACCGTCTTTGTTTTTTTCTGCTGTCCTCTGTTCAATTCTAAGTAGCATTTTAATCTGCCTCATTACCTCGTCTTCTGACGGAACGTTCCCTTCGAGCCATTTGCCCAGTAAAGCCCTTTTTCCAATTATGGCTATACTATGGAACAGCTTTGGTATTCTATCTCTTTTCTCATTAACTCTTGCCATTTGTTCAACATGGTCATCATGAAAAATCCATATCAATGGGTCCATCGCCACCTCTACCCCCCATATATTAGTTATTAGCGCCTGCATTTTTTTCCAGAATTTTTGACTCTCTGGGCATTGCCAAATCCCATGTAACAGATCCGTGTTTAGCGTCTTACATTTGGGACAATGTACTATCTTATTCACCTTCTGTTTGTTTGGTATGTTGAAGCCATAGATCGCCCTGTGCATCAGTCTAAACTGTGTGTCCCTCCAGCCCTCATTAACCACCTCTTTTCTCATTCTCATCCATCCTCTTAGTATCTTGTCCCCTGCTGTCTCGTCTCCCAATTGTCTCGCCCAGTTTCCCAGGGTCTTATCCGTGTTTAAGGGGACTAACACCTCTCGTAAAGCTTTGTATAGTGAAGTGATGTTAATCTCCCGCTGCTCCTGCATAATAAGTCCATATCATTCATCCCTTGTTCCTTCCCGACATCTCTCAGTAGCTGCATTATACCTTTCTCTATCTGTTTATATTGTATAACTTGGAATGGAGATAGCCCATATTTTGTTACAATTTCTTGACAGGACAACCATCTATTTTCCGTCTCATGAAGTAGATCTTTCACCCCTTTTATACCTTTTCTCCTCCATTCTATAAATAATTTGTTTTCCCTGCCCGCTGGGAATTCCGGGAAACTCCATATGTTTAAGTATTTAGAAATTCTCCAGGGTAAGTTGAATTTTTTTCTCACCGCCTTCCACGCCATCACTGTATCCCTGCATATTAATGAGTTTTTAATGTGCCGTGGTATGTTAGCAAGTGACGTATGCAATATTGCCCCCAAATCCCAGGGTTTACAGAACTCGCCTTCCAATTTTATGTCCGAATAGCCGTTTGTCTTCCTTAACCAGTCTATTACATGTCTCATGAGGCACGGCAGATTGTACCCTCTAATGTTTGGCATTTTAATACCCCCCCTTCTCCAGCGTCTGCATTAATTTCTCAGCTTTTATTCTTGGCCTTTTTCCCCTCCACGAGAAGGTTGAAAACGCCTTGTTCAGCCTGTTTACGTCTATGTGTTTTAATAATATAGGGATAGTCTGCATTGGATATAGAAGTTTTGAGAAACTCATCATTTTTAGAAGATGGTTCCTACCCAGTAGGGACAATGGAAGCCCCTCCCACATTTTCAATTCCTGTTCTATTTTCGTTATCAGTGGTTTAAAAGTTAACTCATATATCGATGCAGGTTGGCGACCCACTTGGATTCCCAGATATTTAACGTGGGTTCTCGCTATTGGTATCCCATGGACATTGTCTCCTATTCCCTGAGCTGCTAACATCGTTGTGCTCTGTTGGTGTAGAAACAGTATTTCACATTTTGCCTTATTTAATTTAAAACCTGCCAAGTTTCCGAAATCCTCTATCCGTTGTAGTGTCATTGGGAGTTCCTTCTGGGGTTTATTCATAAACAGTATAATGTCGTCCGTGAACAGGGCTGACCGTAGCACCTCCCCTCCAATGTTGATACCTTCAAAGCAATTTCCCTCATTCAACATTCTTGATAGGGGCTCGATCGCCAGGTTGAACAGGAGGGGGGACAATGGGCACCCCTGTCTAGTCCCTTTAGTCAATGAGAAAGGTCTCGACAGAAATCCTCGTGTCGCCACCCTGGCTTTGGGATTCGCATATAATACTCTAATGAATGTTTTAAATGCTCCCTGAATGCCTACCTCATCCATTACTGTTTCCAGCCATGACCACTTTACATTATCAAATGCTTTTTCGGCATCTAATGTGATCATGGCTGGAAATGCCCCCTTCTGTAGTTGTCCGTGCCTATTGGCATCCATTACTAGCATGGTTTTTCTTATATTGGTCACCGCCGATCTCCCCTTTACAAGCCCTGATTGGGTCAGAGAGATTACTCTCAGCAATATCTCCGCCAGTCTGTTGGCCATCAATTTGGCCAGTAATTTTAGGTCCTGGTTGATCAAAGAGATCGGTCTATAATTTGCTGGATTATCTAGGTTTTCTCTCCCTTAGGTATGAGTTTTATATATGCCGTGTTGAGGTGACTCGATATTTCAGTGCTTGCCAATATTTTGTTAAACATACTTGTCAATATCGGTGAGATCTGCTCCTTCATCACTTTATAGAATTCCCCATTGAACCCATCGGGTCCCGCAGCTTTATGTACGTTTAACTCTCCTATCACCTTTTGGACTTCTTCTATTGTGACTTCTGCATTCAGACTAGTCAGCTCCTCTGTGCTGAGTCGGGTGAGGTTTATTTGTTTCAGCCATTCTGCCCCTCCTTCACCACCCTCATTCCCCTTACCATACAGTTTTTCATAGTAATCCCCCAAGATCTGGTTAATTTCCTCTGGTTTTGTGGATTTGTTCCCCTTCTGTCCAGTCATGCTGGTTATTGAAGTCATTGGTCGCCTTCCTTTTTATTACCGTACCTGTGCAGGTCAATCTCCATTTGTGACCGTACTAGCTCTTCCCTTTTTCCTGCCCAAAGCTCGAACTTTTGTTTCGCCCCCTTCCATTCCTCTTTTGCTTTTTGGGACATAGTTTCCAAATATTTCATATATTTTTCTCTAAGCGTATCACTAGCTTCTTGGTATTGTGCATGTCTCTTGATTGTAGCAGCATACCCCATTAGCCTCTCTCTCAGCACTGCTTTTGCTGCTTCCCAAAATAACATTACATCCGTCTCATGTTCACTATTAGTATTACTATACTCTTCCCACCAGCCCTTCAGTATTTTAACAAAGTCCGTATCCCTAAGTAAAAAGGACGGGAACCTCCACAAATAGTCCGATCCCCTCTGAACTGTGTCATTTATTTCTAAGGTCACCAGGCTGTGGTCTGATATCACCATGTTCTCAATATCTACATCTTTGACCCTACTCAAAAATGATTTGTCAACCAGAATATAATCAATTCTTGACCATGCGTCATGCGGATGTGAGTAGTGAGTGAATTCACGATCATATGGGTGCTTTAGCCTCCAACTGTCTTTCAGATTTGTGTCTTCCAGCAGCCTAGCCATCAAGCCTTTTGTCGTTCTTGTCTGCCCACCTTGACCCCTGTTATGTCGCCTATCCTCTTCCCCTAAGACCACCGCATTCAAATCTCCTCCCACTATTTTGTTCCGTTCTGTGTCCATTCCCAGTTTACTTGTGATAAGTTTGAAAAACGTATTCTGTTTATTGTTATTATTATTATTATTATTGTTTATTTATAGAGCACCATTGATTCAATTGTTGGGGGCATATATGTTGTGTATGCTAAACTCACCCTGCGGGCTGTTTAATTTTATATGGACATATCTACCTTCCTCATCGCTAACTTGGGAAGTTATCGTATGATTGAAATGTTTGTTTAATAGAATCATGACCCCTGCTTTCCTTCCCGGGGAGCCCGACCCAACTACTTTTCCTACCTATAATCTCTGCATTCGGAAAAAATCTTCCCGTGGTAAATGCGTTTCCTGCAGCAGTGCGATATCTACCTTCAATCTTTTAAGATGTCTGAGAACCATCATGCGCTTGTGAGGTGATTTCAGACCTTTCACGTTCCATGTCACTATTTTAACCATAGTCCCCGTTGCTCATGTTTTTTGCGTCGCTATGTGTCCCCCCCGTGTGCGTGGCTTTGTGTTCCTTCTAACTTCGCTGTGCGCTTACAACTATGTATTGCCTGGGCGCAACCTTGTGTCCCAATCTTGGCATTAACTATAAACCTGTTGGCTACCCCCCCAACTGCCCTCAATTGTCTTTCGGTATGTTTATAGCGTTGCTTTCCCTGAACCCAACTATTCAACCTAGATCTATTGTCAACTAACAACCCCTCAACTGTCCCCCCCTTTACAATCAATCGTCTCATCACTTCCATTTTTTCTGTGATGCTCCTGGCTCTTTAATCCCCTCTCAGCCAACTGATTAACATTTACATATAGCCTGTCCCCCATTGTTCTATTATCTAACACACCAGAGCAAGGCCTTCCTGGTCAATAGCTGTGCCAGCATACAATACCCCCTCCCTCATTGCCCATACATATTATTTGTTGCCTCTGATATCAATTTCACTTCACCTCCCATTAGCATAAGTGACCTGGCTACCAAAGGAGCGATTTATCAGTAGATATTAAAGAGAGAGAAACTCGGTCCCCCATAGATGTTAGGACCCCCTACAGCCCCGAGGGGGCAGGGCACCTTGGTCAATATAAATTGAAGAGGCGAGGAGAACTAAAGAGAAGAGGGAGTGAAAAAGGAAGTAGAGGAAGTAGAGGAGGAAGTGGGAGAGGAAGTGGAAAAGGAAGTGGAAGAGGAAGTAGAGAAGGAAGAGGAAGTAGGAAAAGGAAGAGGAAGTAGGAAGTGGAAAAGGAAGGAATAGGAAGTGGAAAAGGAAGTAAGAAGTGGAAAGAGGAAGTGGAAAAGGAAGTGGGAAGAGGAAGTGGAAAAGGAAGTAGAAAGAGGAAGTAGGAAGTGGAGTAGGAAGTGGAAAAGGAGGTATGAAGTGAAAGGGGGAGCAGGAAGTGGAAGAGGAAGTAGTAAGAGGAAGTGGAAGAGTAAGTGGAAGTAAAAAGTAAAAATGCAATGATAAACAGTAGATGTTACTCATCCCCTGCATTCCGTCCGTCCCCTCTCTCCTGGGCCCCTCAGTTCAGTTCAAAATATCAATTCTTCTCCTTGTAGCCTCTCTCATGTCGCTCCCTTCTTCTGGTTTCCAGGCCTACGCAACGGCGACCTCCTTGTCTTTGGGCTTCTTGCATGGATCTCTGTCCCCTCCTCTCTCCCCTCCATCCAGTCTTTCCGACCCGATGCCCGGCTCTCCTCCTCTCCTCCATGCCGGTCATGTTGTCTCTCCGGGGATTCCTCCGTCTGGTTTCTGTTCTCCATCTCCTCCATCCACTTCTCCGCCTCCCTCAAGTCTTTCGTCGCAAAAAGGGATCCATCACGTCTTGTTACTCTCAGTACTGCAGGATAGAGCAGTTGGAATTTTATGCCTTTACGGTACAGCGCAGTGCAGATCTTACTAAAGGCTTTCCTTTTGCGTGTAACCTCCGCCGAGTAGTCCCCGAAGATCAGCACTTTATGTCCTTGTAAAGACAATGGGGTCCTCCTTCCTCTAAACGCTCGCAGCAGCTCTTCTTTGTCTTTGTATTCCAAGTATTTTATTATCACTTGGCACAGCCTGGCTGGTCCAGTCACTCCCGTGCTGCCTTCCTTCCCATTTGTTCTTCCTGTGCATGGATGCTCTCTTACAGGGCCCACTCTGTGCGCTCTTTCCACCCTGCATTTATGCGTCAGACCTAGCGCCTTGGGGAGCTCTGCTTCACATATGCTGTCCAATTGCCGCATGCTTATGGATTCTGGCAGTCCCACCAGCCTTAAATTGCTTCTTCTGGAGCGGTTTTCCAGATCTTCCAGTTTGTCTCTCATGGCCTGGGATCCCTCCACCATCTCCTCTAGCTGCCCCTTTAATGCTGTCACCTCGTCCTCTGTGTCAGAGATTCTTTGCTCCATCTCTGACATCCTGGCTCCCTGCTGTGCGATCTGCTCCCTCAAGGGAGATAGTACTGCCCCCACCATAGCCTCCAAGGAATCCTTGATCCTGTCTGCCAGGTGCACTGCCTCTGCACTAGCCAGACGGTCATAGTCTATTTGCAGGCCTGGGAGCTGGTTGTGCTGCTGGGCTGCCCGCTGCTCTCTCAGCTGCTCCCCCTCCTCCTCCATCTGTCTCTGCTCATCTCCCTGCATACCGCCGCGGCCCGCGGCCTCCGCCATCTTGTGCTCCATGTGCTCTCCCTCTGCAGCACTCTGTTTTTTCAGCTGTCTGCCACTGCTCCGGAGGAGGTACCGCTCCATGCACGGTCACCTCCCGCTCCTTGCCCCCCGTTTTTCGCCTCCTCCCGCGGCTGTGGGGCTCTTTTAGTCGGTGTGTGGGGCTGAGGATCGTGCGGAGCTCTGTCTCCCGCGTCCTCACATCACAGTGCCGGAACCGGAAGTAAAATGTTCATTTTTAACCCATTTACCCCCGGGGGATTTTCCATTTTTAATTTTCATTTTTTCCTCTTCTACTTCCAAGACCAATAACTTTTTAATTTGTATGTGAATAATGCCATATGAGGGCTTATGTTTTGTGGGACGAGTTGTACTTTTGAATGACGCCATTCATTTTACTATATAGTTTATTGGAAAACGGGAAAAAAATTCCAAGTGTGGAGAAAGTTAAATTCCACATTTTTTTTTGTTATTCACCATGTTCACTATATGGGAAAACTGACGTGTCCATATGATGTGTCAGGTCGGTATGAGATTTTTGATAACAAACGTATACTTTTACGTAAGGGGTGAAAAATTCATTAGTTTTGCGCAGATGCGATGTTTTGATCGCTTGCTATTGCATTTTAATGTAATGTTGCGGCAACAAAAAAAACAATTGTGCTTGGAATTTTTTTCTTGCTACGGCGTGTACCGATCAGATTAATTGATTTTATGTGTTGATAGATCGGGCATTTCTGAACGCGGAGATAGTAAATATGTGTGTATTTTTTTTAAACGGTTTTATTTTCAATGGGTCAAAATGGCGGTGATTTGAACTTTTGATTTTTTTTTCTGATTTTTTTTTTATTGATTTTGCTAGTCTGATCCACCCGCTCCTGTTAGCTGCATATATCTGCTGATCAGATCAGCAGACATGTGGAGGGATTACCGCGGCTCCCGCATAGGACAGACACGGCCACGGACGTACCAGTACATCCTTGGCCGTGAAGGGGTTAATACTTTGTAGAGAATCCTTTGCAGGTAATGACAGCCTAAAGTCTGGAAGCCATGGAGGAAATGCTGGGTATATTCCTTGGCGATGCTTTGCTGGCCTTTCCTTTCTCAATTGAACCTTGTTTGTTGATTTTCTTCCTTAACCTCTTAATGACTGAGCCAATTTAGCAATTTTCAAACTTTGAATTTTTACGCCTTTAAACCAGAGAGTTATTTCACAAAATAGTTAATAAATAACATTTCCCATTTGTTTACATCAGCACCATTTTTGAAAAATCTTGTTTGTTTTGTTTTTGTTTGTTAGGAAGTTAGAAGAGTTAAATGTTTATCAGCAATTTCTCTTTTTTGCAACAAATTTTACAAAGCCATGTTTTTAGGGCCCACATCTCCTTTGAAGTGACTTAAGTCACATTTAGTGTTAGAACGTTTAAACCTTCTAACATTTTAGAAATGATGCTAATGCAAAGTAGATATGTAGTAAATATTAACTAATTATTTTTTTTCGCGTCATTCATCAGGATCCGTACCTGCCTGAATATAAACGATTTTGTACTTAGACGCAGTGATCGTCTTCATGTAAAGGAGAGAGTTGAGTACAATTACGATATAAGATATCGTTTGGAATTAGCCAGGATTCGTGCAGGTAAGATGTGTTTTGTACATATTTGTACGTATGTTTTTCTGTACCTAGTCTTAGATTTTGTTATTCAGTCTAACTCTAGATGGGGTTGTAGTTTTACGATAGTCTATCCGGCACACCACAATGTAATGGAAGAGTCCTTGATATGGCTTGAAAAATATGTTTTATTGTGTATTTACAAAAAATAGTCCGTCCGACGTTTCGATCCACCTGGATCTTTTACAGGGACATTAGGACTAGTGAAAGAGAAAATTATACATAGAAAATTAGAATACAAATGAAAAAACAGTAAAAACACTGTTATGCTTTCAAATAATACAATACATTATACATGTAGGGGAAATGGCGGAAACCGCAAAGACCACAAAACATATACATAGATTTCATAGGCACCAATAGGGGGAACATAAAAAAATAATGATAACTCCATTAGGCTAAGTGACAATCTGTTGAGACATGAAGACAATCATTAGAGAAGTGACAATACTTAATATTTGGACACGTACCTATGTGTCAAGAGAGCTGTCAAATTACATCAGTGTGAATAGGAGACAAAAACTGATCGTCAAAAATAATGGAAAGACTGCGCACGCGGTCTATGGTAAAAGGAGATAAGAAAGACAATTATCTATGGATTGTATGAATAGAACAGAATTTAGTAAAAAGTCTGATTATCCAAGTCCAAGCAAGAATTGAAAAGGGGAGGCGTACCTTGTAGGTAAACCTGTGTGTATGATGCTATGCAAAATGCCCATCAATGACGTACCTTGAATAGGTATGTAACAGAGTAAAGCTGGTGTCACACTAAGCGACAGCGACAACGACGTCGCTGTTACGTCACCATTTTCGGTGACGTAACAGCGACCTTGTAAGTCGCTGTTATGATCGCTGCTTAGCTGTCAAACACAGCAGAAGCAGCGATCATAACGTCGCTGTGCTGCATGTGCAGAGAGCAGGGAGCCGCGCTTAGCGCTGGCTCCTTGCTCTCCTAGGTACAGTACACATCGGGTTAATTAACCCGATGTGTGCTGCAGCTACATGTCACAGTGCAGAGAGCAAGGAGCCGTGCGCACTGCTTAGCGCTGGCTCCTTGCTCTCCTTGCTACAGTATACATCGGGTTAATTACCCGATGCATACTGCAGCCACATGTCACAGTGCAGGAGCCGGCACTGGCAGCAAGAGCGGAGGCCGGTAACCAGCGTAAACATCGGGTAACTAGGGAAAGGTCTTCCCTTGGTTACCCGATGTTTACGCTGGTTACAGCTTACCGCAGCTGCCAGTGCCGGCTCCTGATCGCTTCATTTCGTCGCTCTCTCGCTGTCACACACAGCGATGTGTGTGTCACAGCGGGAGAGTGACGACCAAAAAATGAAGCTGGACATTCAGCAACGACCGGCGACCTCACAGCAGGGGCCAGGTCGTTGCTGGATGTCACACACAGCGACAGCGACGGGACGTCGCTGCAACGTCACAGAAAATGGTGACGTAGCAGCGACGTCGTTGTCGTCGTCGTTATGTGTGACACCAGCTTAAGTCTCCTACAGGAGTCAAATGGTGAAAAACATGAAAAAAGAGAATTATGATATAATCTGTGCTCATATAGGGAGCTAATGTATATAGGTAGTTAGATTAGATAAATAAATGTATAGGGTACCGGCCAAGGCCCTTATATATATGAACGTACCACAGTAGGAAAACTGATTAGTGATGGTCAGTCAAAATCGGATAGAGTGTCCGATCACCTGGGTGAAAGGTCACGTCACGAGGTAATTTCAGGTTATCTGTTGATGGCATATATGACAAAAAAATGAGGTCATGAAAAGAGAAAAAGGAAAAAAAGGGGAGCAATGGAAGTAAGAGGGGAGAGAAAAGAAGAGAAAAAAAGAGAAAAAAAAAAAAAAAAAAGAGAAAAAAAGGAGTGTACCTACCCGTGTGGCAGGGTTGGTAGAGGTAATAGTAAAAGGGGGAACAACTAATCATATGTACCTGGTCTTGCTGAATCTGACCAGGTCAGTATGTTAGAGTGTACCGCTGTAAATAGGTTGTGGTGCGGGGTGATAAACTGCACCTGATGTGTCTTGTTTAGGTCAGGGGGATTTCAAGCAGGATAAAGCGAAAATCCTGTGTGGATAGAACAGGTATATATCAATCACAGCCACACATCAGGTGGATGTGGGGAAGTCCAGAAAGCTATACAAGTTATAAGGATATAATGCACCAGTAGTTTTGGCCATAATTTTGAGTTTGAAGGGGAATCTTGTAATCCCACTTAAGTATGTGTCTGTATAAGCCACCAGACATTTTAACTTGACGGAATTTATAGGATCAGGGCTCCTTTAGAAGAATATATTAAATTGTACCTTTTGAAATTGTGTTTTTTTAAAGGAAACCTGTCAGGTACAATATACACCCAGAACCATGAGCAGTTCTGGGTTCATATTGCTAATCCCTGCCTAACTGTCCCTGTATCTAGTAACATAGGTAAAGAGATCTTTAGAGAAATTATTTCTAAAGGTCCTGTATGATATGCTAATGAGCTTAGGGACTAGTCGCATGGGTGTTAGCATGTTAGTACGCCCACAGGGGTGTACTGACATGCTATTCAATGCCCGTGGCCCAGCCTCATCATCATCAGAGACGCACGTACCTGTGTATGATGCACCACCTCAGACACCGGGCCTTAGGGTCAGTGTGCATGAATCAGAAGTCACCACACTTCCGGTCATGCGGGGCATTCTGATCCATGTGCACTGAGCCTAAGCCAGGAGTTCTAGGGCAGAGCAACGCACACAGGTACGCACATTACTGCCGATGATGCTGGGCAATGGGCATTGAATAACATGCTGAGTGCTGAAGGAGCGCAGGAATGAATACCTTTGTGACTAGCCCCTGCTCTCATTAGCATATCATAAAGGATCTTTTAAAATACTTTTTTTTAAAGATTTCTTTATCTTTGCTACTAGATATAGGGACTGTTGAGCAAGGATTAGCAATATGCAGCCAGAACTGTTTGTGGTTCTGGGTGCATATTGCACCTGACAGGTTTTCTTTAACCCTTTGACGACTGCGGCACGTGGTGGTACATCCTATTTTAACTTTACTTAACGACCAAGGAATGTACTGTTACGTCCTAACAATCGCCGGGGCACGGGGAGGGGGGGTTTGTGCACCTGCGATCGCTGATTATGACTTGGCTTACCTGAAAGCTGGGTCACTGCCCCCACAGCTAGGGATGGTGCCTACTCCATCCTTAGCTGTTTAACTCCCTAATTGCCGCAATAAATACCGATTGTGACACTTAGGGGATTAGGAGAGGGTTCGCTCTAGCTCTCCTCTCTGATCGGGACACCTATGTAATCACATCGCATCACTCTGCAGTCGCACATTCTTGTGACAGGAACTGGTCGGCTGCATGTAGTTCTATGCAGCTGCACGCTCGTGACCGCAGAGTGTGTGGCTGCGAGGTGATGAGATGCGAGAGTTCTATGAGTCATATGGTTCGTGTGAGCGCACCGTAAGGCCGGAGTCTCGCATCGCATCACCCGGCACGACTTGACGCTCTCCAGACAAGAGCATGCAGCTGCATAGAACTACATGCAGCTGATTTGCTGCTGTCCAGAGACTTGTACAAGTCCCTCGCAAGGGTGACTCCAGAAATACATGTGTTTTTTTTTGTTGTTAATTAATTAAATAAATAATAAAAATAATGACGTGCGGTCCCCCAAATTTTCATGCCCAGCTAAGATAAAGCTGACAGCTGGGACTGTATTTTCAGGCTGGGGAGGTCCAGCCTAAAAATATCAGCCTCCATCTGCCTGGAAATTTCGCATCCATTAGATGTGACAATTTCAGAGCTTTACCTTACTCTTCCCGATTACCCTGGTGGGGTGGCAATCGTGGTAATAAGGAGGTAATGGCAGCCCACAGCAACCACTAAGTCCTGGATTAGTAATGGCAGCGTCTATGACACCCTGTTACTAATCAGTAAGTGACAGTATATAAACACAGTCACCGAAAAAAATCCTTTATTTAGAATAAAATAAGCCACCCTTTTTCACCACTTAATTAACACCAACACACCACTGCAGGTCCGACGTAATCCACACAAGGTTCCTCGACGATTCCAGCTCTGCTACATCTCTGTTACAGTGAGGAGCCATAGAGCATGATCGCTCGCTGTAGTTTTCAACCACATATGGGGTACTGGCGTACTAAGGAGAATCTGCACAACAAATTGTATGGTTCATTATCTCCTGTTACCCTAGGTTTGAAAAATTTGGTGTTAAAACAACATTTTTGTGGTTAAATATTAATATTTTCGTTTTAACACCTCAACGTTATAAAATTCTATGATGTCCCCAGCTGTTCAATGTGCTCACCAACCATCTAAATAAATTCTTTGGGATGTCTAGTTTCCAAAATGGGGTCACTTGTGTCAGAGCTCCACTGCTTAGACTCATCAGGGGTTCTCCAAATGCGACATGCGGTCCACTAATGATTCCACCTAATCCTTTCAAAAATTAAAATGGCACTCCTTCCCTTCTGAGACCTGCCATGCACCTAAACAATTAATGTCCACCTCATATGAGGTATCTGCATGTTCAGAAGAAATTGCACAATAAATTTTATGGTACATTTTTTCCTGATACCCTTGTAAAAAAAACAAACCAAAAAACAAACAAAAAAACCTACCTGGTTGAGGTAACAATTTTGTATTAAAAAAGTAAAATATTTTCATGGCTCAATATTCTAAACTATTGTGACGTCATCTGCTGCTCCAGGTGCTCACCGATCATCAAGGTAAATTTCTTAAGGGGTCTAGTTTCCAAAATGGGGTAACTTGTGAGGGAGCTCCACTTTGCAGGCAATGCAGGGGGTGTCCAAACATGACATGGTGTGCGCTAATTATTCCAGCTACTTTTGCTTTCAAAAATTCAAATGACACTTTTTTTGCCTGATACCCTTGTGAAAAAAAGCTTCCTGGTTGAACCAACAATTTTGTTGTAATTTTTTTTTTTTTTAAATTATTAATCACTCAACGTTATAAACTTCTGTGAAGCCTCCTGGAGTTCAAGGTGCCCACTAAACATCCAGATAAATTCCTTGAGGGGTGTAGTTTCTAAAAGGGGGTCACTTGTGGTTGAGCTCTACCGTTAAGGCACCTCAGGGGGTCTCCAAATGCAAGATGGTGTCTGCTAGTGATTGCAGCTAATTTTGCTTTCAAAAATTTGAATGGCGCTCCTTTCCTTCCGAGCTCTGCCGTGCCCCAAACAATTCATTTCCATCACATATGAGGTATGGAGGTGCTCTGAACAAATTGCACAATAAACGTTATGATGCATTTTTCCTGATACCCTTGTGAAAATGCAAAATTTTATGACTAAAGTAACATTCTTGTGTAAAAAAGTAAAGTTTTCATTTTTTCCTTCCACATTGCTTTGGTTCCTCTGAAGAACCTAAAGTGTTAATAAACTTCTTGGATGTGGTTTTAAGCAGTTGAGAATTTTGTCACTTTTGGGTAAATCTTTTATATAGGCCTCTCAGTCACGTCAAATGTGATGTGGTCCCCAAAAAAAGGGTTTTATATATCTTGCTGGAAAAATATAAAATTACTGATGATCTTTGAACCCTTCGAACTTCTTAACAAAAAAAAAAAAGTTTGTTTCAGAAATTGCGCTGGTGTAAAGTGGACACGTGGGAAATGTAACTCTCGTATTTATGGACGTAAAATTTCAATGTTTGAAAATTGTGAAATGTTCAAAATTTTCAGAAATAAATGCAAAAAATATTGGAGTAAAGTTACAGCTATCATGAAGTACTATACTGTATGTCACAAAAAACAAATGTCAGAATCACCGAGATCCGTTGAAATGTTCCAGAATTGTAACCTATGAAAGTGACACTGGTCAGAATCCTAAAAAATAGCCCGGTCACGAAGGTGTTTTAGTGCCTGGGAGTGAAGGGGTTAAGTAGAGAAGGATTTTTTTTTACTTATGATTAGTAGTCATTACAGTGCTATGGAAGGAATAGCAGGACAGCTTGGGACAGGGTAGGGCAGTGCTTGATATTAGCACAAAACTATAGATGGGCGAGTCCTAGACCTCAATATTACATGATACATAATTAAGGGTGAAGATTAAAGGTGCGTGCCCATGATTGGTGTTTGCAGCGTTATGGATGTAACGTGTTTTCGCTGCGTCCAAAACGCTGTGGTGTACAGTACAAGCATAGTGGACGAGATTTCTAGAAGTCTTGTACCCATTGTGCTTGTTTCTTAAGCAGAAAACCCTGATCTGCGCCTTTCCAGACCGCAGCATGTCAATTGTTTGCTGCGGACTCACATGCTTCCTCCACAGGGAGAACAAAAGCGAGAGATGACATATGTCATGCTAGTGTCAGGGGTCATCAGCTGACCCTGGAGTACCATAGCAACCTATTGGCGCCCCATGATCGCATCACAAGGCCACCGACGGCGGGGAATGGCAAATCCATTTCGATAGCGCTATCAGCCGCAAATGTCTGCTGGTCAGGTCAGTCGCGGTTACAGAGGGGAGACCTAGGACATTATATATATACGTCCAAGGTCGTGAAAGGGTTAATACCGATAACTGTACCACACTAAATAGTTAATAAATTACATTTGCCACATGTCAACATTACATCAGCACCATTTTTACAACAATTTTCTTTTGCTAGGATGTTATAAGAGTTTATCAGTAATTTCACATTTTTCCAACAAAATGTAAAAAATCTATTTTTAGGGCTCACATCTGAAATAACTGAGAGGACTACGTGATAAAAAATACCCAAAAGTGACATTTTAAAAACTGCATCTTCAACGTGCTCCAAACCAGATTCAAGAGGTTTATTAATCCCTTAGGTGCTTTACAGGAATTAAAGGGAACCTGTTATCAGAAATTTGGCTTTCAACCTAAACGTTTCCCCTTCTGCAGCTCCTGGGCTGCATTCTAGTAAGGTTTCTATACATTTTGTGCCCCCTTTTAAACCAAAATAAATACTTTATAAAACTGTACCTTTCCCCACTGCCTCCAGCGTTCTGCGCCGGCCCGACGTCACCTCCTTCCCATCGTACCCTGCAGCAGGAAATAGATGGGAGGAGCGGAGCAGGCCACAACAGGAGAAGCGGAGGATCTGAGCGACGTACAGAGGGGAGAGCGCGCCCACGAGAGTATGGGCGGGCACTTGCGATGCAATCACAGCGCCGCCCATACTTTCGTGCCTGCGACCACGTCACCAGGTGTCCTGGCGTGCACGGGACCTCGGGCGCAGTGGGCGGCGTCCTGAGGGATGATTTGGAGCATGGGGGAGGGCATAAGATACAGCAACGGATGCCAGACGGCCAGTCCCCATGGAGAATTTACAATATTTTCAAACCGAAAGGTACAGTTTTATAAAGTATTTATTTTGGTTTAAAAGGGGGCACAAAAACTATAGAAACCTTACTAGAATGCAGCCCAGGAGCTGCAGAGGGGGAAACATTTAGGTTGAAAGCCAAATTTCGGATGATAGGTTCCCTTTAAAGCAATTTTGAAGAAAAAAAAAATGAAAAGTTTACGTTTTCCTACACTGATACTCCATGTGGTGGAAAGCTACTGTTTGGGAGCATGGCAAAGTTTGGAAGGGAAGAAACACCAATTTTACTTTTGTACTGCACAATTGGCTGGACGAGATAGTGGGATGCCATGTCACATTAACAGAGCCCCTGATGTGCCTAAGCAGTGAAATTGCCCCTCAAATAAAGAAAAGAGATCTCCTGAGAGATGTAAAAAAATGTATAGGGGTGCGATGCACTCACCTGGATGTGTTGCGCAGCAGGCACAGCACTCTTTCCAGCTTGTATCAGCTTGATGATGGATCCTCTCCGTGAAAGGAGGTTGCTACCGTCACCAGCAGGGTACAAAGCCCTGCTTGTAGATCGTTCAGTAGTCAGGGCTGGGAGCCCCAGCGGTTAGTAGGGGCTGCGAGAGGCTGGATGTATGAACCCCAAGGGGTTCAGAGTGGCAACATGTATGCCAATCTGATCGCTGCAGCACCACCGCTCACCCACAGTGTAGTTGGTGCAGGTAATTTGCAGAAATGGATAAAAATATGCGGCGTGTGGGGCGGTGCTGATCAAAATGATAGGCAGTGACAATGAGTGAGGCTGAGGAAAATAATTTATTGGTAATAAGTAAAAAAGTAAAAGGACAGTGAGAATAACTGACCCCTTCCTCCAGTGTCTGTACAATGAATGAAAAACCCCTCCATATATACACCCAAATGGGTGTGGGGGAGTTAAACAATTAACACTTTAATGGATGCACTAACTAACATGTTAAAAAAAAAGTTAGGCCCGTTTCGCACATCCGGCATTTCGCCGGATCCGGCACGCATGCAGTACAGCTACATTAATTTACAGTGGAAGAGCGACACCATGTGGTTGTGTGCTTGATACACCACTGCATTTGTCCGCATGGTGCAGCGCTTCCACTGTAAATGAATGTAACTGTACTGCATGCGTGTTGGATGTATGTGTGACGCCCTGGCCTATCAGGTCGTCACAGGGTATTGTGCAACCTGCCCTTCTGCACAGTATCCACATCCTCCTTGGTTACGGATCCTTGTCCTTTGGTGTTGCTAAGATAGGAGCCAGTCAAAACCCTAGGAACACTTTGCACCCCACCCACCAGACACACCATTGGGGGGCCTTAAGGGAATAGGGCAGCCCACTTGGGGGGTTTGGTAGGGGGAGAGTGAGGAGTGTGAGGAGTAGAAAGGAAGTGAACGGGAAGTGAAGAGGAGAAGAGTGTGGAGTGGTGACTCTCGAAGTGAGAGGTCACCGTTTTGGGAGCAGGGCTCCTTGAGACTACTAGGTAGCAGACGTTGGTCTGGGCCTGGTAGGAGCTTGAACCCCGGTCGCAGGGGATCGTATCAAGGGGCACGGATCTGCCGAGGAGGGCTGCCGGCGGCCTTGAGCCATCTCCGGGCAGGGTCCAGGGCACGACGGGGTGCGTGGACCCTAGGCCGGGAAGTAGCTTCATGCGTCGTGGTAATTTACCCGACGGGGGTGAAGTCTTCAAGATTCATCCCTCACCCGCTCCAAAATCTGGGTACTAGCGCAACGAGGGGATGGGACTTTCCCAAAACACAGTCCAGAAAATCCCAAGCGTGAACCCTGAGAGCAAGCTCACACCGTTAGCCATATGGGTGAGCGGGACCCGACTAGTTCCACGCTACAGGATCCAAACAGTGAAGAAGGTGCCACGGAAAAGGTCACAGGCTAACAAGCAACACCAAGGGCACGGATCCAAGCATGCTCACTCCTTGCTACAGCGGTGCCCACGAATTCTGGTTTACAAGCTGTCGGTGTCAGTATTCTTGGACTGAGTGAGTACGCAGAAACCCTTTCCTTCCCCAATGGCACCCCTTCGCTACCATCACCGGGCCCCGGGGCAAAAAAAACCCTACCCACGGAGGGGTCAAACACCTTGCCGCCATACCACAGCCACCGGGCGCTCCCAATAGCAATGGTGGTACTCCATCTTACCACGCACCGTGGGTGGCGTCACGAACTTCTAAATCCCCTGTACATATCTCCCCCCCCCCTTTTAACTTCGAGTGTCCGCACGACCCCCTCCCGGGTCCGGAGACCCCTCGAGCTACCGCGGTTCCGGGCACGGTACATATGTATGTACCAAAAATGTGATGCACTAATAATATGATGTGAATATATGAGTGAGAATTAATTAGTGAGGCTATTAAATTGCATATTCTACTGTACCCCTGATGGTGGGCACATTCTACATCGGCATGACCCATGATGAAGTGCAAAAATACTTGTTTGCTACATACTTCCCCACCTTTTCTTTCTGTGACTAATAGCTGGTCCATATTAAATTATTTTATTTATTTATTTATTTAATTTATTTAATGTCCTTTATGCTGATGTTAACACCTTCTGGAGTAAGGGTGGCCAGTTTAGAAATCCAATAACTTTCCCTCCGAATGAGACTTCTGAACTATTCAGGAGTGGAGTCTGAAATCTGCTCCAGAATAGTAACATTAAAGGGCGCTTTACACGCTACAATATATCTTACGATGTGTCGGCGAGGTCACGTCGTAAGTGACGCACATCCGGCATTGTAAGTTACATTGTAGCACGTGTGATTGCGATTGAACGGTAAAACATTCATCGCATGCACGTTGTTCAATTCCTAAAAATTGAACGTCAGATTGTTCATCGTACCCGGGGTAGCACACATCGCAGTGTGTGACACCCCGGGAACGATGAACAGATCTTACCTATGTCCTGCGGCTCCCGCCGGCAGTGCGGAAGGAAGGAGGTGGGCGGGATGTTTACGTCCCACTCATCTCCGCCCCTCCCCTTCTATTGGCTGGCTGCCGCGTGACGTCGATGTGACGCCAAACGTCCCTCCCACTCTAGGAAGTGGATGTTCGCCGCCCACATCGAGGTCGTATGGACGGGTAAGTACGTGTGACGGGGGGTTATTCGTTTGTGCGACACGTTCAACAAATTGTGCCGCACATACGATGGGGGCGGGTACGATCGCATACGATGTCGTATGCTGGATCGTATGGTGTAAAGCAGGCTTAAGACCTGCGAGATCCCTACCATGTTCCATGAGGAAGTGTTTGGAGACACTATATAGTTGCAAACCCCTTTCTTGATATTAGACCTGTGTTTGTTGAGACGTTTCTTCATAGCTTGTATGGTGCGGCCCACATTTTGTAGGCCACAACTACATTCCAGCAGATATATAATGTAGGAGCTGTTACAATTAAGGAATTCCTTGATTGGAAAGTTTTCTTGTGTGATGTTAGACTTAAAACCTTTACCCCATGTTTTATACTAAAACAACACATACATTTCGGGTGACCACACCAGAACACCCCCATAAGGCCTTGGATTGGTGTATTGCTACTGATATCCTTTATGTGCAGGTGACTAGGGGCTAGTAGATATTTTAGATTTTTGTTTCTTCTGAAAATAACTACAGGTTGACTGGGTAAGGAGGCGGTGAGTATTTGGTCATTTACCAATATATGCCAATGTTTTTGGACTAATCTTTTTTACGATTATAAAGGAGTTATTGAACATGGGGATTAGGCTGTATTTAAAATTGGTGTTAAGATTTGAGCCAAATTTAGGAGAATTGGTGATCTTATTAACCCCTTCAGCCCGCAATTTTCAAAATTTTAAATTTTATGCCCATCAGGCTATGTGCGCACGTTGCGTAAATTCATGCAGTTACGCTGCGCTTTGTAGCGCAGCGTAACTGCATGCGTCCTGCGTCCCCTGCACAATCTATGGAGATTGTGCAGGGGCCGTGCGCACGTGGCATATTACAACGCAGCGCTTCGGCTACTGCCGAAGCGCTGCGTAAAAAGAAGTGACATGTCACTTCTTCCGTGCGCTTTGCCAGCAGCTCCTGCTCTGTCTATGGCAGGAGCTGCAGGCAGAGCGCACGTTCTCGCCGGCACCATGCGCCTCAGAACGGAGCTTTTCAACTGCGCTCTGAAGCGCACCTTTTACGGTGCTGGGCTAGTACGCAACGTGCGCACATACCCCTGAGAGATATGTCACACAAAATAGTTACTAAATAACATTTCCCACATGTCTACTTTACACCAGCGCAATTTTCTAAACAATTTTTTTTTTGTTAGGAAGTTAGAAGGGGTCAAAGTTCATCAGCAATTTTTAATTTTTCCAACAAAATTTGCAAAAAAAATGTTTTTATCTACCACATTACATTTGGAGTGATTTGAGAAACCTAGGCGACAGAAAATACCCACAAGTGACCCCATTCTAAAATCTGCACCCCTCACTTTGCTCAAAACCACATCCAAGAAGTTTATTAACCCTTTAGGAGCTTCACAGCAACCAAAGCAATGTAGAAGGAAAAAATGAAAATTTTACCTTTTTACACAAAAATGTTACTTTAGCCATAAATTTTAGCATTTTCACAAGGGTATCAGGAAAAAATGCATCACAAAATTAATTGTACAATTTCTTCCAAGTACACCGATATCTCTCATATGTGGTGGAAATCAATTGTTTGGGCGCACGGCAGAGCTCGGAAGGGAAGGAGCTTCATTTGAATTTTTGAAAGCAAAATTGTCTGGAATAATTAGCGGATGCCATGTTGCGTTTGGAGACCCCCTGAGGTATCTAAACAATGGAGCTCCCCCACAACTGACCCCATTTTGGAAACTAGACCCCCCATGGCATAAATCTAGATGGGTAATGAGCACTTTGAATCCTCACATGCTTCATGCATTGAGCCATAAAAACAAAAAAGTACTTTTTTCCCACAAAAATATTTTAATTTTTACAGGGGTAACAGGAAAATTTGTTGGACAATTTGTTCTGAGTACGCTGATACCTCATTTGTGGAAGAAAACCACTGTTGTGGCAGAGCTCCACAGGGAAGGAGCGTAATTTGACTTTTTAAATGGAAAATTAGCTGGAATCGCACCATGTTGCGTTTAGAGAGCCCCTAATGTGCCGAAACAGTGGAGCTCCCCACATGTGACCCCATTTTGGAAACTAGACCCCCCATACAAAAAAATATTAGTTTGGCGAAATGAAAACTACGGATGTCAGTAAAAAAAAAAATATGAGCACCTACAACTGACACATGAGAGCGATGCACGAATCTCGCATCGCATCATCCGGCACAGACGCACACTCCTATCTGGAAGAGAGTGACCGTGCTGGATGATGCGATGTGAGACTCGTGCATCGCTCTCACGTGTGGCACTGGGCTGACCCTTACAATATTCAGTAGAAAATACTGTAGTTGATTACTAAAGTATATTTTTACTGGCACTAAACTAGGTTTATTTGTATTTCTTAGTTTACAGAAAAAAATCAGGAAGCACGCACGCATGTGCTGCAAAAAGGGGGAGAGTAGGTGGGATGGAGAAAAAGATGGATGATGGATGGAGGATGGGAGAGGGTGCGGCGGATGGAGGAGCGGCGGAGGATGGAAGAGGGCGCAACGGATGCAGGAGTGGCGGAAGGTGGGTGAGAGCGCAGCGAATGGAGGAGCGGCAGAGGATGGGTGAGGGTGCAATAGATGCAGGAGCGGTGGAGGATGGGGGGAGAGTGGAAGGGGAGTGGGAGGAGAGATTGGGGATAGCTACCTTACAGGATGGATCTAGGCAGCAGGATCGCAGCAGGCGCAGCGGCTGATGGTGAGTGCAGCGGCAGATGCAGGGGCGCAGTGGCTGATGGGTGAGTGCGGCGGCAGATACAGGGGCACAGCGGCTGATGGTGGAGTGCGGTGGCAGATGCAGGAGCGCGGCGGCAGATGGGGGGAGTGTGGTGGCTAATGGGGGGAGTGCGTGGCTGATGGGGAGAGTGCGTGGCTGATGGGGAGAGTGCGATGGCTGATGGGGAGAGTGCGGTGGCTGATGGGGGGAGTGCGGTGGCTGATGGGGGGGGTGCGGTGGCAGATGGGGAGAGTGCAGTAACAGATGGGGAGAGTGAGGTGGCAAATGGAGGGAGTTGGGCGGCAGATTCAGGGGTGACACAGCGGCGTCAGATGCAGGGGCGGCGGATACAAGGGGGCAGCAGAAAGAGAGCAGCGGCAGTGCATGGGCGAAGCAGATGGAGGAGGGCAGCGGATGATGTGGGGCTATTATTACAGATGGGCACCCGCAGGGATCGCTCTCCTCAGCTTCCACGGACGGAGAAGCTGAGGAGAGCGATCTCCTACAGATCCCCGGTCCTAGATGCATGGTGCTTGGAGAGATCGGTCACAAGGCCGATCTCTCCAATCAGAGCTGGGGGCGGGTGCAGCAAAGGTTACCCAGCTCCAGCCAATGATCAGTGCTATAGCTGCACTGATCATAGCTGGTTTTTAATGTTTTAGCCATTTTCAATGGCTGAAACATTACACTGGCTGTGATTGGTTAAGCGGCGTTCGTCAGCCAATCACAGCCTCCGTAAGTCCGGGTAGGAGACACCACCCCTCCTGAGGTCAGGTACAGGTCCTCTCCTTCCCGAATCTACAGTTTTTGAAAACCGAGTGCGGTCACCGGGGCTCCGGGTCCGCGATTTCGCCATGACAGATATATCCGTCATGGGTCTTTAAGTACCAGGGCACCATGACGGATACATCCGTCAAACGTCGTGAAGGGGTTAATTCTGGTGATAAAATCATTTTGATTAATGATTTTTGTCCTATAAAATGCATCCCTGATGAGTTCTTTTGGGTACCCTTTCTCAAGAAATCTGGTTCTAAGGATATCTGCTTCCCTTTTGAAGGCTGAGTGGCTGGAACAGTTTTTTCAGATGCACCAATATTGGCCATATGTGATATTCCGTATCCACCTTGGTAGGTGGCTACTTTCAAATTCCAGATAACTGTTCACATCCACCTTTTTAAAGACTGTGGATGTACGTAATTTACCCTCCAGATTCTTGTAAATATTAAGATCGAGAAACTAGATTTGTTGTTCAGAATGAGTAGCTGTAAATGTCCTACTAAAAGAAATACGGTATTTAACGCGTAAGAAAAAAAATGCGATACTTTAAGTATAATTGAACGTCAAGCTATTAAATCTCTACAAAACAATAAGCATATAATTATAAAAAGTGCTGATAAGGGTGTAGGGATTGTGATTACGGATAAATCCTGGTATATACAAGAGGGCCAACGGCTATTGAATCATGAAATGTACTATGTATGTAGGTATGTAATGGCGCTGCTCAAAAAATGTTACAGGCTGCGTTGCTCCCGCCCGGCGGTCAGTTAAAAAACGTCTGACCGCGACGCAGCGGATGCAACGCAGCATCATCAGTCGCAATCCGTCACTAATAGAAGTCTATGGGGAAAAACTGGATTCCTGCAAAATATTTTGCAGGATACCATAATTCCTCAAGGCGACGGATTGTGACTGATGCAAAACAACGGAAGTGTGAACCTAGCCTTACAAAATTCAGCATAGTCCTGTAATATGTTGTCACAAGTCATTTCATGAAGGGCAAAACTGACCTGGTTTGGTGAGTTTGGTGTGAAATAACTTGACTGGCCCTCAAAGAGTACTAACCTCAACCCCACCAAAGTCCTTTTGGCCTGAACTAGAGATTGCAAACCAGGTCCTCTTGTCCAACATCAGTGGTTAACCTGATAAATGGACAAAGTCTGCAGAAAAATACCTCAAAATTCTTTAGAAAAAATTTCAAAAGAGTGCAGTCTGCAATATCTGCAAAGGGAGAACAACTCCATATTAATGACCATGGATTTAGAATGGGATATGTCATAAAAGCTCCTTCGGGTGTAATGTGTGGGCGTTCAGATACTTTTGTTCATATAGTGTGTAATAGGTTCTGCTTCTTCCAATGGTGAGAGCTGGAGTTTGCTGCTATGCTAATGTGTAAATCTGATATTTGCATGAGATTTCTAATCAATCGGTTTTGGTATATATTTCAGAAACATCAAAAAACAAAACTGGCAGAAAAGCAAATAAAGAGAGGATGCATCCTTATAGAAATTCAAGGTAAACACTAAATATGACTGTCATTTTGGTACTTTTACATTGTATTGTATTGCCCTGTCTGTGGTGTAACCCATACCTCTGGAGTTATGGTATTCATTACTGTAAAAACTATAGATACCTAAACTCGTACGTGTTCTCAGGTTATCTGAAAATTCCAAGTTTTTACCCAATCTTCATCTCTTTCAGTAATAGAAAATAATGGAGAATGTAATTTTTCCTAAAAGCTGTGATCTTACCAGAATTTCTGTTTTGGATCTCCCAACTTTCTCTTTTCCAATCATATCATTTATAATATTGCCAGACCAGACAAAAGGTTCTTCACCTCTTATTTCTATGTTACTGTATAACACATCTGTCCGAGAACATTCCCATGTACCTGGACTATTATGTACATATTCTCCTTGTAATTGTGTAAATTTAGCTTTAGGTCCTGTATTAGCAGATAATATTATGTCCGTTTCATCTATGAAATGTATATCAATGCAACATTTTGTTCCATATCCCATGGAAATGTTTCCTGTAATTTGTACAGAATTATCTGGCATGTCTTCTTCTAGTAGGCGTCAAGCTGCCACCAGGGAGAGCCGGAGCTCTGCAGCACAAGACACTGCCCCGAGCAACGTGAACCTGGAAGTGGATGCACACTGCCTCACAACACAGCTGGGGAGCAGAGCTGCGGGGCGTGTGAGGAATCGTCAGGCAGGCTCGGTCAGTACGGGCAGAAAGAGGATCGGAGAAACGAGCAGAAGTGGAGTCGAAGTCAGGCCAAGGTCAGTACCAGAGGAAGGAACCGAGAGGAGACAGAGGAATGGAAGGACGACTAGGGGACGGAACACAGACAGGGCACGGGGGCACAGGAGCAGACGGATCAGGATAACACTTACAGGACCAGCAATCACAGGCAAAGCAGCACTAAGCTTATAGCCGGCTCTGGTTCACTGGAGATATCAGTTTTTAAAGCATCCAAGCTCTGGAAGTGAGGCCCGGGAGAAGGCTCCGCCCCCTAGCCATGTGGATGGGGAGGCGAAGCCGTGATAGTAGATTCTGTGTCTCTAATCCTCTTGGTTTCCGTGAATTTTGAATTTCTTTGGTCTTATTCACGTCATTGGTGATTGTTCTATGATGTAACTTGTCCTCCGTGTAGATAACAATTGAAACAAGACAAAGTAGCAGGAAAGTAGTTCCCATCACAGAAACGTTTCTTGGTAAATCTTTCTTTTCCTGGAAAGACTGATGTCATCTTTCCTTCATCAAGTACTTGGTATTCCATATTCCAGCTTTTATTGGAATCCATTTCTTTCTGGAAAGAAATACAGTATCATTATTTTGTTACATTCAGTTTCATTGATCTACATGTACCCACACTTTTTGTTGTCTGCAAGTATTTTTAACCATATTGGATGCTCGTTGCACAAGAATCATAACTTGTCCCATAGTTTCATTGATTTCAAAGAGACCTTCCCAATTACACTGCTGTGGTCCACTTTTTCTGAACGTTTTAATCATCAGTAGAGCATTTTTCTTGAATTTGGATTCATATGGTGGCTCCAACTTCTGCATTCGTGATGCTGCGTATGACAGAATAGTTTTCAGGTTTTCCTGTAAAAATTGTAACTATTTGGACCTTACAACAACATCTTTTTGAGGAGTGGATAAAAATGAATGGCATTTTTCTTCCTGTCATTAATTCGAATGGAGTTAATTGGGTTGTAGAGGAAGTTGTTTCCCTTATACTGATTAGTACAAAAGGTACGGCATCAACCCAATTTTTACCTTTATCCAAAAGCATGTTTGCAATTCTCTCCACAATTCCCACAGATTTTTGGTGGTAGGGAACATGAAACTGTTGTACCCCCAGAATAGTAAAAACGGCTTGCATGATGGTACCTGTGAAGTGACTTCTTTAATTAGAAGTAATCAACCTCGGGATCCCCAAGTGCAAAAAAACATGGTTTCGGCTGGGTTCACATCAGCATTTTTTTTAACAGCGACACAAATGGATTTTTTGCTGTAAAGCCGGATCCTTTACAAATGCGTTGTCATTTCAATGCATTTGCAATGGAATTGCGGCAATACGCAGTTGTGTGCGGCATACACTGGATCCGTTGCTTTGTGGTATTGTTCCTTTTTTCAGAAACGCTACTTGCAGCTTTTTTGTCCTCGGGCAAAATACCGCATGTCAATGGATCCCTTAGATTGCGGCGGTACCTTGCAATGTATTTCAATGGGTGCCGGATCCTGCTATATCGGAATTCGCCGTATCCTGATAGACAGGGTCCTGTTTTCTGTACTGAGCATGCCCAGAAAGCAGCCTGGCATGGTCAGTACAGAAATCTCTCTCTCAGACAGAAGACCAGGATCGTAAAGGGGTGAGAGGGAGTAATAAAAATGGAGTCCCTGTGTGTGTCTATGTATTTAGTTCTAATAAAGTGTATGTGTATTTATTTCCAATAAAGTATTTTTTCTCTGTGTGATGTCTTTTTTTTAACCTTTTATTGGAGATTCTTAATGGCCGGGTCAAACTTGGCCTTACATTAAGAATCTCGGGCTTTATACCAGCTGGTAAAACAAAGTTGGTATTAACCCCTTATTACCCAGCGTGCTGTTGTGAATGTCGTCTGTGTGGGTGCTGTTTTGAAGCTCCCTCTGGTGGCCAGGAATGGTAGTGGAGCTGAATCAGCCTGTGATTCAGACAGGTGTCAGCGTTAATTGGGAATTAGGGAAGTCATTTTGCAGACAAGTCTGGTCTATATAGGAGAGCACTTTTTCCATTGCTGGCGCCGGTTATAATTGTATATTCCTCAGTCTCTGTTCCTGGCTTGGAGTTCTGTCCGTCCCTGTTTCCCTGAGCAAGACGTCTGCAGATAAATTTTCAGTTTTTTCCTTGCTTCCTGGTTTACACCTTAGGGTGTTGTTTTTCCTTGTTTTGCTTTGCATCTGTTTTCTTTCAGATGAAGCTTGGTTTCTCTTGTGTTGTGAGCATGGGGGTTCTCCCTTTGCTAGCTCTCCTGCAGGAAAAGGGATTTTCTCCCCATTTAACGTGATTATTTGCTCTTCAGTATTTTTGTGGGTTTTTTGGGTATTTTGTTCTCCCATTATTTACAGAGTACCTGATATAGTGAGGGTGAGGTCGTTCGACCTCCAGGGCCATTTTTACTATCAGGAGTTTGGTATATTTCTATAGGTATTCTGGACTGGCCACAATCAGTTTCCTTTCCTTTTCTTTGTATCAAGTTAGTTGGGCCTCGCCTTTGCTAAATCTATTTTTCCTATCTGTGTATTGTGTTTTCCTACATCACCGTAATCTTTATATGTGGAGGGGCTCACTGTAATCTTTATATGTGGGGGGGCTATCTACTTCTTTGGGGACTTCTCTGAGGCAAGGTAGATTTCCTCATTTCTCTCTGTGAGGCGTAGCTAGTTTCTTAGGCTCTGACGAGGCGTCTAGGTTTATAGGAACGATCCATGGCTACTTCTAGTGTGGTCTGATAGTTATGGGATTGCAGTCAGCCCAGGTTCCAACTACTCCTGTTTTCTTGGTGTTTATTCACCAATGGGAGTTTTTTGTAATCTTCCACGGTTTCCGTATCATAACAGTATAACCGGCCTACAAAAGAAAAAATGTACTCAAAAGAAGGGAAAATATTTTTATCTCCATTTATTTTTCCCCTTATTCTCTGGGTACCTTGGAAGATTTTTTTTGTTGAGATGGATACAGAACAATTGGTTGAGCGTGTTAAGCATCTCTCCTCTGAGGTCTAGGCAATTTCAGTGTATTTTAGACAGAATCCTGTTTTAGAACCTAAAATTCTTGTTCCTGAATTGTTTTCGGGGGATAGGTCTAAATTTTTGAACTTTAAAAATAATTGTAAATTGTTTTTGCCTTAAAGCCTAAAGTGGGCTTTACACGCTACGATATCGTTAATGAATTATCGTCGGGGTCCCTGTGTTTGTGACGCACATCCGGCTTCATTAACTAGATCGCAGTGTGTGACACTTATGAGCCACCTTAAACGATCGCAAAAGTGGTCAAAATCGTTTGCCGCGGAGAGGTCGTCCTGAAACAAAAAATCGTTTTCTACTTATTAGCGATGTTGTTCCTCGTTCCTGCGGCACCACACATCGCTATGTGTGACACCGCAGGAGCGATGAACATCTCCTTACCTGCCTCCACCGGCAATGAAGGAAGGAGGTGGGAGGGATGTTACGTCCCGCTCATCTCCGCCCCTCCACTTCTATTGGACGCCTGCCGTGTGACGTCGAACGAACCGCCCCCTTAGAAAGGAGGCGGTTTGCCGGCCAGAGCGACATCGCAGAGCAGGTAAGTACATGTGACGCTGCCGTAGCTATAATGTTCGCTACGGCAGCGATTACCACATATTGGCCGTATGACGGGGGCGGGTGCTATCGCGCTCAACATCGCCAGCAAATGCTAGCGATGTCGCAGCGTGTAAAGCCCACTTAAGTCCTTAGGGAGTCCCGTGCAGCAGGTTAGGATTGTCATCTCCTTGTTGCGCGGTGACCCTCAGGGCTGGGCTTTTTCATTGGCTCCTGATGATCCGATTCTTGCTACTGTGGATTCCTTTATTCAGGCCCTGGATTGTTCTGTGATGAACCCAATGTTACTGATCAAGCAGAAAAAGCCTTGCTGGCTTTGATCCAGGGTCAGGATTCCGCTGAAATTTTTTGTCAGAAATTCAGAAAATGGGCAGTTCTTACTAGATGGAATGATGATGCACGTGCGGCACTTTTTTGTAATGGTCTCACAGATGCAGTGAAGGATGTTATGGTGGGATTTCCTACTCCTTCTGGTCTCGATGCCTCCATGACCTTAGCCATTCAGATTGATAGGCGTTTACGCGAGCATAAAATGATGCGTGCTGATGTATTGCTTGTGGAACAGTTTTCAGAGCCTATGCAGTGTGATAGGGTTTTTTCTAATGCTGAGCGGCAGGTGTTTAGACAAAAAAATAAGTTGTGTTTCTATTGTAGTTATGCGTCTCACACTATTTCTGTCTGCCCTAAACGGGAAAAGAGATTTGCTCGTTCATTTACTGTGGGTACTGTACAACCTAAATTTATTTTGTCAGTTTCTTTGATTTGCTCCTTATCCTCATTTTCCACTACGGCCTTTCTTGATTCAGGGGCCGCCCTGAACCTGATGGATTTTGGTTTTGCTAAGAACTGTGGTTTTCCTATGGTACCTTTACAGACTCCTATTCCTTTAAGGGGCATTGATGCTACTCCCCTAGCTGAAAATAGACCCCAGTTTTGTAACCAGGTAACTACAGTGCTGGCCAAAAGTATTGGCACCCCTGCAAGTCGGTCAGATAATACTCAGTTTCTTCTTGAAAATTATTTCAATCACAAATTCTTTGGTATAATTAACTTCATTTATTTTGTTTGCAATGAAAAAACACAAGAGAGAATGAAACAAAAATCAAATTATTGATCATTTCACACAAAACTCCAAAAATGGGCCAGACAAAAGTATTGGCACCCTTAGCCTAATACTTGGTTGCACAACCTTTAGCCAAAATAACAGCGAACAACCGCTTCCGGTAACCATCAATGAGTTTCTTACAATGCTCTCCTGGAATTTTAGACCATTCTTCTTTGGCAAACTGCTCCAGGTCCCTGAGATTTGAAGGGTGCCTTCTCCAAACTGCCATTTTGAGATCTCTCCACAGGTGTTCTATGGGATTCAGGTCTGGACTCATTGCTGGCCACTTTAGTAGTCTCCAGTGCTTTCTCTCAAACCATTTTCTAGTGCTTTTTGAAGTGTGTTTTGGGTCATTGTCCTGCTGGAAGACCCATGACCTCTGAGGAAGACCCAGCTTTCTCACACTGGGCCCTACATTATGCTGCAAAATTTGTTGGTAGTCTTCAGACTTCATAATGCCATGCACACGGTCAAGCAGTCTAGTGCCAGAGGCAGCAAAGCAACCCCAAAACATCAGGGAACTTCCGCCATGTCTGACTGTAGGGACCGTGTTCTTTTATTTGAATGCCTCATTTTTTTCCTGTAAACTCTATGTTGATGGCTTTTCCTAAAAAGCTCTACTTTTGTCTCATCTGACCAGAGAACATTCTTCCAAAACGTTTTAGGCTTTCTCAGGTAGGTTTTGGCAAACTCCAGCCTGGCTTTTTTATGTCTCGGGGTAAGAAGTGGGGTCTTCCTAGGTATCCTACCATACTGTCCCTTTTCATTCAGATGCCGACGGATAGTACGGGTTGACACTGTTGTACCCTCGGACTGCAGGGCAGCTTGAACTTGTTTGGATGTTAGTCAAGGTTCTTTATCCACCATCCACACAATCTTGCGTTGAAATCTCTCGTCAATATTTCTTTTCCTTCCACATCTAGGGAGGTTACCCACAGTGCCATGGGCTTTAAACTTCTTGATGACACTGCACACCATAGACACAGGAACTTTCAGGTCTTTGGAGATGGACTTGTAGCGTTGAGATTGCTCATGCTTCCTCACAATTTGGATTCTCAAGTCCTCAGACAGTTCTTTGGTCTTCTTTCTTTTCTCCATGCTCAATGTGGTACACACAAGGACACAGGACAGAGGTTGAGTCAACTTTAATCCATGTCAACTGGCTGCAAGTGTGATTTAGTTATTGCCAACACCTGTTAGCTGCCACAGGTAAGTTACAGGTGCTGTTAATTACACAAATTAGAGAATTATCACATGATTTTTCAAACAGTGCCAATACTTTTGTCCACCCCCTTTTTTATGTTTGGTGTGGAATTATATCCAATTTTGCTTTATGGCAATTTTTTTTTATTTTTTTTCATTGAAGACAAATTAAATTAAGTTAATAATACCAAAGAATTTGTGATTGCAATCATTTTCAAGAAGAAACTGAGTATTATCTGACAGAATTGCAGGGGTGCTAATACTTTTGGCCAGCACTATATGAAGGTTGCCCCAGCTCATCAGGAGGATTGTAAATTTTTAGTATTGCACGGCTTGCACGATGTTTTGGTGCTGGTATTCCCTTGGTTGCAAACCCATAATCCAGTTCTTGATTGGAGATCCTTGTCTGTGGTTAGTTGAGGTTGTCAATGTGTGCATAATGATCTTTCTGTGCTGTCTATTCCCCCCCCACCGCATGATGTACCTGAATATTTGTCAGATTTTCTTGACGTTTTAATGAGTCTGGTTCTGATTCTTTACCCCCTACAGGGAGTGTGATTGTGCCATTGACTTAAGCTTGCAAGTTTCTTAAGGGACGGATCTCCGATCTATCTGTTCCCGAACATGATGCTACGACAACCTATATTAAGGAGTCATTGGAGAAAGGTCATATTCAAACATCCTCGTCACCTATGGGTGCCGTTTTTCTTTGTGTCCAAGAAGGATGGGTCGTTGAGACCTTGTATTGACTATCGTCGCTTTAATAAAATCACTATTAAATATCAGTATCCATTGCCCTTAATGTCAGACCTATTTTCCTGAGTAAAAGGAGCTAAGTGGTTTACGAAAATTGATCTTAGGGGAGTGTACAATCTCATTCGCATTAAGGAGGGTGATGAATGGAAGATGGCCTTTAATACCCCTGAGGGGCATTTTGAGTACCTAGTGATGCCTTTTGGGCTCACTAATGCCCCCTCCATCTTTCAATCATTCATAAATGATATTTTTCGGGATCTAATTGGCAAATTTCTCATTGCCTATTTGGATGATATTTTGATTTTCTCCGATGATTGGGATGCTCATGCTCAGCAGGTTCGGAAAGTTTTTCAGATACTTAAAAAACATTCATTGTACGTTAAGGGATCAAAATGTCTCTTTGGCGTGCAGAAAATTTCCTTTTTGGGGTTTATTTTGTTCTCGGCTTCTATTGAAATGGATCCGGTCAAGGTCCAGGCCATTTATGACTGGGTTCAGCCAACCGCTTTGAAATCCCTTCAAAAATTTTTGGGTTTTGCCAATTTCCCACGTAATTCCATAGGCAATTTTTCTACTGTGGTTAAGCCTTTGACTGATTTGACCAAAAAGGGAGCTGATGTTAATCACTGGACTTCAGAAGCAATTATGGCCTTCCATGAGCTTATAAAGATGTTCACTTCTGCCCCAGTCCTGCAGCAACCTGATGTTTCTCTTCTATTTCAAGTTGAGATAGATGCTTCAGAGATTGGTGCAGTTTTGTCTCAAAGAGATCCTAGTACCTCCAAGCTTAAGCCTTGTGAACTTCTCTCGGAAGTTTTCTCCATCTGAACGAAATTATGATGTTGGTAATCCGGAATTATTGACAATGAAGTGGGCCTTTGAGGAATGTAGAGACTGGCTGGAGGGGGTGACACATTAAATTGTGGTGCTTACCTATCATGAGAATTTGACCTATCTAAAATCTGCCAGGAAACTAAATCCTAGGCAGGCTAGGTGGGCTCTTTTTTTTACTTGTTTCAATTTTGCGGTCTCTTTTCTTCCGGGCTCTAAGAATATTAAAGCCGATGCTCTCTCTAGGAGTTTATTTGCTGATTCTCTGGATGTTGCTGAGCCATCTGGCATCCTGAATGAGAGTGTGGTTCTCTCCACTCTTCCACCCTATTTAAGGTTGGCACTTGAGAGATTTCAGGGGGACAAACCTGAGAGATGTCCTGTGGGGAAGCTTTATGTTCCTGATCAATGGAGGACTAGAGTTCCCTCCGAGATTCATTGTTCTGTATTGGCGGGTCATCCTGGGATTTTTGGCACTAGTGATCTTGTGAGTAGATCTTTTTGGTGGCCTTCTTTGTCTCAAGATGTCAGGAGTTTCGTGCAGTCTTGTGGGATTTGTTCCAGATCCAAGACTGGTTGTGCACATTCTAGTAGGTTGTTTGAGTCCCATGAGAATGCTCAAAGGTTTGCCAACCAACGTAGGACAGCTGGTCCCCGGTTTAAAGTGGGGGACATGGTTTGGTTGCCTTCCAGGAATGTTCCTATGAGAGTTTCCTCACCTAAATTTAAACCTAGATTTATTGGGCCCTATAAGATTTTGGAGATTCTTAATCCCGTATTTTTTCGTTTGGCTCTTCCTGAGTTGTTCAGAATTCACAATGTTTTTCATGAATCTTTGTTAAAGAAACATGTGGAGCCAGTAGTTCGTCTTGATAGGCGAAAATTCCAGTATCTTGTTAAGTGGAAGGGTTATGGTCAGGAGGACAATTCTTGGGTCTCTGCTTCTGACATTGATGCTGACAGATTGGTTCGTGCCTTCCACCATGCCGATTCTGAAAGACCCGGTGGTTCTGGTGAGGGTTTGGTGACCCCTCCTCAAGGGGGGTTACTGTTGTGAATGTCGCCTGTGTGGTTGCTGTTTTCAAGCTCCCTCTGGTGGCTAGGAATGGTAGTGGAGCTGAATCTGAGCCTGTGACTCAGAAAGGTGTTGGCGTTAATTGGGTATTAGGGAAGTCCTATTGGAGACAAGTCTGGTCTATATAGGAGAGCACTTTTTGCCTTGCTGGTGCCGGTTATAATTGTATATTCCTCAGTCTCTGTTCCTAGCTTGGAGTTCTGTCCATCCCTGTTTCCCTGAGCAAGACTTCTGCCAATAAGTTCTGTTTTCTTGCAGGTGACGTTTGGTTTCTCTTGTGTTGTGAGCATAGGGGTTCCCCCTTTGCTAGCTCTTCTGCAGGCAAAGGGATTTTCTCCTCATTTAAAGGGAACCTGTCATCAGAAATTTCGCCCAAAAGCTAAAAGATTCCCCCTCTGCAGCTCCTGGGCTGCATTCTAGGAAGGTCCCTGTTATTATTGTGCCCCATGTGAGACCAAAATAAAGCCTTTATAAAGTTCTACCTTTTTGTATGCAGCTTCTGTAAATCCGTCACGGGGGCGGGCTCTCTGCCGTCCGTTATTCTGCCTCCTGGTCCTGTATGCCGCCCCCATCGCTCCTTTCCATATCTGATGCACCGCCCACTGCTCCAGCCATCCCCGCGCATGCCCAGTGCCAGTCTCACAGGACTGAGCAGTTTGACCGCTGGTGACGTGTGCGCAGGCAAGTGATTATGGACGGGACTGTGACTGTTATCAGCAAGTACCCGGCCATAATCTCTTGAGCGCGCAAACCTCTCCAGCATCACACTGTGCTCAGTGTAGATGCTAGACTGTATGGGCTGCTTCCAGGAATGACGTCCCTTTGTCACGTGATAGTATTTCGAACACGCCCCTATCACATGACAAAGGGACGTCATCCCTGGAAGCAGCCCATACAGTCTAGCATCTACACTGAGCTCAGTGTGAATGCTGGAGAGGTTTGCGCGCTCAAGAGATTATGGCCGGGTACTTGCTGATAACAGTCACAGTCCCGTCCATAATCACTTGCCTGCGCACACGTCACCAGCGGTCAAACTGCTCAGTCCTGTGAGACTGGCACTGGGCATGCGCGGGGATGGCTGGAGCAGTGGGCGGTGCATCAGATATGGAAAGGAGCGATGGGGGCGGCATACAGGACCAAGAGGCAGAATAACGGACGGCAGAGAGCCCGCCCCCGTGACGGATTTACAGAAGCTGCATACAAAAAGGTAGAACTTTATAAAGGCTTTATTTTGGTCTCACATGGGGCACAATAATAACAGGGACCTTCCTAGAATGCAGCCCAGGAGCTGCAGAGGGGGAATCTTTTAGGTTTTGGGCGAAATTTCTGATGACAGGTTCCCTTTAACGTGATTATTTGCTCTTCAGTATTTTTGTGGGTTTTTTGGTATTTTGTTCTCCCATTATTTACAAGAGTACCTGATATATTGGGGGTGAGGTCGTTCGACCTTCAGGGCCATTTTTACTATCAGGAGTTTGGTATTTTTCTATAGGGATTCTGCACTGACCACAATCAGTTTCCTTTCCTTTTTATCAAGTTAGTTGGGCCTCGCCTTTGCTAAATCTATTTTTCCTGTGTATTGTGTTTTCCTACATCACCGTAATCTTTATATGTGGGGGGCTATCTACTTCTTTGGGGACTTCTCTGAGTAAGGTAGCAAGGTAAATTTCCTCATTTCGCTCTGTGAGACGTAGCTAGTTTCTTAGGCTGTGACGAGGCATCTAGGTTTTTAGGAACGCTCCACGGTTACTTCTACAGCCCAGGTTCCAACTACTCCTGTTTTCTTGGTGTTTTTTCACCAATGGGAGTTTTTTGTAATCTTCCACGGTTACCGGATCATAACAGCATGCCACCCGACACAAGGGCTGCTGCAAGAGTTGGATACAGCGCCAGAAGATGGCGCTTCTATGAAAGCGCCATTATATGGCGTGGCTGTGGACTGCAGTTCGCAACAAGGGGCCCAGAAAGCTTAGGCCACCCTTCGCTGCGGATTCTTACGTTTTTTTTTTATTATTATTTCATGAAATTCATGAAATAATTAAAAAAAGGGCTTCCCTATCTTTTTGGTTCCCAACCGGGTACAAATAGGCAGCTGGGAGTTGGGGGCAGCCCGTACCTGCCTGCTGTACCTGGCTCGCATACAAAAATGTGGCAAAGCCCTTGTTTTTTTTTTGTTTTTTTTTTAGTTTTTTTGGCAAAAAACTTTAAAAAAAAAAAAAAAAGGGCTTCCCTGGATTTTCCATTACCAGTGAAGATAACACCAAGCAGTGGGGGTTAGCAGCTAGTAGCTGCTTGGGTTACCCTTAGCAAAAGAAAATGCAGTGGGAGCCCACGCATTTTTTTTTTTTTTTTTTTTACCCCCAACCCCAAGGTTAAGGTTATGTGTTTGGGGTTTGGGGTTTTTGTTATTTTAATTTTAATGAATTTCAAATAAAAAAAAAAAATCGACATGGGCTTTGCCCATCGAGCACCCGAGCATTTTACTACTTACTCATCCCTACTCCTGACCACACAGCCAGCAGAACAAGTACTGTATTTTTCGCTTTATAAGACGCACCTGATTATAAGACGCACCCCCAAATTTGGTGAAGGAATAGAGAATTTTTTCTCACACGGCCCCTATTGCTGCCACATGTCCCCTATTGCTGGCACATGTCTCCTATGGCTGGCACACGTCCTCTATGGCTGGCACACGGCCTCTATGGCTGGCACACACCCTACAGTGATGCCACATGTCCCCTATTGCTGGCACACGTCCTCTATGGCTGGCACACGGCCCCCTGTGGCTGGCACACAGCCCCCAGTGATGCCACATGTCCCCTATTGCTGGCACAGGTCCCCTATGGCTGGCACATAACCCCCTATGGCTGGCACACGGCCCCCTGTGGCTGGCACACAGCCCCCAGTGATGCAACATGTCCCCTATTGCTGGCACACGTCCCCTATGGCTGGCACATGTCCTCTATGGCTGGCACACGGCCCCCTGTGGCTGCACATGGCCCCCTGTGGAATGCACACATCACCCTGTGTTAGATGTGGCCCCCATGCTGCTGCTTTTAGTAAAATAAACTCCTTACCTTCTCCAGTACTGTGCTCCCTCGTGTCTCCCTCCGTGCGGTTGAGCTCCGGCCTCCTGCACTTCCTGGTTCTCGGTGCCGGTCATGTGATCGGCACAGCAGAGTGATATCATCTCTGCATGCATGATCACAGCAGCAGGAGACCGGGAGATCAGCGCTGGAGGAGGTGAGTAAAGCGTGTTTTATTTTGTGCAGCAGCATGGGGGCCATATCTAACACAGGGGGAACATGTGCCATCAAAGGGGGGCGCAGGCAGATATAATATGCGTCGCTGCCCCAGCCCATCACCGCGGTGCGGTTTCAGCACCACGGTGATGGACAGCGGCAGTGCATATTATATGAGCGGGAGCAGGAAATCTAACGCTGCCGCTGCAGCTTTCACCTGCCCCCAGCACCGCTCCAGAGATGCCCCCACCTCCCCTGGACTCTAGTGTGTGTATATATATATATATATATATATATATACACCCCCCCGTATATTCGGATTATAAGACGCATACCCTACTTTCCCCCAAAATTTGGGGGAACAAAAGTGCGTCTTATAAAGCGAAAAATACGGTAATTGTTCTCTGTCCCCCTGCATCCATCGCAGCGTGTGCAGGCTGTGAGATCAGCTGAGTTCGGCCATGAGACCCTTCCCCATTACTAAACTGAAAAGTGAAAAAAATAAATCCCCCGAAAAAATGCTGCATTTGAAATAAGTCAACAAAAAGTACCCTTTCATATCAGTGTAATTGGCCAAAAACTAGAATCCTAACAAAACAGACAAAAGTATAAGGCCTAAAATAATTAAAATTTTATTTACACACAATTAACCCCTTAACGACCGCGGGCAGTAAAATTACGTCCTAAATGTCATAATGTTACTGCCCGCGGTCCTCCGGCGGCAGCATGCCGCGATCGGCGCACATCTCAGCTGGTTTTCACAGCTGAGATGTGTGCCTGCTAGGCACGAGCAGAATCGTTATCTGCTCGTGGCGATTAACCCCTTATATGGCGCTGTCAATATGTGACAGCGCCATTATAAGCGCGATCGCGGTAAAGTTTTACTTACCGCCCGATACCGGAAGTCAAGTGACGCGATCACGTGACTTCCGATAGTTGTCATGGTAGCACAGGGTCATGTGATGACTCCTGTACTACACATGACTTGCTTTCACTTTCGCTGAAAAAGAGAAAGAGAGGGTATCTGATGTTTACAGCCTTGTAGCTGTGATCAGCAGATACTGCAGAGCGATCGGAATGCTGATCGCAATAGCCCCCTAGGGGGACTAGTAAAATAAAAAAAAAAAAAAGTAAAAAAAAAAGTTTTAAAAAATTAAAAAAAAAACCTAAAAGTTCAAATCACCCCCCATTCGCCCCATTGAAAATTAAAGGGTTAAAAAAATATAAAATATACACACATTTGGTATCGCCGCGTTAAGAAACGCCCGATCTATCAAAATATAAAATCAATCAATCTGATCAGTATACGGCGTAGCGGCAACAAAATTCCAAACGCCAAAACGACGTTTTTTTGTCGCCACAACTTTTGCGCAAAATGCAATAAGAGGCGATGAAAACGTAGCATCTGCGCAAAAATGGTACCGTTAAAAACGTCAGCTCGAGACGCAAAAAATAAGCCGTCACTGAGCCATAGATCCCGAAAGATGAGAACACTACGGGTTACGGAATATGGCGTAAAACGTGCGCCACTTTTTTCGGACAAACTTCCGTTTTTTTTTTAACCCCTTATATAAAAGTAAACCTATACATGTTTGGTGTCTACGAACTCGCACTGACCTGAGGCATCACACCCACACATTAGTTTTACCATATAGTGAACACAGTGAATAAAATATCTCAAAAACCATAGTGCTATCGCACTTTTTTTGCAATTTTTCTGCATTTGGAATTTTTTTGCCGTTTTCCAGTACACTATATGGTAAAACTGATGGTTTCATTTAAAAGTAAAGCTCGTTCCGCAAAAAATGAGCCCTCACATGACCATATTGACTGAAAAATAAAAAAGTTACGTCTCAGAAAAAGAATGGCGAAAAAAAAACGGAAAGTGAAAAATCGGCCGGTCGTGAAGGGGTTAAAACCTAAAAATCACTTAAACATTGCTAATCGTGATACAGGTAAAGGGACCGGACAAACGGATCAAAATTCAAAAATTATGCACAGATAAGGATAAATAACAAGAAAAATAACTAGATAAATAATGCGAAAGTATTCGGCCCGCTTGAATTTTTTAACCTTTTCCCACATTTCAGGCTTCAAACATAAAGATAAAGATTTACATTTTATGGTGAAGAATCAAAAACTGGGACACAATTGTGAAGTTGAACGAAATTGCTTGGTTTAAATTTTGTTAAAAAATAAAAAGCTGAAAACTGGGGCGTGCATTCGTCCCCTTTATATAATACTTTTTAGCACCACCTTTTGTTGTGATTACAGCTGCAAGTCGCTAGGGGGAATGTGTCTATCAGTTTTACACATCGAGAGACTGAAATTCTTGCCCATTCTTCCTTTGCAAACAGCTCGAGCTGAGTGATGTTGGATGGAGAGTGTTTGTGAACAGCAGTTTTCAGCTCTTTCCACAGATTCTCGATTGGATTCAGGTCTGGACTTTGACTTGGCCATTCGAACACCTGGATACGTTTATTTGTCAACCATTCCATTGTAGATTTTACTTTATGTTTTGGATCATTGTCTTGTTGGAAGACAAATCTCTGTCCCAGTCTCAGGTCATTTGCAGACTCCAACAGGTTTTCTTCAAGAATGGTCCTGTATTTCGCTCCATCCATCTTCCCATCAATTTTAACCATCTTCCCTGTTTCTGCTGAAGAAAAGCAAGCCCAAACCATGATGCCGCCACCACCATGTTTGACAGTGGGGATGGTGTGTTCAGGGGGATGAGCTGTGTTGCTTTTACGCCAAACATATCATTTGGCATTGTGCCCAAATAGTTCAATTTTGGTTTCTTCTGACCAAAGCACCTTCTTCCACATGTTTGGTGTGTCTCCCAGGTGGCTTGTTGCAAACTTTAAACAACACTTTTTATGGATATCTTTGAGAAATGGCTTTCTCCTTGCCACTCTTCCATAAAGGCCAGATTTGTGCAGTGTATGACTGATTTTTGTCCTATGGACAGACTCTCCCACCTCAGCTGTAGATCTCTGCAGTTCATCCAGAGTGATCATGGGCCTCTTGGCTGCATCTCTGATCAGTCTTCTCGTTTGAGATTAACGTTTTGAGGGACGGTCCGACTTAAACTCCCAAAAGAATTTTAAGCTAATCTGTGCTGTATTGTCATATAAAACACCCTTACATTATTTTTTTTGTTTTCTATTTTTTGTTCCTCTTGAATTATCCCTTTACTCTCTGCAGCTCTTTATTTACCTGCAGCTCAACCAAACATGACATCTTGCTATGCCGAACCTCACAGTCAGAGCTGGCACTGCCCGGCCTCACTGTCCAGACTCGCCCTCTGCACATTCAATCCCTGTAAATTGTAAATAAATGAATACTATGTAATGAATACTATATATAGCCCCCAATGTGAGTCTATAGGAGATATAAACACACATACACATATACTCACACACACACCCACCCACAAACCTAGAGTTATATAATATATATATAATCCCCCTCATGCACTGTGTCTCCTCTGCCCCCCAGCACCACCCTCCCCCACTGTGTCTCTCATCCATGCACTGTCTTCTCTCCCCCTGCACTCTTCTCTGCCGCACCACCCTCCACCCCTCTGTATCTCACCTGTGCACTCTCTTCTCTGTCGCCCACCCTTCCCCCGCTCTGTATCTCACCAGTGCACTGTTTTCTCCCCATGCACTTTCTTCTCTGCCGCCCCCTCCCCCTCGCTCAGTATCTCTCACGTGCACTCTGTTCTCTCCCCTTGCACTGTTCTCTGCTGCCCCTCCTTCCCCCACTTTGTCTCTCACCCGTGCACTCTGTTCTCTCCCCCTGCACTCTCTTTGCCGCCCCCCTCCCCCGCTCTGTCTCTCACACATGCAGTTTTCTCTACCCCTGCACTCTCTTCTCTGCCACCTCCACGCTCTGTCTCTCACCCGTGCACTGTCTTCTCTCCTCCTGCACTCTTCTCTGCCGACCCCTCCCCCACCATGTCTCTCACCCTTGCACTGTCTTCTCATCCCCTGCTCTTTTCTGTGCTGCCCCCCTTCCCCCCACTCTGTCTCTCACCCGTACACTGTTGTCTCTTTTCTCTGCGCCCCCTCCCCCCGCTCTGTCTCTCCCCTGCACTCTATTCTCTGCCACTCCCCCTCCCCCGCTCTGTATCTCACCTTGCATTGTCTTCTCTCCCCCTGCACTCTCTTCTCTGCTGCCCCCCCTCCCCCCACTTTGTATCTCACCTGTGCACTGTCTTCTCTCCCCCCTGCACTTTCTTCTCTGCTGCCCCCTCCACCTGCTCTGCTCTGTATCATTCCCATGCACTCTGTTCTCTCCCCCTGCACTCTTCTTTTCCGCCCCCCACCCCCCGCTCTGTCTCTCACACGTGTATTCTGTTCTCTCCCCCTGTATATTATTTTCTGTTGCTCCCCCCCGCTCTGTTTCTCACCCGTGCACTGTCTTCTCTCCTCCTTTACAACTACCGTTAATAGAGATATCAGTCTATATGATGCTGGCAAACTGGGGTCCTTACCCTCTTTAGGGAGTACCACAATTATTGCCTCCTGTATGGACGGTAACAGCTTCCCCCCCTCCAGACAGAAATTGTAGACCTTAAGTAGCACAGACAGCAAAACCTCCCTATGTTACTTATATACTTCAGCAGGAAATCTGTCCACCCCTGGTGCCTTATCATTCGCCATCTCACTCAGGGCTAGTTCCAGTTCCTCCAGATGAAAAGGTTCGTCCAGCAACTCCCTATATTCTCTTGAGAGGACCAGCACTTGGACTCTATTCAGGAATTAATCAACCTCCCCACCTCCTGATGCAACTTAGCAGAACACAAATCAGAATAGAATGCCCCCAGCACTTTCAGAATATTAGGAGTATCAGTAGCTACTGCCCCTTCCACCGACTGCAGGCTTGCAATGTATGCCGATTCTCTTTGTGCTGCAGCTAATGACCGGCCTGCTCCCCGTTTTCAAAGGACTGCACGGTTTGAAACATTTTCTTTTTCTCCACCGCCTGTAGAGTTAATTTGGTAATCATTTTTGAGCCGCCTTCATCCTATCCTGTGCCGCCGTTGGGTCCGATATCAGAGCACTCTCCGCCTCCCCCAATTCCTGGAATGCAAGCTGATCCTGCCTCTTTGCCTCCAATTTAATTCTGGAGGTACTGTACCCCTAATATATAGTCCCCTAAGATACACCTTCATAGCTTCCAAAACCATCTCAATAGACGCTGATCCTTCATACACAAACTGCAGCCAAAAGGGATTTAATTTCCATAAGGGCCTACCCTGGTTCCGTTGTTCCCCCAGATCCAATTCTGCACATAAGTCTGGTTTCAGATGTCTGTGTTTTATCAGGTACAAGCTACACCCATGGTTATGATCATACGTGTGTCACGCGTGTGACATCTGTGTTTGCATACATGTGACATGTACCGGAGAAAACACGTGTCTCTGAAATAAAAAGATTTTCTATATTTATCTGTATGCAGCGTTGTTTCCTTCGGCTCTGCTGCCTCCCGCTCCTGACCTCCGCTCATTATATTCATTGATTATTCACTGCAGTGAGCAGCTGCAAGCCAGAGCATTGAGGAGACAGCCCTGGGTACAGCACCACCGAGGACAGCAGCGCCAGGGACAGTGGCGTACCATCAATAGAGGCAGGCCACGCCACTCCTATGGGGCCCGTGACCTGAAAGGGGCCCCGTGACGGCTGCCCGCTGTGTCTGCGATTTCACTTTCCTCATTCGCAGCATGGGCTGCCCGGTCACCAAGCAGCAGATTAAGGCCGCAGGGGGCCTGCACTGTTTGTACAGCTGCAGTCCACCGCAACACAGAGGAGCAGACACGCCCACACTGCACACCGCGCGGCCTCTGCTGAGGAGGAGAGAGTGGATGACAGGAAGCATCATCTTCCAGTCAGAGAGGTGTAAGATGCCAGGAGGAGAGCAACCAATCAGGAGAGGGGGGCGGAGCTTGTTCAGTACAGCACAGGAGATTGAAAATATGGTGCTAAACAGGGCAGAAGGAGAAGAGACCTGAGCATTGCAAGCAGAGAAAAGAAGGAGATTGAGCAGAGAAAATGAGAAGAGAGAACAGAAAGAATAAAAAGAAAAAGCAAAGGACAGGATCTGAGCACAGCCAGGAGGACTGACAGGAAGTGCAGCATGAGGGCGGAGGCTGCCACTCACAGCACAGGAGCAGGTGAGTATTATAATGTACAAATGTCTGCCTGTAACACTGCAAAAAGAAACTGCCCTGTCACATCCCTGTGTGTTAACCCTGTACTGTCACATCACTGTGTGTTAACCCTGTACTGTCACATCACTGTGTGTGTTAACCCTGTACTGTCACATCACTGTGTGTGTTAACCCTGTACTGTCACATCACTGTATGTTAACCCTGTACTGTGACATCACTGTGTGTGTTATCCCTGTACTGTGACATCACTGTGTGTGTGTATTATCCCTGTACTGTGACATCACTGTGTGTATTATCCCTGTGCTGTCCAGTGATTTATTATGGTATCTTAGGCTATAAAGAAGGTCATAATCGTTACTATTATATGGCAGAGACATCTGAAAATTTATATTTTGTGTGTGTGTGTGTGGTGAGGGGCACGAAGGAGGACATCGCTACTTTAGCTCAAGTTCACATACTGCAGATTTTTTGGGGATTTGCGGTGTGAACCCACTGGTCTTTGTGCAGTGCACTTTGCTCAGTAATAGGTTGGTGCTTATATTCAGACTCAATGTGGTGATAATGTTTGGTCATGGTGAGGTGGCATTATTTTGCAATGTAATAGTAGTGGTATTATTGGTCTTAGTATGGTGGGTGCTGTTCAGTAACACTTTATAGTATGTGTTATTTGGTTATTGTGTGACTATTTTGTCGCAGAATTACTCAGCGAGCGTCAGGCCCTGCGGTGCCAGCGAGCGTCAGGCCCTGCGGTGCCCAGCGAGCGTCAGGCCCTGTGGTCCTCAGCGACCGTCAGGCCCTGCGGTGTTCAGCGAGCGTCAGGCCCTGCGGTGTTCAGCGAGCGTCAGGCCCTGCGGTGTTCAGCGAGCGTCAGGCCCTGCGGTGTTAAGCGAGCATCAGGCCCTGCGCTACTCAGTGCATCGCACACAGTCACAAGACAGGAGCACAGGCACACAGCACTGCCTAGACTGGTGCTCTGCAGACGGAGTCACGCCCAGTAATAGTCTACTTACTGGACTGGTAGATGTAGAGCCTGGCTAAGATAAAGATTAATGCATGATGTGTATATGTGTCCCCAGTCACTTTTATGCCCTCCACTGGCTTCCCAGCATTGGCCACCCCCAGTAACATATATGCTGTTTATTATATTAATATTTTTTTTTTTTTTTTATTATTATTTGTGTTGGTGGAGGGGGGTATTCAGACTTTTGCTATGGGGCCCCATGATTTCTATGCACGCCCCTGGCTGGGGATATCGCCAGTGACAGGTGAGTATACAACAGTGTGTGTACAGTGACATCCAGGGGATCATTGTAGTTCCCAATGAACTATCATGAAACCCTGAAAGTCACTGTAGTGACCGTCGCTGCATACTCAGGTACAACTAGGCAGCTGGGGATTGGAATCCGCATCGCAGGGTGCCCAAGCTTTCTGGGCACCCCTGCTGCGAATTGCAGTCCGCAGCCACCCTAGAAAATGGCACTTTCATAGAAGCACCATCTTCAGGCGCTGTATCCAACTCTTCCAGCTGCCCTGGTGACGGGTGGCTTGCTGGGTAATAATGGGGTTAGGGCTATCTGTATATTATCAACTGGCCCTAAGCCAGAAATTCATGGTGTCACGACAATATTAGACATGGCCACCATGAATTTCTAGTACAGATTAAAAAAACACAACACACAGAAAAATATTTTTATTAGAAATAAAACACAACACAATTAGTGACTCCATCTTTATTGAAATAAAGAACCCCCCTCCGCAGTAATCCTGGGTCAAGGGTCCCGCGCTGTCCAATCCGGATCCAATATCATCTGATCGGTTTGCTGGAAGGCAAAGCGTTCAGATGATGTGTCAGGTTCAACGGCCTGCATCACATGACACATCAGCTCATTGTATAAACGGCTTTTATACAATAAGCTGATGCATCAGTGCAAAAAAAAGCAAACTACACACTTCTGTGCAGACTCCTGTCCGACAGCAGCAGCTGATAGTTTAGCTGGTCGGGCGGTATAAAGCCAGCCTCACCGCTCGACTTATAGTGTCAGCTGATTCCGTCAGGTGACCGCATCAGCTGATTATCGCCAGGTCTGAGAGAGAGAAAAGAGAGAGAAAAGAGAACAGAGAGAGAGAGAGAATAGAGAGAGAAGAGAGAAAGAAGAGAGAAAAAGAGAGACTGAGAAAGAGAGAGAGAGAGAAAAAGAGCGAGAGAGACAAAAAGAGAGGGGGAAAAAGAAAGAAAAAAAAGAAAGGGGGAAAAAGAGAGAGACAGAGTAAAAGAGAGATGGAAAAAGAGAGAAATAGAGAAAAAGATAGAGAGAAAGGAGAGAGGAAAAGAGAGAAAGAGACAGAGAGAGAGAAAAAGAGAGAGAGAGGAGAGAGCAATGCAGCCTCATTTCGTGAACTGCACCAATTTTAGAGGTGTGTCCCGTGGCTCACAGCTGATGTCCGGCTCCTCCAGTCAGTGCATAATTAAATTAAATTATAATTCTAAATAAATAATAATTATAATTTAAATTCTTTACCGGGACGGCCGGGACTCAAACTCATGAACTAACTCTCCTTAGGCAGTAGCTCTATCCATTGAGCCACTGCCTCTAATGAAAAGCATAGGAAGATTTGGTAATCTTGACCTCTATACTGCAGTAGAGAATCTAGAAGCAGATTGTTCAGCTGCAAGGATGGATGGATGGTGAAAGAAGGAAACACTGGCACCATTTAGTGAGCTAACCACTCAATCTTCCTATTTCAGATTTATACACACATTATATGGCTTGTAAATTTCCTTGCATTTTGGCCACGGTGCTCATTCCAATGAAAGACCACGCCTTTCCCCCGACCTTATGGTCGAATAAAACAGCTTTTTTTTTACCGCATATTTGGTGAGTGCCTTCCGTCTCTTTTCACATGGACTGGATGGGCGGATGGATGGATGGGCGGATGGATGGAAGGGCGGATGGATGAATGGATGGATGGGCAAATGGATGGGCGGATGGATGGATGGGGCGGATGGATGGATGAGCGGATGGATGGATGGGGTGATGGATGGATGGGGTGATGGATGGATGGATGGGCGGATGGATGGATGCATGGGTGGATGCCGGGCAAACATTGGCAGTACCGCACTCATCACCGCACACACGCAGGCACTACAACCCCCATCATCAACGCACACGCAGGCACTACGGCACTCATCCTCGCACACACACAGGCACTACCGCACGCATCATCCTCACACACACACGCAGGCACTACAACCCCCATCATCACCGCACACCCAGGCATTACCTCAGTGACGTCCCTGCTAACAGCGCGGCTCACTTCATTGCTCCATGGATCTGACACAGAGTGCTCCTGTTCTACGGCTCTCCTGTCAGCTTCATGTAGCAGAGCTGGATGTGTCGCGGGACCTTTGTGGATTACGCCGGACCTGAAGGGGTATTTGGGGATTTTAATAAAATGGTGAAAGAGGGTGTTTTTTTGTCTTTTATTCCAAATAAAGGATTTTTTCGGGTGTATGTGTTTATTTACTTTCACTTACAGGTTAATCATGGAAGGTATCTCGGGGAAACGCCTCTCATGATTAACCCCTTTATTACCCCAATTGCCATCGTACCAGGGCAATTCGGGATGAGTTGGGTAGAGTCCCGGGACTGCCGCATCTAATGGATGCGGCAATTCCGGACGGCTGCTGGGTGATATTGTTAGGGTGGTGGGCTCCCCATAACGTGGCGCTCCCCATCCTGACAATACCAGTCTCCAGCCGTGTGGCTTTATCCTGACTGGAATCAAAATTGTGGGGACCGCAGTTTTTTTGTTTTTTTTTAATTATTTATTTATTTTCTTCAGCGCTCTATTGGGAGACCCAGACGATTGGGGTATAGCTACTGCCTCCGGAGGCCACACAAAGCACTACACTAAAAAGTGCAAGGCCCCTCCCCTTCTGGCTATACCCCCCCGTGGTATCACGGGTTCTCCAGTTTTCAAGCTTTGTGCGAAGGAGGTCAGACATCCATGCATAGCTCCACAGATTTTAGTCAGCAGTAGCTGCTGACTATTTCGGATGGAAGAAAAGAGGGCCCATATAGGGCTCCCAGCATGCTCCCTTCTCACCCGTTGATGGTGTTGTAAGGTTGAGGTACCTATTGCTGGTACGGAGGCTGGAGCCCACATGCTGCTTTCCTTCCACATCCCCCTGGGGGGCTCTGAGGAAGTGGGATCCTGCCGGCCTCAAAGCTCTGACGCCGGGCTCCATCCACAGACCCATTTGAACCTGCTGGATACGGAGCTGGAGTACCGTTCAGGGACATGGCCCTGCACCATTACAGGTACTCTGTGTCCCCGGACACACAGACACAGCACACTCCAGACTTGCTGGGTGTGCTAGTGCGCCGGGGACAGTAAAGGGTTACAGTCACTGCAGCTTTGCTGAGTGACTTTGTGTATTGGGAACTACCGCGCCGGACGCTCCGGGAGCGGCGGCGCGGCTGGGACTTGTAGTTCGCCGGGGACTGGGCGCCGACCGCGCTTTTACGGCGGCGGCGCTTATAAATCCAGTCCCCGGCTTCTGCGGCCTAGTGCCGCTTCGTTCCCGCCCCCTCCCTGTCACTCAGGGAAGGAGACAGACGCTGAGCAATCAGCAGCGCCGAGGGCTGGAGCTTTATTTACATGCTCCAGCCCTCTCACTGCACACTGTCGGACGCCGGATTCCCGCTCTGACTTGGGGCACACCCACGGCCCGCCCCTCCTCACACGAGCTGGGGAAGACGCCGGCAGCCATTACTGCAGTCCGAGCTCGGACTTTCGGCAACCAGGCAGGACGGGGGCGACCATACACCCGCTTATAGGCGGGCGGTAAGCGGCACACATAGTGCTGACCCCAATATATACTGCAGTGTGTACATGTGTATTTTAACTGCATAGGTCGCTATATGCCCGCTTGGAGAGCGACACATCAGCAGCAGGAAAGCAGGTGTGCTAAGGCACAGGCTTTCTAGGCTGCTTGTAGCACGTACTGAAGTGTTCATTTGTGTTTATACTTGTATGCTATACATTGCACTGTACAGTCGCTAGTCTTAGCTATATTCTCCTGGAATGGCTAGACTACAGCAGCAGAAAACCAAGGATGCTGGGGCACAGGTTTTTTTCTATGCTGCTTGTATTGCATGGGCTGCAGTGTGCATTTGTACTTGTGCTTGTATGCTATACATTGCACTGTATGGTCACTCTTCTGGGCTATATTCCCCTAGATGACTAGTCTACAGCAGCAGAAGAGCAGAGGTGCCAGGGCACAGGCTTCTATGCTGCTTGTATTGCTTGTGCTGCAGTGTTCATTTGTACTTTATGCTTGTATGCTATACATTGCACTGTACGGTCACCAATCTTGGCTATATACTTCTAGATGGCTAGTCGGCAGCGGCAAAAAAGCAACACAGATTTTCAGTGCTGTTTTTACTACATGGGATGCTGTTCATGACACCGTCCCATTGTGTGCATGCTCCCCTGTAGCACTTCGTCTGCCGGGGTTTCTAGCACTTCGTCTGCCGGGGTCTCTACTAGTCGTGGCCAAAGAAACCACCTGTCATCCCTGTCCAAGGACAGGGACGGAGTTGCAGTTTCGACAGATATATTGTCATAAGATAGAGATTTGCAGTCCAGACAGGCCATGGGCAATCTTCCTGACCAACCTCATTTGGAACGGGGGGTCCCAGGAGGACTCTCTGTATGATAAGGCAGCTCTCCAGGACTTTGATCCTGACATCGCTATCGATCCGGATACACCGGATGGTAACGCCATACGGAATGATCCTATAGCGTCCATCAATGGAAGGTTGGATCTTTCTCCCTCAGCTCCCCCAGTGGAGGAGTCAGCTTCACAGCAGGAGAAGTCCCTTTTCAGTATCTCAAACGGATATTGAGTATTTTTCTGGCCACGCTGACTTCAGAGAAGCAGTCCAGAAACACCACGCTTACCAGATAAGCGTCTTCTCCAAACGTTTTTAAGATACACGTTATCCCTTTTCCCCTGACGTGGTCAAGCGCTGGACCTAGGGTCCAAAGGTGGATTCTCCAATCTCCAGGCTTGCGTCTAGAGCCATAGTTGCACTGGAGATGGGGCTTCAATTAAAGATGCCATTCACAGACAGATGGACTCTGGTTGAAATCTGTCTAGGAGGCTATCGGCGTGTCGGTTGCTCCGGCATTCACAGCCGTATAGGCAACCTAACCTTTTCAGCTGTTCTTGCGCAGCTGGCCTTGAGCACATGTACATCTGTACCGCAGAGGCGTCCGTAACCCCGTAATGTCTGCACTGCGACTTACCCTATTAATGCTGTCCTAAAAGTACAGTCGAGGTTTCGGTCCTTCCCAAGCTCGGGCAGGTCCCAATTGTCCTCGTGCAAAAGGGCTACAAAACCTCAGACGGGCTCAGATTCCGGCCGGGCTCAATCACGCCCAAGGAAGGCAGCCGGAGGAACCGCTACCAAGGCGGTCTCCTCATGTCTCTCAGCTCTCTCTCTCTCTCCGCATCCGCGGTTGATGGCAGACTCCCCCGCCTTTGGCGACATTTAGCTGCCACAGGTCACAGACCGGTGGGTGACGGACATTGTGCTCACGTGCACAGGACAGTGTTCTGTTCTCGTTCTCCGACTCCATCCTTCAGAACGGCCCCACCTCCCCTCCGAGCAGATGCCCTGCTGCAGGCGGTGGACGCTCTAAGAGCAGAAGGAGTGGTGATCCCTGTCACCCCTCAGGAACGAGGGCGAGGGTTTGTACTCCAATCTCTTTGTGGCTCCAAAAAAGGACGGCTCCTTCCGTCCTGTTCTGGACCTAAAACTGCTCAACAAGCATGCGAACGCCAGGCGGTTCCGGATGGAATCCCTCCGATCCGTCATTACTTCAATGTCTCGAGGAGATTTCCTTGCCTCAACAGACATCAAAGATGCCTATCTCCACGTGCCAATTGCTACGGAGCACCAACGTTTTCTACGTTTTGTGATAGGAGACGACCATCTTCAGTTCGTAGCCCTGCCATTCGGTCTGGCGACAGCCCCACGGGTGTTCACCAAGGTCATGGCAGCAGTGGTAGCAGTCTTGCACTCTCAGGGACATCCGGTGATCCCTTACTTGGACGATCTACTCGTCAAAGCACCCTCTCAAGAGGCATGACAACGCAGCCTGAATGTTACGCTGGAGACTCTCCAGACTTTCGGGTGGATCATCAATTTGGCAAGGTCAAATCTGTCACCGACTCAATCACTAACGTATCTCGGCATGGAGTTTCACACTCTATCAGCGATAGTGAAGCTTCCGCTGAACAAGCAGCGTTCACTGCAAACAGAGGTGCAGTCTCTCCTTCAAGGCCAGTCGCACCCCTTAAGGCGCCTCATGCACTTCCTAGGGAAGATGGTGGCAGCCATGGTGGCAGTTCCCTTTGCGCAGTTTCATCTGCGCCAACTGCAAGGGGACATTCTCCGCCAATGGGACGGGCAGTCAACCTCCCTGGACAGGAAAGTCTCCCTTTCCCAGACGGCCAAGGACTCTCTGCAATGGTGGCTCCTGTCCACCTCATTGTCACAGTGAAGATCCTTCCTACCCCCATCCTGGGCAGTGGTCACGACAGATACGAGTCTGTCAGGGTGGGGAGCAGTTTGTCTCCGCCACAGGGCTCAGGGGACGTGGACTCAGCAGGAGTCCACCCTTCAGATCAATGTTCTGGAAATCGGGGCAGGGTATCTTACCCTACTAGCTTTCCAGCAGTGGCTAGAAAGAGAGCAGATCCGAATCCAGTCGGACAACTCCACAGCGGTGGCATACATCAACCACCAAGGAGGGACGCGCAGTCGGCAAGCCTTCCAGGAAGTCCGGCGAATCCTCATGTGGGTGGAGGACACAGCATCCACCATATCCGCAGTTCACATCCCGGGCGTAGAAAACTGGGAAGCAGACTTCCTCAGTCGCCAGGGTATGGATGCAGGGGAATGGTCCCTTCACCCGGACGTGTTTCAGGAAATCTGTCGCCGCTGGGGGGTGCCGGACGTCGACCTAATGGCGTCTCGGCACAACAACAAGGTCCCGGCATTTATGGCACGATCGCGAGATCACAGAGCTCTGGCGGCAGACGCCTTAGTGCAAGATTGGTCGCAGTTCCGGCTCACATATGTGTTTCCACCTCTGGCACTCTTGCCCAGAGTACTGCGCAAAAAATCAGATCCGATTGCAGCCGCGTCATACTCGTCGCCCCAGACTGGCCGAGGAGATCGTGGTACCCGGATCTGTGGCATCTCACGGTCGGCCGACCGTGGTCACTACCAGGCCGGCCAGACTTACTGTCCCAAGGGCCGTTTTTCCATCGGAATTCTGCGGCCCTGAACCTGACTGTGTGGCCATTGAGTCCTGGATCCTAGCGTCTTCAGGATTATCCCAAGGGGTCGTTGCCACCATGAAACAGGCTAGGAAGTCCACCCCTGCTACGATCTACCACAGAACGTGGAAGATTTTCTTAACCTGGTGCTCGGCTCAGGGAGTGTCTCCCTGGCCATTTGCATTGCCTACTTTTCTTTCCTTCCTGCAATCGGGGTTAGAAAAGGGCTTGTCGCTCGGCTCCCTTAAGGGGGAAGTCTCGGCACTATCCGTGTTTTTTCAGAAGCGTCTAGCACGTCTTTCTAAGGTGCGCACGTTCCTACAGGGGGTCTGTCATATCGTACCCCCGTACAAGCGGCCGTTAGATCCACGGGATCTCAACAGGGTATTATTTGCTCTCCAGAAGCCGCCTTTCGAGCCTCTGAAGGAAGTTTCCTTTCTCGCCTGTCACAGAAGGTGGCGTTTCTCGTTGCGATCACATCGCTTCGGCGAGTGTCTGAGCTGGCAGCTCTGTCATCCAAGGCTCCCTTCCTGGTGTTCCACCAGGACAAGGTAGTGCTGCGCCCCATTCCGGAGTTTCTCCCTAAGGTCGTATCCTCATTTCATCTTAATCAGGATATATCCTTGCCTTCCTTTTGTCCTCATCCGGTTCACCGGTATGAAAAGGACTTACGTTTGTTAGATCTGGTGAGAGCACTCAGAATCTACATTTCCCGCACGGCGCCCATGCGCCGTTCCGATGCATTTTTTGTCCTTGTCGCTTGTCCGCGCAAGGGGTTGCAGGCTTCTAAAGCCACCCTGGCTCGATGGATCAAAGAACCAATTCTAGAGGCCTACCGTTCTGCGGGGCTTCCGGTTCCTTCAGGGCTAAAAGCCCACTCAACCAGAGCCGTGGGTGCGTCCTGGGCATTACGACACCAGGCTTCGGCTCAACAAGTGTGCCAGGCAGCTACCTGGTACAGTCTGCACACTTTCACCAAGCATTATCAGGTGCATACCTATGCTTCGGCGGATGCCAGCTTAGGTAGAAGAGTCCTGCAGGCGGCAGTGACACCCCCGTAGGGGAGGGCTGTTTTGCAGCCCTAACATGAGGTATTTCTTTACCCACCCAGGGACAGCTTTTGGACGTCCCAATCGTCTGGGTCTCCCAATAGAGCGCTGAAGAAGAAGGGAATTTTGTTACTTACCGTAAATTCCTTTTCTTCTAGCTCTTATTGGGAGACCCAGCACCCGCCCTGTTGTCCTTCGGGATGTTTTTTGTTGTTGCGGGTACACATGTTGTTCATGTTGAACGGTTTTTCAGTTCTCCGATGTTACTCGGAGTTAATTTGTTTAAATCAGTTATTGGCTTTCCTCCTTCTTGCTTTGGCACTAAAACTGGAGAACCCGTGATACCACGGGGGGGTATAGCCAGAAGGGGAGGGGCCTTGCACTTTTTAGTGTAGTGCTTTGTGTGGCCTCCGGAGGCAGTAGCTATACCCCAATCGTCTGGGTCTCCCAATAAGAGCTAGAAGAAAAGGAATTTACGGTAAGTAACAAAATTCCCTTCTTTACTACACGATATAGACCCGCCCACCGGCGGCTGTGGTTGGTTGCAGTGACATAGCTGTCACTCATCGTGGGGGCATGTCTGACTGCAACCAATCATGGGCGCCGGTGGGTGGGGAAAGCAGGGAATACCTGATTGAATAATGAAGCGGCAGCCATTTTCAAAAGAGGAAAAGCCGCCGGAGATTTGTGACAGCTGTGCAGCGAGGCGCCCATGATCGGTGAGTAGAAAAGAGAGAGGGATTGTGTTATGGATGCAGGACGCATGCAGATACGCAACGTGCGCACATAGCCTTACTGTGAAAAGCCACGCTTTTGGTAATCGAACCGTTATCGAACGGTAACTCGAACCAAATCGTTCGAGTTCGTCGAACGTCGCCCAAAATCACTCGAATTTGAAATTGGCGAATCGTTCGACTCGAACTTCGCTCAACTCTACTGGAGAGGTCCAAGAACCGCGAACCTCCCTAGTCTGAGAATACCAGACTACTGTTGGCCGCTTTACCTTGGCTGTTGATCCAATTTGGCGGGGACCCCACGTTTTTTGTTTTAATATTTATTTAATTTAAAATAACAGTGTGTGGTGCCCTCTGTTTTGGATTACCAGCCAAGGTGAAGCTGCCAGCTGTGGTCTGCAGGCTGCAGCCGTCTACTTTCCCTATATGGCTACAAAAAATAGCAGTGACCTCACGTCGTTTTTTTTAATTATTTATTTTTTAGCTAAATACAAGGCTAAGCACCCTTTAGTGCCACATTATGTCTTACTCATCTACTATCTATATATCCCTCTAGCTATCCCTCTGTTCATTCATTCATGAATTCATTCATTCATTCTTTCATTCCTCTCTCTATTTATCCCTCTATCTATCTATCTATCTATCTATCTATCTATCTATCTATCCCTCTATCTACCCATCTATTTATCTATCTAGCTGTTTCCATCCGGAAAAAGAATGACGGCACACAGCCAGTATACTGAACGGATGTCACACGGATGCCACACGGATGCATCCGTGAAAAAACAGGACCATTTTTGCGGACCGCAAAAACGGAACGGTCATGTGAATATAACCTTAATGCTAGAGGCTAGGCCCCTAACATTCTAGCTAATTAACCCCTTCATCCCCCGGGCACTTTCCGTTTTTGTTTTTTGCTCCGATAGCCGTAACTTTTTTATTTTTCCATCAATCTTGCCATATAAGGGCTTGTTTTTTGCGGGACGAGTTGTACTTTTAAATAAAACCATAAGTTTTACCATATAGTGTACTGGAAAACGGCAAAAAAATTCCAAGTGCGGAAAATTTGCAAAAAAAGTGTGATCGTACAATAGTTTTTGGGATATTTTATTCACGGTGTTCACTATATGGTAAAACTGATGTGTGGGTATGATGCCTGAGGCCAGTGCGAGTTTTCAGACACCAAACATGTATAGGTTTACTTGTATCTAAGGGGTTAAAAAAATTCACAAGCTTGTCCAAAAAAAGTGGCGCACTTTTTGCGCCATTTTCCAAAACCCGTGGCGTTCTCATTTTTTGGGATCTGAGACTCAGTGACGGCTTATTTTTTGCGTATCGACCTGTCATTTTTAACGGTACCATTTTTGCGCAGATGCTACGTTTTGATCGCCTGTTATTGCATTTTGCTCAAAATTTGCGGCGACCAAAAAAACATAATTTTGGCGTTTGGAATTTTTTTGCCGCTACGCCATTTACTGATCAGATTAATTGATTTTATATTTTGATAGATCGGGCATTTCTGAACGCGCCGATACCAAATGTGTATATTTTTTATTTTTTTATGTTCAATCTATTTTTATTGTAAACATATCATATTATACATAAACAGCATGTGAAACTGAATGACTGACATGTCAAACTTTTTATAAATTGCATAGTAAAGAAATCATGTTTTTTCAATCTGTCTCGATCTCGATTTGACCGAATAGTGAGCACTTTTCATCTATAATCCTCAATAAGCCTCTTCAACTTGGATTCCAGCGAGAACCCAGGAAAAGGGAAGGAGAAGAGAAGAGAGAGAGAGAGAAGAAGAAAAGAAGAGAAAAAAAAAAAAAAAAGGAAAGAAAGGGGGGAGAAGGGAGGGAATTAGAAGGGGAAGTGGGGGAGAGGTAGGTAGCAGCGTGAGTAAGCTGGGAAGACGAAGGCAGACACACAAGGGAAATGGTGGGTAGTTTGATTTTATTAGGGTGGGGGAGGGGCACTCTCTATCGTATGAGAATCAGGTGATCCTACATTCTCATCCGGTTCACCCTAACCAAGCTTTACTCCATCAATCTAATAAGATGTTATGGCTCCATCAAAACAGTTTAACAAAATCTGGAGAATCTTTAAATAGGATCCATTCTCCCCAGGTCCTGCAAAATTTGTCTCCAGTGCCCGCAATGTCGGCAGAGAGCTCCTCCATCCTATATATGTTTGCCATTTCAGAGTACCACTCCGAGATAGGAGGGATCGTGGAGGACTTCCAGTACCTAGGTATGACGGAGCGCGCCGCCGCCAGGCAGAAGCGGAGTATGTCTCTCTTATGATAAGCGATTGAGTGTGGTAACATAGAGAGGAGGGCTATCTTGGGGCAGTTATTCAATGCTTTCCCAGTTATAAGCTGATAATTAGCAAGAACCTTTCCCCAAAACTGTTTTATTCCATCACACTCCCACCAGATATGCGTCATAGTACCGACATCTTGCCCACATCTCCAGCACATCGCAGACACTGAAGGGAATATAATATGTAGTTTAGACGGAAACTGGTACCAACGTGTCAAAATCTTAAAATTTTTCTCCTCTGCAGAGCACGGGACTGACAATTTATGAGTAAATAAGAAACATTTCTTCCACTCATCGGGAGAGAAGTGTTGCTTCAGCTCCTTTTCCCAAGCTAATTGGTAGCCTCGTTTGCCTGAGACCCCAACTCTGATAAGAATATTGTACAGAAGGGAGACTGTGTGTTCAGGCGGGCTATTTTTAGTAAACAGTTCCTCAAAGGCACTACAAGTGCCTCGGACTCGATCAACTGTTCTCCCCGGAGAGACAAATGCCCGTAGTTGGAGAAACTCCAACCATTGTGAACCTCTAGACGGAAGCAGTGTCCGAAAGGTTTGGAATGAGGGTAATTTACCATCAATCAGTATGTGCCCCCAGCGGATGTCTTCCTCCGCCCTCCAGCCGAAGTAGCTTCTCTGTTTATATCCAGGGTGAAATGATGGAGTGTAGAATAAGGGAGCGAGGGGACTAACTGACTGTGAAGGCGACATTTTTTTGGATACTATGTGACTAACTTTGAGCGTTTCTTTGATAAAATTTGAAAGCATCCCCACGTTAGGAAGATCTGAAGGAGGTATCCACGGGAGGTGTTTGAGAGGAATCTCCAGTCCTTCTTGCTCTACCCGTATCCATTGCTTAGAGTCACTGTTGAAATGCCAGTCTAATATACGGGTCAAGGCTGCAGCCTGCATGTAGACTCTGAAGTTAGGAAGGCCTGCTCCTCCACACTCCCTTGGAAGGGTAAGAGTGCGTAAGTTGATTCTTGGTTTAATTTTACCCCATATGAATCGGATAATAGCAGATTGAAGGGTACGAAAAAAACTACTGGGAGGAGAAATGGGGATGGTTTGAAAGTAGTACAAAAAGCGTGGCAGGATATCCATTTTAATGACATTCATCCTGCCCATCCAAGACAATTTCAGTCCCCCGTAAGACTTTAAGTTCTTGATTGTACCTTCTAGTAGTGGTAAGTGGTTAAGTGTATATAGTTTGGAGAGGTCCGCTGGGATTGAAATACCCAAATATTTAATGGCCGAAGGTCTCCATTTGAATGGGAAGTTAGACATTGCCCGGGAAACTTCAGTTTGGGTCAAAGAGATATTTAAGGCTTCTGATTTTGATAGATTAACTTTAAAGTTACTAAGGAGGCCGAATCGTTCAAATTCCATCATTATAGACGGGATCGATATATGAGGTTGAGAGATGTATAACAGGAGATCATCTGCATATAATGCAATTTTATGATGGGCATCCCCGATCTTGAGTCCTTTGATATTACTATTCCCCCTGAGAGCGTTAGCTAAGTGTTCCATGATGACTACATACAAAAGCGGGGATAAGGGGCAGCCTTGTCTGGTCCCGTTTCGTACAGCGAAGGAGGAGGATAAAGCCCCATTAACCCTGACCTTAGCGGTTGGGTTATCATATAAAGCGCCAATTTTCTGTATAAATCGGGGTCCCAGTCCCAACTGACCCAATGCTGCCCTCAGAAATCCCCAATGGACTCTGTCAAAGGCTTTCTCAGCATCGATGGCTAGGAGACCCAGCGGGATCGAATTGTTTTTAGCTTTAGCAATAAGAGACAAAGTTTTAATTGTATTGTCTCTTGCTTCGCGGCCCTTGACAAACCCCACCTGGTCTGTGTTAATAACGGAGGGCAGAAAAGGGGACAATCTATCAGCCAAAATCTTAGAGTAGAGTTTTAGATCCACGTTTAATAATGAGATAGGGCGATAGCTTGCAGCTAATAATGGGTCTTTCCCCGGTTTGGGGATCACGCTAATGTGTGCTTCCAGAGACTGGGGGGTTAGCTTTATGTCTTCATCAATAGAATTAAATGTTTTGGCCATTATCGGGGCTAATTGGTCCTTAAGCAATTTGTAAAAAGCCGGGGTGAACCCGTCAGGGCCAGGGGATTTACCTGAAGGAGTAATTTGAATTGCGTTACAGATTTCGGATTCTGATATATCCTCCTCCAGGATCTCTATAACATTGCTATCTAGGGGGGGCAAGGCTGTCTCTTGTATATATCTCCCGATTTTGTCTGCCAGGTCAGTGGGTGGGAGCTCTGCATACTGCCCTTTAATATTATATAGGTCTTTGTAGTAGGACCGAAAGACCTCCAGGATCTCTGTTGGATCATATGTTTTGTCTCCTTTGGTGTTGATACATGGAATGTATGAGGTGTTGGCCCGGGGATGCAGCAGTCGTGCCAAAGGACGACCACATTTGTCAGATGAATTATAATAAAAATTTTTGACTCTCTCTCTATGGTAGAGAAATTTCTGGTCCAATAGGGTTTTTAGGTTAGTTCGTTTAAGGACGAGGTCAGCCAGAACTGTGGGGGTACGTGTCAGTTTATGTGTATTTTCCAACTCATGGATCTGTGTTAACAAGTTATCAATCTCTTTAGCTCTTTCCCTCTTGATCCTAGAGCCGTGCTTAATCAGTATTCCACGTAAGACACACTTCAAGGTCTCCCATTGGGTAGGCTGAGAAGTTGGGTCAGAACTATGGATTTGCGTGAAGGAGTCGATTGAATCTCTCAACTCCGTTAGGCAGAGATTGTCTTTGAGTAAATTGTTGTTTAACCTCCAGGTCCATGAGCGCTGGGAGAGGGAGGGTACCTGAAGGGAAAGGTAGACTGGGGCATGGTCGGACCAAAAAATTTCCCCTATCTCTGTAATGGGATGCCAAGCCAACGCTCCGTGGCTTACCAGAAAAAGGTCTATCCTGCTGTATGAATTGTGTGGTGGGGAATAATATGTGTAGTCCTTACCTTGAGGGTTTAGGATTCTCCATACATCAATCAGTCGGAGGGCGTGAAAAGTCCGCTTTAGTGCACTAAGTTCCTTGGTGCGGACACTGCCTCGTCCAGAGGAGGAGTCCATGGCTGGGTCTAGAGTAAAATTGAAGTCACCGCCAACCACCAATGTCCCTTCTGCAAAATCAGATAACTGCGTCAGAAGGGCCCTACAGGTAGAGATCTGATTAGTGTTAGGTAGGTACCAGTTTGCGATTGTAAACGTCGAATTTGCGACCTTCAATTTAAGAAATATATAACGACCCTGCTCGTCTATACAGGAGTCGACTATGGTGTGCACTAAGTGTTTATGAAGTGCAATCGATACTCCTTTAGATCTGGCCTCTGGGTTAACGCTGTGAAACCATACTGGATAAAATCTATCTCGTAGTATGGGTACATGATCCTTCTTAAAATGCGTCTCCTGTAATAGAAGAATCTGAACCTTTTTTTTGTGCATAGAATACAGGACCTGTGAGCGCTTTTGAGGAGTATTAAAACCCCGTATGTTAATAGAGCAAAAATTGAGGGTGGTCATGTTGGTCCAAGGGCTTCAGAGAGCGTGAAGGGATCCGGGAAAGATAGGGGAAGGGAGACAAAGAGAAGTGGACAAAGATAGAGAAGAAGTGGGGAAGGAGAGAACGGGGAGAGAGAAGGAGGAGAGGAAAAGAAAAAGAAAAAGAAAAGAGAGAGAAGAGAGAAGAAAAAGAAAAAAAAATAAATAAATAAAGGGAAAAAAGGGGGGGGCCTCAGAGAAGATAAGATGTGTAAGATAGATAGGATAGTCTATCAAGAGACAAAGAAGGCGCAAAAAAGGAAAAGTACAGGTAAATCAACAATCGGGGGGTTAGTATAATCTACACCTGCCCGCAGTGTGTAGACCCCCAGTGGGAAGTAGGCTTTCAACGGAGGTCTGCTCCTTCCGGACCGACCCACGACCCAGTTTAAGAATTGTACAAAGTACTGAAATCTGAATAAAACAGCAACACACCTAGCTCCATCAATTCCTGAATAGCTTAGTAACCATTTAAACCTCTAAACATTAAAACGTTTATCCCTTTAAAGGATGTTTAGCCCAGGATAACTATCTGGCATGTGAAATAATGAGATATATCAGGACAATATTTTATCCCCAAGCCATTTTACGTGGATCTCTATAGACCATTTTTCACACAAAGCGCCGGACATAGGCCTGTATGGGAAAGGAACAATAAACTCAATAAACTGAGTCTCCAGATGAGGCAAAAGGGATAGACTCCTTTTCTCTTCTTCGCTGCGAGCCTCGATTCCTCCTACGTGCCCCATCCCGTTGTGGCAGGGGGACATTAGCCTCCATCCCAAAGGTACCGTGGACATAAGGCCAGTCTGTAACCGGAATGTGTACAATAGGTATCTCAAGGGCCGTGCAGAAGCTTGGAAGATCTTTCAAAGAATGAAGCACATGTAGGAGTCCAGCATGTCGGACCTGTAGTTTGAATGGAAATCCCCATGAGTATAAGATATTCCTTTGTCGGAGGGCATCCAGGAGGGGTCTCAGGACTTTGCGTTTTTGTAGTGTATGACGGGATAAATCTGGCAACAGTTGGACTGGTGTATTTTTAAACAGAATGGGGTCCTTCTGTCGAGCCTTGTTTAAGATCTCTTCTTTTTTTTTATATTTATGCACTCTGCAAATGACATCCCGTGGGTTGGAGCCTTCTACTGGTTTAGGGCCCAGGGATCTGTGTGCCCTATCCAGTTCCAGACGAGAGTCTCGTGGGAGGCCTAATATGGAGTTGAATAGGCGCCTTAGAGATTCATCCAGATCTTGGGGGGCAAGGGACTCAGGGATACCTCTTACCCTAATATTGTTTCGCCTACCCCTATTTTCTAAGTCATCAAGCAGACCTGTCAAATGCTCAATCTGAAGAGCTTGCGTAGACAGGGCCTGTGCTTGAGAAGCTAGTTGTGTTGAGATAGAAGCCGTGCAGGATTCAGAGGTTGCCATGCGTTCATTTAACTGTTGCACCTCTCCTTTTATAGACGCTGACTCTGCTTTATATGAGGCCTCTAATCTAGTTATGTAGTTTTCCATTTCTTCTCTAGTTGGTATGGATCTAATTCGTGCCTTAAGGTCATCCCATACACAGTCCTCCTGAGTATCCATTTGTGCATCTCCATCTGTGAGGCTGTGTGGAGGAGATCTGAGAGCAACAGGAGTTGTGCCTCTTTCTGGGGAGGAAGGGGTTTCTTGTGATAAGGCACTGCCTGACATATCTGGCAGTGTAAGAGGAAGTCCCAATGTTACCCGTCCAGGGTGTTGCATGTATGGAGCCAGCAAGGGGTCACACAGTGCAGGGCCAGGTGTATTGCCAGTGAGATAGGTGGCAGCAGCAGAGTGTTTATTCTGAGCACCAGGAGCACTCTCCAGCTCCGTTGGTGCAGGAGCTATGGCAGGGGAGCTGGATGTCTGCTCTGGCTGCTGGGGCTGCAGTGGCATAACTGCTGCTTTTACTGCTGGTGTGGACTGCGATCGCTGAGGCAGCAGGGGTTTTCCCTGTATCTTACCCCTGTCCTGTGTGTCCTGTTTGCCGTTCTCCTGCTCCATCGGCTGATGAAGTGAACCTCCGTCCAGCGCGGCCATCTTAGGTAAGAGGGGATTTCCCTCCTGTTGTGTCTCTCTGCTGAGGCTGGGCTGCTGCTCACCGCTGCTTGGTCTCTGAGAGGCTATGTCTACTGCGGAGGTCCCGGGTGCCTGCGGCCGTTCTGTATGTCGGGTCTCCTCCCCGCTGGTAGATGGAGGGGCTGTAGCTGGAGAGGACGCTGTCGCCATTTTGGGGTCCGACGTAGCCAGGCCCGAGCTCCTAAGAAATCTCTGAATACTTGCAGGGGAAGGCACCGGGTGGTCACTCCTCGCTCTGCTGTAATCCCTCTTCTTTCTGGCCGGCATTGAATGTGTTTGGAGCAGGGTGTGTAGCTTTATCATGGGTCTAGGGCCACTCCGGGCACGGGAGCTAGAGTGATCAGTGTCCTCACTCCTCCATTGCCAGGCCACGCCCCCATTTTTTATTTTTTTAACCCTTTAATTTTCAATGGGGTGAAAGGGGGGTGATTTGAACTTTTAGGTTTTTTTATTTTTTTTATTTTTTAAAACTTTTTTTTTTTAATTTTTTTTTATTTTACTAGTCCCCCTAGGGGGCTATAACGATCAGCAATCCGATCGCTCTTATCTATCTGCTGATCACAGCTATACAGCTGTAAACAGCAGATACAGTCACTTCCTGTTTCACCCTGCTCCGAGCCGGGTGAAAACGAAAGTAAAACTTCGTAGCTGCAGGCGTCATCACAAGACCCTGTGCTACGATGGCAACCACCGAAAGTCACGTGATCATGCCACGTGACTTCTGGTGGGGGCGGGGTAAGTAACTGTCATGGCGGCGCCCATATACATATCGCTGCCAGATTTTGGCAGCGAAATGTAAGGGGTTAATGGCCGCGGGTGGAAGCGATTCCACCTGCGGCTAGCAGGCACACGTCAGCTTTTGAAAACAGCTGATATGTGCGCGGATCGCCGCCGCCTGCCCACGGCAGGGGGCGGGGATTAACGGCACACGATCCATGACGAACCCAGTACGTCATGGGTCGTTAAGGGGTTAAGTTTATGCGTCCTGCCATATTTGCAAGCCGAGAATACAAGCAACCCCAGAACCTCTTTATGAATCAATGTTGCGGCAACCAAAAAAACGTAATTTTGTCATTGCACACCATGTGCCGGTCAGATTAATTGATTTTATATGTTGATAGATCAGGCATTTCTAAACGTGGCGATACTAAATATGTGTAATTTTTATAACGGTTTTATTTTCAATGGGGCAAAAGGGCGGTGATTTGTTAGGAAGTTAGAAGGGTTAAATGTTTATCAGCAATTTCTCTTTTTTGCAACAAATTTTTCAAAGCCATGTTTTTAGGGCCCACATCACCTTTGAAGTAACTTTAGTGCGCACTTTGCGTCGTCCTACTTGCAGTTCAAAACGCACCCTCTGGCAGTAATTGATTTTGTCAAAGTTTCTTTTGAGCACAAAATAGCGCCAAAAACGCATGTGTATTTACCGCGTTTTAGCCGCTTTTTTTGCGCTTTTTACATGCTTTTCCATTGCGTTTTGAAAGATGCGTTTTGAACAAGGGAAAAAAGGAACACATATAATTATTGAAATAATAAAGAAAAATGTTATATTTCATATAATGATAGCGGTTTTATACTATTTAGCGGTAAAATAGCAATAAATTAATATTTTTCATTAATATAATTGTCAGACTGTGTGTGTGTAAAGGGACATATTATTCCATTATTTTAATGTCAGAAAAGCTTGCGTTTTGGTATTCCAAAACGCAGTGTTTCTGCAGCTAAAAAGCAGGTAAAACGCTGGAATATTGATGATGGTTGCTTTTTGCTACTTCTCATTGACTTCAATGTTAGCAAAACGCTGCACAAATGGCAAAAACAATTGACATGCTGCTTCTTTGAACGCATGTTTTTTGCCACAAAATATGCAAATTAAACGCAGCGTTTTGAAACGCAAAGTGAGGTCAGGAAATCTTCCTTTTCCATACACTTTTATGGAAAAACAAAACGCATGCCTTTTGGCATGAAAACGCTGCAGCTCAAAATGCTGCGGAAACGCAGGTGAAAACGCAAAGTGCGCACATAGCCTAAAGGCCCTGTCACACACAGAGATAAATCTTTGGCAGATCTGTGGTTGCAGTGAAATCATGGACATATTGTTCCATTTGTACACAGCCACAAACCTGGCACTGATTGTCCACACTTTTACTGCAACCACAGATCTGCCACAGATTTACCTCTGTGTGTGACAGGGCCTTTAGTCACATTTAGTGTTAGAAGGTTTAAACCTAACATTTTAGAAATGATATATGGTAAATATTAACTAATTATTATTTTTCGCATCATTCATCAGGAGCCCTACTTGCCTAAGTAATGATGATTCTACACTTCGAAGGAGTAATCATCTGCGTGTAAAGGCGAGAGTTGAGTACAACGCTGATGCTATCTATCGTAGCGAATTAGCCAGGATTCATACAGGTAAGATGTGTTTTGCACATGTTTGTACGTATGTTTTTCAGTACCTAGTCTTAGATTTTGTTATTCAGTCTAAAGCGGGCTTTACACGCTGCGACAGTGCTAGCATTTGCTGGCGATGTCGAGCGCGATAGCACCCGGCCCCGTCGTACGGCTGATATGTGGTGATCGCTGCCGTAGCGAACATTATCGCTATGGCAGCGTCACACGCACATACCTGCTCTGCAACATCGCTCTGGCCGGCGAACCGCCTCGTTTCTAAGGGGACGGTTCGATCGGCGTCACAGCGACGTCACACAGCGGCCGCCCAATAGAAGCGGAGGGGCGGAGATGAGCGGGACGTAACATCCCGCCCACCTCCTTCCTTCCGCATTGCCGGTGGAGGCAGGTAAGGAGATGTTCCTCGTTCCTGCGGTGTCACACACAGCGATATGTGGTGCCGCAGGAGTGACGAACAATATCGCTAATAAGCAGAAAACGATTTTTTGTTTCAGGACGACCTCTCCACGGCAAATGATTTTGACCGCTTTTGCGATCGTTTAAGGTCGCTCATAAGTGTCACACACTGTGATCTTGTTAATGAAGCCGGATGTGCGTCACAAACACCGTGACCCCGACGATAATTCATTAACGATATCGTAGCGTGTAAAGCCCGCTTAACTCTAGATGGGGTTGTAGTTTTGGCCATAATTTTGAGTTTGAAGGCGAATCTTGTAATCCCTCTTTAGTATGTGTCTGTGTAAGCCACCAGACATTTTAACTTGATGTAATGTATAGGATCAGGACTCCTTCTGAAGAATATATTAAATTGTACCTTTTAGTATTGTGTTTTCTTAAAGGGAACCTGTCAGGTACAATATGCACCCAGAACCACAAGCAGTTCTGGGTGCTTATTGCTAATCCCTGCCTAAGTGTCCCTGTATCTAGTAACATAGTTAAAGAGATCTTTAACGAGAGTATTTCTAAAGATCTTTTATGATATGCTAATGAGCTCTGGCACTAGTCGCATGGATATTAGTTCCAGCGCTCACTATACCCTCTTGGCATGTTAGTATGCCAACAAGTGTGTGAGAACATGCTATTCAATGCCCATGGCCCAGCGTCATCATCGTCAGTGACGCGCGTATCTATGTCCGTTGCACCGCCTCAGACACCGGGCTTTAGAGTCAGTGTGCATGGATGAGAAGTCACCTTACTGCCAATCATGCGCACTAGACCTCTCTGAAGCCAAGACAAAAACACACAACTTCATAATGCATGTGACCAGAAGTACTGGGCATTCAGATCCATGCGCACTGACCCTAAGTCGGCGTTCTGAGGCGGTGCAATGGACACAGGTACGCGCATCACTGATGATGACGATGGGCCATTGGTGTGGAATAGCATGTTAGCATGCCTATGTGGGCATGCTAAGAGGTCGAAATGAGCACAGGAAGCAAAAGCAACGCCCTTGTGACTAGTCCCTGCATTCATCATCATAAAGGGTCTTTAGAAATACTTTTTCTTAAAGGAAGGTTGTCGTTTTTTTTATTTATGTATTAAAATAGTAATTATGAAATCAAGTATTTTTTATACAAAATTAAATTAATTGTTTAGTTTTTATTTAATTCTAGTTTTACTGACACACTTGGCACTGCCAACTTGGATTTGCTGTGAGTTACGACAGTTACTCGCCTCCTTTATAGCAGCGCCCAGGGCATTGGGTGTGATAGTCGGACTGCGACCCTATACTTAATACAGAAACAGCGTCTGCTGTGAAATGGACACGCCCCCTGGGCTGTCCAGATCACAGCAGAGGGAGGAGATCAGCGCCATCTTAGTGGCATACACAGGGTATGCTCTGTGCTCCACGTTCCCCCTGTCACTCACCAGGATGGATGGGGTGAGTACTGGCACTGGGCAACGGTGATTGCACCGCAACTGATCCTGCCGCGCACCCTCCCACCCACGCTGCGCCCCACCCACTCCACCCCCGCTCACCCCCCCTCCCCGCGTGTGCTCATCTTGGGCCTCAGCTGCTCATACTGTGATCGTTGACAGGACAGGCTGCCATGGGCGCACATCTGAGGTGAGTGAATGCGGCTGGGAGCGGTGATCTTCAGCCTGAGCAGCATTGCACTATGAATCACCCCTCCTCACCGCATGTCACCTCGGACCTCCATTCCCAGCCAGGCGCACAGTATATGGGGGCGCGGGATACAGTAAGGCATTGAGATACAGTTAGCGGGGCATGGTGATACAGTCAGCAAGGCATAGGGAAACACTCAGCAAGGCATAGGGATACAATCAGCAAGACATAGGGAACCAGCCAGCAGGGCATAGGAACCAGCCAACGGGGCATAGGGATACAGCCAGCAGGGCATAGGAACCAGCCAACGGGGCATAGGGATACAGCCAGCGGGGCATAGGGATACAGCCAGCGGGGCATAGGGATACAGCCAGCGGGGCATAGGGATACAGCCAGCGGGGCATAGGGATACAGCCAGTGGGACATAGGGATACAGTCAGCAGGGCATAGGGAAACAGTCAGCGGGGCATTGGTATACAGTGGAGCACTATGCAGCTGGCCTTAATGACACTTTAGATATATTAGGAACATTTTGTGGCCACCAACAAAATGGTTCCGCACTGTGATCCTAAACTTTATTCTCTCCTATACTTTTGGAAACACCCAGATTGGGAGGGAAGGCGTTACATCACACACAGGAGAGCAGATTCCACCCACTTTTACTGCATTTGTAAGGTAAGCTATTTCTACAGTATCCCTGCAGCAGAATTTCAGCAGCTGCTCCCCCTTGTGTTTAAGAGTGGAATATATCAAATTTTTTTTATATACTGTATATTTTTCTCAAAAAAAATATTATTTAAACATAACATTAAAACATTAATACTTTATATTTTTATATAAGAAATTTTACGCAAGGATTAGCAATATTCACCCAGAACTGCTTATGGTTCTGAGTGCTATATTGCACCAGACAGATTTCCTTTAACCCCTTCACGACCGCGGGACGTGACGGTACGTCTTATTTTAACGTGACTTAACGACCAAGGGATCTACCATTACGTCCTAACAATAGTGGAGGCACAAGGGGCTATGATCGCGGCCGGTAACTCGGCTTATCTGACAGCGGAGTCACTACACCCGCAGCCAGAGATTGTGCTTGTGGCGTCCCCGGCTGTTTAAGTTCCTAATTGCCGCAATCAATAACAATCGTGAAACTTAGGGGATTAGGAGAGGGATCACTCTCCCCTCTAATCGGGACCCCCGTGATGTAATTGCTAGAGCCTGATTGTTGTCATGGTTATACCAGGTCTTCATAACGACATCCGGGTCACCTGACTACTGGAAGACTACAGAGAGCCTGTGTGACCATGCCTGCAGCATGATACACACACTCTCTCAGTGCAGCACTAACAGCTGTGATGTCCTGAAGTGATCAAGCATTGCAGAACATTAAAGCTGTGACCAGAGCACAGTGGGGTGCTGTCCCATAAAGGGACTAAGTAAAAATAAAAAAAAAATCAGAAAATAAAAAATCCAATAAATAGTTATGTTTGTGAAAAAAAAAATTAAAAAAAAGTACACATGTGGTATTACCGCATCTGTAACAACCTGAGCTAGAAAACTGTCACACTAGTTAACCCCTACAGTGTACACGGTAAAAAAAAAAAAAATGTAGCATACACTATGTCTTTTCAACATACAGCTGTCAAAAAAAAAAGTGGAATAAAACGCGATCAAAGAGTCAAAACAAAAAAAAAAAATATATATATATATATATTTCTGAAAAAGTCATCTTGCCCGGCAACAAACAAGCCACCACAACGCTCCATCAGCCAAAAAGTAAAAAGTTAAAGTTCCCAAGATGCATCAATAGAATTTTTTTTTTCTTATTGAATTGTATTTAACCTTCGTCCGGCTGAGTAGGTACAATTGTAACTATTCCGTTTTAAAATTGCAATACATTTTTTTTTTCCAAAAGCCATAGAGGGCTGAAATTTCGTGACATCTCTGCAGTTTTGGTCCAGAATATATTGGCCAAATTTCAATAAATTATCTCCACCCCCTTCCGAGATAAGGGGTCGCTGTTAACGTTGTAAAATTATGCAGCCTGACAAAGGTTAAGGTGTAAAAGCGGCAAAAAAATGAATAAAATATATATATATATATATATATATATATATATATATATCGCTGTTATCATACTGACCTGAAGAATGAAAGTATCTTGTCAATTTTACAGCACGGTGAACAGCGTAAAATAAACAAAATAAAGTTAAGCTATTCCTCAGTTGTTGTTTCTTCTTGATTCTGCCTCACAAGAGTGGAATAGAAAGCGATCAAAAATTATTATGTGACCAAAAATGGAACCAACAAAAACTCCAACTCATCCTGCAAAAAACAAACCCTCACAGGAAAAAAAACTATAGCCGTCAAAATCCTGTGATGCAAAAAACCTTTATTATGTAAAAAGTGTTTTAGTGTGATAATCGCCAAACCTAAAAAAACTATAGAAACCTGCTATCGCTGTAATCGTACTCACCAGTGGAATAAAACCACCTAATCACCTATACGGCAAGGGGAACTGTGTAAAAAATAAATAAAGCCAATTCTTTAACTGCTATGGATTTATTCATTCTGCCTCCAAAAGATTTGCACTACAGCACAGCTCATATTTATCTTGCATTCCACGCTGAACGCTTGCACCAGGATTACGTGTAAGGGTGCGTTCCCACGATCAGGAATAGCAGCATATTGGAGGCAGTGTCTTTTTGCTGCGTCCAAACCGCTGCGTTGTGCGGTACAAGCACAGTGCATGAATTGATAGAAATCCTATGCCCACTGTGCTTCTTTTCTCTGCACCTTAGGCCGGTGTCAAACTTGCGAGTGCCTCCCGTGTATCTCGCGTGAGTCTCGCGGTGCATCACCCGTCACAGACTCACACTCTCCTCACACGAGCAGGTCGGTTGCATGTATCTCTATCCATCTGTGACGCTCCTGTGAGGAGACTGTGAGTCCGTGACGGGTGATGCACCATGAGACAAATGCGAGATACACGCAAGGCAATCGCAAGTGTGACACCGGCCTAAGGGTATGTGCGCATGTTGCGTAATTACATGCTTTTACGCTGTGTTCTGCACAGCGTAAAAAAAGTGCGTCTTATGGTCCGAAAAATACGGTAAGTTGTACCTGAGGCTAGTGCTACTTGGTTCCCACCCATGCACGCAACTATATAATTCTGTGCATATCATTGTGGGACGTAAGACGTCCAGTATGGAAGTATTATGGGGCTATACGATTAAAAGAAGCACCTAAATATTAAATTTTGACCTCTAATTAGTAGGCTCTACCTTCGCATTCTTTACATATTAAAGGTAAAATACAGCAGGGGGCTAGCTGTTTAAAACAACTTCCCTATTTACGTGGGCATAGATTAATAGACTAATAAACAAAAACCCTGAATAAATAGCAGGGTAAAGATTGCCTAGTACTAGAAATGCCCTTTAGTGCCAATAAGTACTAAGGCGGTATCCTAGGACCGTAATAGTTTCCTTCATCAAAAATCATAGGGTATGTAAGTAGAATATCCTGTGGAGTGCTTTCTACATAAAAAAATAAAAATAAAATATCAATTGAACTGGATCTGTTCATTGAGGCCAAATGGATTTAGGGTACCAAGTCTGTAAATCTATTTGGTCTCCCTTCTAGAGTATCCTTTGATTCCAGTCCCCTCCACTAAGTGGTGGGTTAACTGCTTCCATGGCACAGAAAATAAAACCTTGCAATCTGCTCCCATGTTGAGATCTTATATGTCTGGAGATTGGTGTATCTCTACCACTACGGATGTCTCCAACATGGTCACTTATTCACTTCTTAAATTCTCTGTTGTTTTTTTCCTACGTACTCCATTTTACATTCGTATTTAAAGAGATAGATGACCCCACTGCTTCTATAATTTGCGAAATGTCGTATAGTATAAGTTTTTTATGACTTTGCTATGGAAGGTTATATTTACTCTGATGTACTTACAGAAACTGCATCTTCCACATTTAAAAGTGCTGTACTCTCTTCTGTCAAGCCATGTTCTTGTCTGTTTTGGGGCTGTATACATGCTGTGCACCAATTGTTCTCGGATACGCCTTCCTTTTCGGTATGTTATAGCTGGAAATGATGGCAGTAGATCACTAATATCTGGGTCTGCCTTTAGTATTCTCCAGTATTTATTTAATATGTACTATATTGACCTGGTCGTCATATTTTCCAATGTTGCGTAAATATGTAGTCTCATCACTCTCCTTGGTTTTTAGGAGTGTATTCCTCAGAGTTTCCAATGCATTTTGAAAAGCGGCACTGAGTATTTTAGAGGAATAACCTCTCTTCGGGATTCTACTCTAGAGTTCATGTGCTTGATTATAAAATGTAGGGATAGAGGTACAATTTCTCCTAACTCTTAAATATTGTCCTATTGGTATTCTGTACTTAAGATTAGATGGATATTGATTTTTCCAATGTAGGAGGCTATTTGTCGACGTAGGTTTACGGCATGTTCTTGTGATAAGTTGTCCCTCGTTTTGTTCGATTGTAACATCCAGGAAATTTATTTCCCTAATTTGAAACTCTGCTGTGAGATTGAGGCCTATATTGTTTTGGTTTAAGTCCGTCACAAAGCGATTGAAAGATATCTCATCTCCTTCACACAAAATTATGACATCATCAATGTAGTGTGTACTAAGTGACCGAGGAGGATCAGCAAAAGGACAAAAAACTAGGAAACCCAGAATGTTACCAGAGTGGTTGGAACCTCAGCGAACTGCAGACCTAACACTAACACACAACTACATGTAGCCGTGGGACGTGATTGTGATGACCTGGTTGCCTCGACACAGACGGAGAACTAATTATTCCTACAGAGAGAAATACAGGAAAGGCTAATCTGCCTAGGAGCAGTGCCCAAAGATATAGCCAGCCCTCCACATATAAAGATGACGGTGATGTAGGAAATTACAATACACAGGTAGAAAACAGATTCAGCAAAGATGAGGCCCAAACTATCACTGTCTGCAGCCGTGCAATACCCTAGAAAAAGAACCAACACTCCTGATATGGAAAAATACTGAGCCCACACGGGTATATCAGTACTCAGGTGTTACTGGGATCCAAACAAAACACTATTATAGTGGAGCGACTGAAATTAGTATCAAGCATGACAAAACAAAATACATAGCAGAATATGGAGCAAGGTACACAGACATTCCCAGCAGGGAATGATCTAACTCCACCCAGAACTCCACACAGGCAAAAATCAGGAAATAAGCCTTTGTACCTAAACAGAAAAACAACAAGAAAATGGGAACCACCAGCATAGGTACAAAGACATAAACTTATCTGAAAGGAATTCTGGTAGACACAGAAAGAAGGGCTGGCTTCAGAATGTCCTTAGCACACAGGAGACAATATTGAGCACCGGCAAGGAACAAGAGAACACTACTCAGATATATACGCCCAATCAGATCCACCTGACTGCCAATCATCCCCAGCTGTCTGGTTTCTAATCAGCAAGCCAACTTCACTACCAGCACTGACCACAAGAGGGTGCCCCAAACTGGAACCTGGTCCAAATGTATTCACAACAATACCCCCCCTTGAGGAGGGGTCACCGAACCCTCACCAGAGCCCCCGGGTTTGTCAGGATGGGCCCGATGAAAAGCACAAACCAAGCGATCAGCATGTATGTCAGAAGCAAACACCCAAGAATTATCCTCCTGACCATAACCTTTCCACTTGACCAGGTACTGGAGCTTCCGTCTAGAAATATGGGAATCCAAAATCTTCTCCACTACATGTTCCATATTCCCTTCGACCAACACAGGATCAGGAGGTGCAGCCATGGGCACTTCTGGTTCAACAAATTTTTCAACAAAGACTTATGAAAGACATTGTGAATCTTGAAAGTCTGGAAGATACAAACGGAATGAAACAGGATTAATCATCTCCAAAATTCTATAAGGCCCAATAAACCTTGGCTTACATTTTGGAGAAGAGACTTTCATAGGAACATGTCTGGAGGACAAAAAGACCAAGTCCCCCACTTTAAACCGGGGACCCGGAGTGCTACGCCAGTTGGCAAACTGTTGGGCATTTTCCTAAGAGTGGGACAATTTATCCAACACTTGATCCCAAATTTGCTGCATTTTATTTACTACAGAATCAACACCAAGACAGGCGAAAGCCTCCATCTGCCCTGAAGAAAACCGAGGATGAAACTCAAAATTGCAAATAAAAAAAGAGACATCAACGTGGCAGAACTAGCCCTATTATTAAGAGCAAACTCAGCCAAAGACAAAAAAGAAACCCAGTCATCCTAATCAGAAGACACAAAACATCTCAAATAGGTTTCCAAAGTCTGGTTTGCTCTCTGTGTTTCCATTCGTCTGAGGGTGAAACGCAGAGGAGAAAGATAATTCAATTCCCAGCCTTGACCAAAAAGCTCTCCAAAATCTAGACGCAAACTGGACTCCTCTGTCGGATACAATGTTCTCAGGAATACCATGCAAACGAACCACCTGACGAAGAAACAAAGACACCAACTCCGAAGCTGATGGAAACTTAGGCAATGGCACCAAATGGACCATTTTGGAGAATCTATCACAGATTACCCAAATAACCGTCATCCTCTGAGAATCAGGGACATCGGAAATAAAATCCATTGAGATATGAGTCCATGGTCTCTTAGGCACTGGCAATGGCAATAACAATCCACTAGACCAAGAACAACAAGGCTTGGATCTAGAACAAATCCCACACTTTTGCACAAAACTCCTCACATCATGAGATAGAGAGGGCCACCAAAAGGACCTACTCACCAAATCCCTGGTGCCAAAAATCCCAGGATAACCAGCCAACGCAGAACAATGAATTTCAGACATCACTTTACTCCTCCATTGGTCAGGAACATACAGTTTCCCCACAGGACATCTCTCAGGTTTGTTCTCCTGAAATTCCTCAAGAGCAAGTCTCAAGTCGGGTGAGATCGCGGAGAAAATCATTCCCTCATGCAGGATGGTAGCAGGCTCGGTCACATAAAGCAAATCAGCAAAGAAACTCCTAGAAAGGGCATCCGCCTTAATATTCTTAGTGCCTGGAATATAAGAGACCACAAAATTAAAGCACGTAAAAAACAAGGCCCATCTAGCCTGCCTGGGATTCAACCTCTTGGCAGATTCGAGATAGATCAAATTCTTATGATCAGTGAGTACAACAGTTGATGTCTTGCCCCCTTCAGCCAATGTCGCCATTCTTCAAAGGCCCACTTCATAGCCAATAATTCCCGATTCCCCACATCATAATTTCGTTCTGGTGGTGAAAATTTCCTGGAAAAGAAGGCACAGGGTCTCATTTTAGAAGTCACAGTGTCTCTTTGAGACAATACCGCCCCTGCTCCGATCTCTGACGTATCGATCTCCACCTGAAAGGGAAGAGACACATCAGGCTGCCGGAAGACTGGAGCAGAAGTAAACCTTCTTTTAAGCTTCTGAAAAGACAAGACTGCCTCTGGAGGCTATTCACAACATCAGCTCCCTTTTTGGTCAAATCAGTCAATGGCTTGACAATACTGGAAAAATTGCCTACGAATTTACAATAGAAATTAGCAAAACCCAAAAACTTCTGAAGAGCTTTCAGAGAAGTAAGCTGAACCCAATCATGAATGGCCTGAACCTTGACTGGATCCATTTCAATAGAAGATGGGGACAAGATGAACCCCAAAAAAGAGATATTTTGTACTCCAAAAAGACATTTCGATCCCTTAACATATAGCGCATTGTCCCTGAGAACCTGAAACACTATCCGGACCTGTTCAACATAGGAATCCCAGTCGTCAGAAAAAATCAAAATGTCGTCCAAATAGACAATCAAAAACTTGTCAACAAAGTCCCAGAAAATATCATGCATGAAAGACTGGAAGACGAAAGGGGTATTAGTAAGCCCAAAGGGCATCACTAGGTACTCAAAATGCCCCTCAAGTGTATTATACGCCGTCTTCTATTCATCACCCTGCTTAATGCGAATGAGATTATACGCCCCCTAAGATGAAGCCTAGTAAACCAACTAGCACCCTTTACTCTACTCTAGAAACCAGATGCAATGGATACTGATATTTAACCGTAATTTTATTAAGGAGACGATAGTCAATACAGGGTCGCAATGAGCCATCCTTCTTGGCCACAAAAAAAAACGGCACCCAAGGGTGAAGATGACGGTCTGATGTGACCCTTCTCAAAGGACTCTTTAATATAAGTTCGCATAGCAACATGTTCAGGTACAGATAAATTAAAAAGCCGTCGCTTAGGAAATTAAGATCCAGGCACTAATTCAATAGCGCAATCATAGTCCCTATGCTGAGGCAAGGACGCAGCCTCGGTCTCATTAAACACATCCATAAAATCTGCCAAATAATCCGGGACCTCCTGTGTTTGAGATGAAATTGACAAAACTGGAGTATCACTATACACACATTGACAGCCCCAACTAGTTACAGACAAAGATGTCCAATCCAAAACTGGATTATGGGTTAGTAACCAAGGAAATCCCAGCACCAAAATGTCATGCAAATTATGCAAGACCGAAAACGTACAATCCTCCTGGTGGTCTGGTACGACCCGCATTGTCACCTGGGTCCAAAACTGGGGCTTATTTTGAACTAAAGGAGTAGCATCAATACCCCGCAAAGGAATAGGAGTATGCAAAGGTACCATAGGAAAACCACAATGCTTAGCAAACCCAAAATCCATCAAATTCAGGGCCGCTCCAGAATCCAAAGCCATAGCCGAAAATGACAAGAGGGAATAGATCAAAGAAACTGACAAAAGAAACTTAGGTTGTATATTGCCCAAAGAAAATGAACGGGCAAATCGTTTTTCACGCTTAGGGCAGACAGAAATAGTATGAGAGACGTCTCCACAGAAAAAACATAGCTTATTACGCCATCTAAAACCCTGCCATTCCGACCTAGAAAGGACCCTATCACACTGCAGAGGCTCCGGAGACTGCTCTGAGAGCAAAACCTCTGCACGCATTGTTTTACGTTCACGTAAACGTCTATCAATCTGAATGGCCAATGACATAGTCATTGAGACCAGAGGGGACAGGAAAACCCACTATAACATCCTTTACAGGCTCTGCCAACCCCTTCCGAAAAAGAGCTGCAAGAGCCGCATCGTTCCACGTAGTAAGGACCGCCTACTTACGAAATTTCTGACAATATATCTCTGCGGGTTTCTGACCCTGGATCAAAGCCAATAATGACTTCTTGGCTTGATCCGTAGCATTGGGTTCATCATATAACAACCCCGTAGCCTGAAAAAAAATCCACATCAGCAAGAGCAGGATCTTCAGGAGCCAGGGAAAAGGCCCAATCCTGGGGGTCATCACGCAACAGGGAAATCACAATCTGAACTTGCTGCCTGGAAGAAACTGAGGACTTTGGTTTCAAGGCAAAGAATAACTTACAATTGTTCTTAAAGTTCCAAAATTTAGACAGATCCCCAGAAAACAAATCAGGGACAGGGATCTTAGGTTCTACAGTAGGTGTCTGAGCAAAATAATCGGATATATCCTGAACCCGAGAAGCAAGCTGATCAACTCGATCAGCTAATTGTGCAACATCCATAGCAATATAAGATCCTCCACGGCACCCATAGAAAAAGAGGAAAAATACTCACACAAAAAAAATTCTGACACACACTTTTTTTTTCCTTCTTTTGAGTACCCTAGAATCTTAGGTATGGCCGATGCTACTGTTATGATTTAGTGACCAAGGAGGATCAGAAAAAGGAGAAAAACACTAACAGACCTAACACTAACACAGAACTAGAACTAGCCATGGGACATGCCTACGATGACCTGGTCGCCTCGACACAGCTGGAGATCTAATTATTCCTACAAAGACAAATACAGGAAAGGCTAATCTGCCTCGGAGCAGTCCCCAAAGATATAGATAGCTCCCCACATATAAAGATGACGGTGATGTAGGAAATTACAATACACAGGTATAAAACAGATTCAACAAAGATGAGGCCCAAACTATCTAAATATGAACGGACAGGAAAGAGCACTGTCTGCAGCCGTGCAACACCCTAGAAAAAGAACCAACACTCCTGATATGGAATTATACTGAGCCCACACGGGCTCTCCCACACTATATCAGTACTCAGAGGTGCTACTGGGATCCAAACAAAACACTAATATAGCGGAGGGACTGAAATTAGTATCAAGCATGACAAAACAAAATACATAGCAGAATATGAAGCAAGATACACAGACATACCCTGCAGGGAATGATCCAACTCCACCCAGAACTCCACACAGGCAAAAATCAGGAAATAGGCCTTTGTACCTAAACAGAAAAACAACAAGAAAGTGGGAACTACCAGCATAGGTACAAAGACATAAACTTATCTGAAAGGAGTTCTGGTAGACATAGAAGGAAGGGCTGGCTTCAGAATGTCCTTAGCACACAGGAGACAACATTGAGCACGGCAGGGAACAAGACAACACTACTCGGTTATATAGGCCCAGTCAGAACCACCTGACTGCCAATCATCCCCAGCTGTCTGGTTTCTATTCAGCAAGCCAACTTCACTACCAGCACTGACTACAAGAGCGACCCCAAACTGGAACCTAGTCCAAATGTATTCAAACAGTAGTGGCCCCAAAAAGCTATATGATGGATTCCACCAAGATGCATCTCCCTTGCTTTTGAAAACGATCGTATCTTCCCAACAGCTCAGGAGCAGATTAGCATAAGTGGGGGGCCACTGAGCTCCCCATTACAGTACCTCTGAGCTGGTGGCAGAACTTGTCGTCAAATGTAATGGGAACCCTTGCTGCCTGACTCCAGGGTGTATAGAGTCGGTTAGTTCTAGATGTATCCAGATATATATCTTTCTCCTGTAGGGAGGCAAAAGGAGGGCAGGCAGAGGCCTATCATGGGACTGTAGGGATGTACAGATTCCAGGTATATGTTTCCTAGTGGTGGGCTCAACCAGCAAGGACTGTTAGTCCCGAGTGGCTACCTCCAGACCGTGAGCTCCCAGTGTACATAGAGTGGTAGCCACTCGGGACTAACAGTCCTTGCTGGTTGAGCCCACCACTAGGAAACATATACCTGGAAGATATATATCTGGATACATCTAGAACTAACCGACTCTATACACCCTGGAGTCAGGCAGCAAGGATTCCCATTCACCTGGTTTCTTCTCCATATTCGTTTTTTTCCTTACAGGTTATACCAGTGGTCAGACATACCCTGAGGAGCTGCATTTCCTTTAACCCTCTAGGATAGTAGATACTTATTCTGGCCATCAACAGGACCTCAACACGGCCCGGACACATATTTCAACCTGAATAATAAGAGTGAACACGAACATCCTTTCTCCAACAGACCAGCTCACAACCTGTGAATATACAACTCCAGTTAGTCCAGGCAGGAATTAACTAAAGAAAACCGCAACTACTATCTGGACACGATATAGTCATCTAACTATAATACTTACTATTCAAAAAGATACAAGCACTTAACTGCAAGGATCAACCACCTTGTGTCCTTTCCAAGAAGTGATTTTGTTCATATCCCCTGATGATCCCCTGTACTGCGTTAGGGGGGGTGAAACGCGTCGGGAGAGCTGGGGGGTCCACAAGCTAAGTGGAACTTTGAGCTCTAACTTAACTTTTCCAGTACTTCCTAATTAGGGAAACCTTACCAAACGGAAGAACCCTGGACATCTAAAGCATTATGTCTTTTTTGTCTTTGGTTCTATTTGTATGTACTACACTCTAAATCACTTTATTTTTGGTGGTGGGTGCCCCCGCTAGAGGGTAGCAAGGACGGTGAGGCTGACGAACATCTCCAGCAGAAAGATAGGCTCACTGATAAGTGAAGGTATCTAACCATAGCCAAGGGAGATAGTCACAGTATATATTTATCAGTATTAACCTGACAGTGACCAACCAACATCTTCACTTTATCCTCTTCCAGAAACATTGTCTGAGGCTGTCCTCAGGCGTGGGTACTGTCTGTCTGACACCTGCACTTTCTTTTCATATCTATATATGTGATCTTAAATATGTTTGATGAAAAGAACAATACAATTGTTCTGTTTTAATATTTATGAAATTAATAAAACGATTTTATGAGAGTAGACCTAATAGTGGTGTTCTTCTTCCTTTTAAAGTGTCCAGTGGTGTAATTCTTACTTAATCATGACTGATTGATCACCAGCCCTGTCCTCATCAACAGCCACACCTGTGTTAATGGAACAATCACTAAAACAATGTTAGCTGCTCCTTTTAAGGCAGGAATGCAATGCTGTTGAAATGTGTTTTGGGGATTAAAGTTCATTTTCTTAGCCAATATTGACTTTGCAAGTAATTGCTGTTAAGCTGATCACTCTTTATGACATTCTGGAGTATATGCAAATTGCCATTAGAAAAACTTAAGCAGTAGACTTTGTAAAAATTAATATTTGTACCATTCTCAAAACTTTTGGCCATGACTGTAGATACTAGGTGTTCCCCTTTTTGCTATAGAGATATCTTGCCGTTTGGATAGTAAGTCCGTAGTATCTTGTAACTATGTGGGGAGCGCTGTTACAAAATTTCTCAGAATGTTATCTAATTTGATGCTACCATTCTGTGTCAAGGAGTCCACCCCTGAGACAATTGGACAACCCTTAAGAGGGGTTAGGCCATTGTGTATATTGGGTGTTCCATAGACTAGGGTGACTGGAAACCTTAATAGCTTATAAGGTGTTTTTTTTTCGTTTGTAGATATTACTCCATTATTTAGAGTGTTTAATATTTAAATTCTTTTTTTAAATCTGCTACTAGCACTCTACGTAGGGTCACATACGTTTTTTGTTCGCCCAGCATGTTTAGGACTATTTTCTTATAAATTGTATGGTCCATAATAACCAGATTCCCCCCTTTATCTGAAGATTTAAATGTCAGGGTCTGATTTTGGACTAGATTGCCAAGGGCTTCCCTTTCCATAATATCAAGGTTACATGTTCTATTTCCTCTTGTCTTACCTATTTCTCTTAGGTTCTCGCTTACCAGTTGTGTGAAAATATCCACACTTTGTTTCTGCGGTAGGTGGCATGCGTGTACTCAGGGATTTGAAATCAGTAAATGGGCCTGATCCTGGGTTTCTGTTGTTTTATTCAAGTAGACTGCCTAGGGTTCCTACGCTGGGGAATTCCTCCTGTTATTCCAAACTCCTCACGCTTTTTTTTTGTCAAGGGTTTTAAAGAATTTCTTCCATTTTAGTTTTCGGGCAGATAGGTCTATATTTTTTTTACACATTCAAAGTCCTTGAAATGGTTTATTGGAACATAATAGAGGCCATTCCTTGTATTCATGCTGTAATTTCCAATGGTGTTAGGACATATGAGGTCAGGTTGATGATACTATTGCTGTCCTCCACGTTTCCATCTAAGCCAATGAATGCTGATGATCAAGGCTTATAAAAAATAGCTATAATTCATCAAAAGTTAGTATATTTGTGGTTGACGCTATAGCTCACCTGATATTTGCCCTCATTAGACAAAATCCTGCCTAACAGCGGAGGAACACCCTAATGTTATTCATTCACTTATGAGAGCATGAATAAGACATAGCGTCAAAACGAGTCGTTCTATCAATATTATCTGATACTAAATGCTGCTTAACTGATGGATTTTTAACAAGTTTATTGAAATAAAAAGAAACACTTTTTTAAATGATCTGAGGACAGTGCTGGATTTTTCTCTATTTCTGGATTTCATGGCAACCTTGCCATTGCGCAGTATCCCAGCTGATATCAGATGGCAGATGATGGTGAGCTGAATCTTTCTTCCTTTTTTTGAAAAGATATAACAATTAGGCCCTGTGCCCACGGTGCTTTTTTTTCAGCACAAAAAAAAGCTGCTTTTTTCTGTGCTTCTTTTCATGCTTTCATGCTTTTTTTCATGCTTCTTTTCATGCTTTCATGCTTATTTTCTTGCTTCTTTTCATGCTTTTTTTCTTGCTTTTTTTCATGCTTCTTTTCATGCTTCTTTTCATGCTTTTTTTCCTGCTTTTTTTCATGCTTTCATGCTTTTTTTCCTGCTTTTTTTCATGCTTCTTTTCATGCTTTTTTTGTTACTATTGAATGCTTGTTTCAGCTCATTAAAGTTGGATGTGAAAAAAAGGTGTTCTGATGTCATTTCCTTGTTCAGCCCATTTTTTTCAATCTCAATTTTGGAATAAAAGTGACAGGAAAATGATGATCTATAATTAGATCATTTACCAGCACCGCTATTTACCGGCTCATGCAGGTGAATAGCGGTGCCGGGAATCAGGTGCTCGGAGATCACCATTGCTATAGCAACCTGCTCATTAGGTTACTATGGCAACAGTGGTAGCGGTGATGTCACCGCTTACCAACCTGCAGTCTCTGCTAACTCATTGAGTGATTAGACAGCACGGGGATTTGAAGCGTTCTTCCTCCCCCGTGCTTTCTGATATAGCAGAGCTAGATCGGTGACAGAAGACCAGGATTGAGGAGGGGTGAGAGGGAGTAAAAAAATGGAGTCCCTAAGTGTGTCTGTGTATTTATTTTTAATAAAGTATTTTTTGTGTGGTGTCTTTTTTTAACCCTTTATTGGAGATTCTTAATATCCGGGTCAAACTTGGCTTCACATTAAGAATCTCAGGCTTAATACCAGCTGGTAAAACAAAGCTGTTATTAACCCCTTATTACCCAGCGTGCCACCTGGCACCATGTCCACTGGAAGAGTTGGATACAGCGCCAAAAGATGGCGCTTCTATGAAAGCACCATTTTCTGGGGCAGCTGCGGACTGCAATACACAGCGGGTGGCCCAGAAAGCTTGGGCCACTCAGCGTTGCGGTTTCCAGTCCCCAGCTGTCTGGTTGTACCTGGCTGGACACAAAAATTGGGCTAAGCCCATGGAATTTTTTTTTAAATTTTTTGGCAAAAAAACTCAAGAAAAAAGGGCTTAACTGGATTTTTCATTGCCAGTGAAGGTAACACCAAGCAGGAGGGGTTAGCAGCCAGTAGCTGTTTAAGTTACCCTAGCAATAGAAAATACAGCGAGAGCCTAAGCATTTTTTTTTACTCCTAACCCTTTTGGGTTATGTGTTTGTTTTTTTGTTTTTTTTTAATGAATTAAAAAAAAAAAGTCGACATGGGCTTCGCCATATTTTTGTATGCCAGCCAGGTACAGCAGGCAGGTACGGGTGGCCTCCAACCCCCAGCTGCCTATTTGTACCCAGCTGGGAACCAAAAATATAGGGAAGCCCTTTTTTTAATTATTTCATGAATTTCATAAAATAATTTAAAAAAAAAAACGACATGGGCTTCGCCCAATTTATGTGTCCAGCCAGGTACAACTAGGCAGCTGGGGACTGGAATCCGCAGTACAGGGTGGCCCAAGCTTTCTGGGCCCCCCCACTGTGAATTGCAGTCCGCAGCTGCCCCAGAAAATGGCGCATTCATAGGAAGCGCCATCTTCTGGTGCTGTATCCAACTCTTCCAGCGGCCCTGGTATCGGGTGGCTCACTGGGTAATAATGGGGTTAGGGCCAGCTTTGTATTATCAGCTGGCCCTAAGCCTGAAATTCATGGTGTCACGCCAATATGAGACATAGCCACCATGAATTTCTAGTAAAGATAAAAAAAACACAACACAGAGAAAAATATTTTTTATTAGAAATAAAACACAACACAATTAGTGACTCCATCTTTATTGAACTAAAGAACCCCCCTCCGCTGTAGTCCTGGGTTGAGGGTCCCTTGATGTCCAATCCGAATCCAATATCATCTGATTGAAAGGCAAACTGATCAGATGATGACACATCATCTGATCGGTTTGCCTTCTGATCAGATGATATTGGATTCAGGTCTTTGAACCTGACACAGGTTCAAGGACCTGAAACAGATTACACATCAGCTGATTGTCTAAAAGTCCCATGGGCTCCAGGACCCGCTGGTAAGCAGCTGATGCTATCACCTGATAGCATCATCCGATCGTTTACGTCCAGGGAAGATCAGCTGATTCATCATCTGCTTGTTAAAAAGCTGGCAAGCTGTTCACCGCTGGACGTAAACAATCAGCTGCTTACCGGGAGGTCCTGGAGCCCATCGGACGTGACCCAGGAGACTGCAGAGAGGTGAGTAAGGTGAAGAGTTAATTCCAGCGGCGGATCTCCTACATGAACTGTATTCAACTTGTGACATCCCCGGACCTCCCTGTAGAGTGGTGTTGGTAAAAAACTGCAAGAACACTGAATGTCTGGTGCACGGCACAAGGTGAACACAGTTCATGCAGGAGGATCACCGGGGTTTTTCGGGGTTCACCTTGACGTCAGCGGGGGTTGCCTGCATTTATGTGGCATAGGCTGTGCACCAGGCATTCAGTATTCTTGTGGTGTTTTACCGCGACATCTCTTTGCAGGGAAGTCCGGGGATGTCAGGAGGCGAATACAATTCATGCTGGAGAATTACCGGGGGCTTTCCTGGAGATCCCCCGCTGGGATTAACTATTCACCTTGTGACGTCAGCGGGGGTCCCTGCATTGTTTAATGCCACACGTCACTGCAGAGAAGTTCGGGATGTCACAATGTGAATACAATTCATGCAGGGGGATTACCGAGCAATGCCGCCCACATTCTTGGAGATCCCCGCTGGGATGAACTCTTTACATTGTGACATCAGCGGGGGTCCCTGCATTGTTTACCGCGACACCTCGCTGTATAAGTTCGGGGATGTCACAAGGTGAATACAATTCATACAGGGGGATTACTGTGGGATTTCCTGGAGATCCCCCGCTGTGATGAACTCTTTACCTTGTGACGTCAGCGGGGGTCCCTGCAGAGGTGTCGCGCTAAACAATGGGAGATAAGATAACAGCTGCAGACGCTGGCTATGTGGCTTTCTTCTATGAAGGAATCTACATAGCCATAGCTTTCTTTTCTCCCTAAAAACGCCCAAACGCATAAAGTATAAAGCAATGTGGGCATTACACATGCGTTTTTTCCTGCTTTTTTTCCCTACTCTATTGAAGTCAATTGGGGAAAAAAGCAGGGAAAAACGCTAAAACAATTGACATGTTGCTTCTTTTTTCAGCAAGAAAAAAAGCAACTGAAAAAGAAGCAACGTGGGCACAGCAAGTCCCGATTCTCATAGACTTTGCTGGGATGCTTTTTCCTTGCTTTTATTGATTAAAAAAAGCAATGAAAAACGCTAGAAAAAACGCTGTAAAAACGCCCTGTGGGCACAAGGCCTTATAATAGGTAAGATATAAGGTCCGTGGGAAAGCTATAAGATCATTAACCAACAGTACCAAGATATAGCATATTATACCCATTTCATTGCAGATGCAAAAAAGAGGGCAAAAAAATGATATGCTACTAATCAGTCCATGTTGCGATATCTCTCAGCTTTCTAATATATTTGCATACAAAAACTCCATCATACTAATCCATGGGGATCCAAAATTTCAGGTGATTGACGCTAGTAGTTCTCTGGTGCTTATTAGTATCCATGAGGTATAAACACCTCCACTCTGTCCAGTGCAACTTACTGCATATCAATATCATCCCATTTGAGATTTTAAATCTATTATTTTGCCTCTGCCTTGACGCGTTTCCCCCCTTCCATGGCTAGAGTTCATCAGGAGGCCAATCTTAGATGAAGCAATCTAGTGAAATTGATGTCCAAACATTGATGTCCATGGGTGTGTTAATGACGACCCTCCATATTATAATCTAAGGAAAAAAAAGTATACATAAATTCCTATCAGACATGTGCCAAAAGGACAATACTGGCCAGATAAATCACAATATATCCAGATGTAGCCCCAAATCAATGTAATCCTCTGACCCATCACCTCTTCATATATAGTTTAAATTACAGGCTAATAGACCTATTAATCTCCAGCGTCCCTTAACCCATCTAATTCAAACACATAGCAAAATAAATTCACTCACTACCTCAGGTGGACGGGTCATCAGACCGTTCCTCTCGAGGTAATCGATACTAATGGCGTCCCTTCTCCTGAGCGCATATGTGCACTTTAAAACCCTGCCACTGCCTCACTTCCGGTTTTTATTTCCTGCATTCAAGAGAACCTTCAGCTGTGACCGCAAATAGCCTGAGTGACGTCACTGCTCATCATATGACTCATTCATTCTGTGCCTGAAGGTCACAGCGAGCGGTCAATGTTCTATGGCTGCACACTTTGCTTTCAGATGTAGCAGAGCTGGAATCATTGTGGGACCTCATAGTGTGGATTACGTCAAACCTGAGTGTTTTGGGGGTTAATAAATTGGTCAAAGAGGTTTTTTTATTTAATTTTTTTCAATCGTATTTTTTTATGTCTGTGTTTTATTTCTTTTTATTTATAGGATTAGTGGGGGGGGGGGTCTCATAGACACCTACCCATGAATAATCCAGGGCTTAGGGGTACTTCACACACAGCGAGATCGCTACTGAGATCGCTGCTGAGTCACGTTTTTTGTGACCTCATTAGCGATCTCGCTGTGTGTGACACTGAGCAGCGATCTGGCCCCTGCTGTGAGATCGCTGCTCGTTACACACAGCCCTGGTTCGTTTTTTTATTGTTGCTCTCCCGCTGATAAGCACACATCGCTGTGTGTGACAGCGAGAGAGCAACAATCCTGAATGTACAGGGAGCAGGAGCCGGCGTCTAACAGGTAAGCTGTAACCATGGTAAACATCGGGTAACCAAGGTGGTTACCCGATATTTACCTTCGTTACCAGTCTCTGCAGCTCTCACGCTGCCTGTGCTGCTGGCTCCTGCTCCCTGCACACGCTAAGCTAAGCGGTGTGCGCTGGTAACTAAGGTAAACATCGGGTAACCATACCCGATGTTTACCTTAGTTACCAGTGTCCGCAGCTTCCAGCGCCGGCTCCGTGCAAGCGCAGCGTCGCTTGCACGTCGCTGCTGGCTGGGGGCTGGTCGCTGGTTAGATCTGCCTGTTTGACAGCTCACCAGCGACCATGTAGCGACGCAGCAGCGATCCTGACCAGATCGCTGGTGGAATCGCTGCTGCGTCGCTAAAGTGTGACGGTACCCTTAGTGGCAGCTCACAGCTCATTGCGCAGGCGCAAGATTATGGGAGGCGCTGTGAATGTCATCACCAGCGTCATCCAAGTACCCTCCGATAATCTCGCGCCTGCGCAATAACATCACCGGCACTTGCGTTTTGAAAACAGTGCTCAGTCCCACAATAGTGCCACTGCGCATGCACGAGAGCACTGCGGTAGATGAGGGCGGCGGCCTCATCTATGTAAATGAACACTGGGGGACGGAGAACAGCGGCAGGAGGGGGTATAACAGGCGAAATACAGCCTGCCCACGGGGCCAGCAAACCTCATTACCATAGCAAAAGGTAATATTTTATAAAGTTGTTATTTATGTCTGAAAGGGGGCCCAGTGGCAAGGTGAATCTTTATAGAATGCAGCCCATGAGCTGCAGAAGGGGATTCTTTTAGTTTAATAGCGAAAATTCTGGTGACAGGTTCCCTTTAATGGGTTCGGCTAGGATTGACGATTAGATCAACCAGGATCGCCTATTCGATCGGTAATCACAGGCAGGTTCGGCGATCTGAACCAAGGCATGCAGTCCACCGAGCAAAGCTCCTACTAGCAATGGTCTAAAGACAGCCAACCAGCTAAATAGCCAGGCAATCACACCGAAAGGGTGACAGCTGGAGGAAGCTGAACAGGCCCAGCCTGATTGGGTGCCGATCATTACTGAATAGCATGAGGATAATACCTGATTAGGCAGCTGGGTTATCAATAAACCATACTGACAACCCAGCATGCCCCTGCCACTCAGTGAGCCGTCGATACATGTCAGGGTTATTGGTTATTTGCGAGAACGCACTGCAAAATAGGACATATCAGTACGTCCAATTTTGGGAAAAAGTTGACCTGCAGGTTAACCCTAGATCTAAAGGTTAATAGCGTTACAGGTTCCCTGTTTTCTATCAATAAAGTTTTTTATTTTTGCTGTATAAAGGAAGCCTCTCATTGCTTCTGCAGTGCTGAGAGCTTGAGCAGTGTTTCTGTGGTGTTGCATCGGGAAATATTGGTTATACTGATAATTGACTGGTGCTGCATGCTGTTCTCTGTGGATTTTCCAGCTCTTATAGATATAAATAAAAATAAGTGATGGCTTCAAACTACATGGAAAACATTAACCCGCCTCATGGGAGGTGCTGTGAGAATAGCCGGGTGTTTGCAATGTGAAGCCGAGAATGCCAACATGTAAGCAGGAGATCACGGCTTATGGCCAATATTAGTGGCATGGTTCATATCGCACATGAGAGAAAGGAGATGGAGAGGGCAGTACAGAGGGGTCAATCACACAACTGTGAGCCTGATTTATTCAGAATAAAGGCCACGTCACACTAAGCAACATCACTGCTAAGGAACAACTTTTGTGACGTAGCAGCGATGTTGCTAGCGATGTTGCTGTGTGTGACATCCAGCAACAACCTGGCCCCTGCTGTGAGGTCGCTGGTTGTTGCTAAATGTCCTGGGCCATTTTTTAGTTGTTGCTCTCCCGCTGTGATGCACACATCGCTGTGTGTGACAGCGACAGAGCAACAACTAAATGTGCAGGCAGCAGGAGCCAGCTTCTGCGGACGCTGGTAACCACAGTAAACATCGGGTAACCAAGAAGCCCTTACCTTGGTTACCCGATATTTACCTTCGTTACCAGCGTCCGCCGCTCTCAGCTGTGAGTGCCGGCTCCCTGCTCTCTGCACACGTAGCCACAGTACACATCGGGTAATTAACCCGATGTGTACTGTGGCTAGGAGTGCAGGGAACAGGGAGCTGGCACTGGCAGTGTGAGAGCGGCGGACGCTTGTAACGAAGGTAAATATTGGGTAACCAAGGTAACGGCTTCTTGGTTACCCGATGTTTACCGTGGTTACCAGCGTCCGCAGAAGCCGGCTCCTGCTGCCTGCACACGTAGCAGAGTACACATCGGGTAATTAACCCGATGTGTACTGTGGCTAGGTGTGCAGGGAGCCAGCGCTAAGCGGTGTGCGCTGGTAATCAAGGTGAATATCGGGTTGGTTACCCGATATTTACCTTAGTTACCAAGCGCAGCATCGCTTCCACGCGGTGCTGGGGGCTGGTCACTGGTTGCTGGTGAGATCTGCCTTTGTGACAGCTTACCAGCAACCCGTGTAGCGACGCTCCAGCGATCCCTGCCAGGTCAGGTTGCTGGTGGGATCACTGGAGCGTTGCTTAGTGTGACATCTCACCAGCGACCTCCTAGCAACTTACCAGCGATCCCTATCAGGTTGTATCGTTGTTGGGATCACTGGTAAGTTGTTTAGTGTGACTGGGCCTTAAGCAAGATTGCCGGGCGCTGAGCTCTTGCCTTTTGTACTAGTCATAGTCATTAGCATGTGTAGCAAGACAATATTAAGTGGCAGTTAGTGACATCACAAGGAAGTTTGCCTAAACAATGGGGATGTTGGGAATTGCTGCAAATCCTGCTTAGTGGTTCCCTTTGAAGTGAACCATAACTTTGTACATAAAAACAGTAATAAAGCAAAACTTTGTAGTATACTTGATTTTCTGAATCAGTCTATTTGAAGATTTTCCTGCATGGATCGCTGAGGCTGCTCTAAACTAGGCCGAGTCCTCAATAAGCTGCTAGGCTACAGCCTTTATTTCAGAAGCGAGAGTCATTAGAGCATTCATTCTTACACTGTGGACTTCACACATCTGTTTTTTGCCATCAGGCACAATCCGGCAAAAACATGAAAAAACGCATCCGGCGTCTGTTGCTGCCAGATGCGTTTTTTCCCCCATAGATTTCTGTTAGCACTGCATTGTGCCGGATGGCCTTGTGTTCCATCCGGATTTCGCTGGATCCGTCAAAATTTGCTTGTCCGGCAGCCGGATGGAACGTTGAAGGGAACGTTTTTTGTCTTTGGGAAAAAAACGGATCACGCCGTACTGCTTTTTTTTTTTATAATGGAAGCCTATAGGTGCCGAATTCGTTGTTATCCGTCATATGCCAGAAACCAACGATAGATCCGTTTTTTGTTTCTGGGCATTCCTAGACGTTGTGTAAATAGTCTCTCTTTGTCGATGTGTCGGTCGGTCCGTCTGTCTCTCTCTCTTTGTTGGTTGGCCTCTCTCTCTGTCGGTCCGTCTCTCTCTGTCAGTCCGTCTCTCCCTCCTTCCTTTATACTCACCAATCACGGGCGCGGCGCCGCACAGCTGTCACACTGCTCTGGCGGCTTTTCCTCTTTAGAAAATGCCGGTCGCTTATTATTCAATCTCGTATTCCCTGCTTTCCCCTCCGGCGCCTATGATTGGTTGCAGTTAGACATGCCCCCACGCTGAGTGACAGCTGTCTCACTGCAACCAATCACAGCCACCGGTGGGCGGGTCCATACAGTGCAATAAAATAAATAATTAAAAAAAAACGACGTGTGGTCCCCCCCAATTTTGATATAGCCAATGTAAAGCCACACGGCTGAAGGCTGGTATTTTCAGGACGGGGAGCTCTGCAGCCTAAAAATATCAGCCAGTAGCCGCCCAGAATTGCCGCATCCATTAGATGCGACAGTGCCGGGACTCTACCCGGCTCATCCCGAATTGCCCTGGTGTGGTGGCAATCGGGGTGATAATTAGTTAATGACAGCCCATAGCTGCCACTAAGTGCTAGGTTAATCATGGCAGGCGTCTATAAGACACCCCCATGATTAATCTATAGTGAAAGTAAATAAACACAAACACCAACCAATCCTTTATTTGAAACAAAAGACAAAAAATACCCTCTTTCACCACTTTATTAACCCCCAAATACCCCTCCAGGTCTGACGTAATCCACACGAGGTCCCACGACGCATTCAACTCTGCTACATCGGAAGCTGACAGGAGCAGCTGTAGAACACAGCCGCTCCTGTGAGCTCCACGCAGCAACTGAAGTGAGTCGCGTTGTCAGCGGTGACGTCACTCGGGTAGTGCCGGTGTGTGTGTGCGGTGATGATGGGTTCAGTAGTGTTTGCGTGTGTGCGGTGATGATGGGGGCAGTAGTGTCGGTGTGTAATGATGATGGGGCCGGTAGTGCCGGTGTGTGCAGTGATGATGGGTGTGGTAGTGCCGGTGTGTGCGGTGATGATGGGTTGTGGTAGTGCCGGTCTGTGCAGTGATGATGGGGGCGGTAGTGCCGGTGTGTGCGGTGATGATGGGGGCGGTAGTGCCGGTGTGTGCGGTGATGATGGGGGCAGTAGTGCCGGTGTTTGTGGTGATGATTGGGGTGGTAGTGCCGGTATGTGCAGTGATGATGGGTGCGTTAGTGTCGGTGTGTGTGGTGATGATGGGGGCGGTAGTGCCGGGATGTGTGTGATGATGATGGGGGTGGTAGTGCCTGCGTGTGTGCGGTGATGATGGGGGTGGTAGTGACGGGTTGTGTGCGGTGATGATGGGGGCGGTAGTGCCGGGGGTTGTGCAGTGATGATGGGGGCGGTACTGCCAGGGTGTGTGCGGTGATGATGGGATCTCTCTCTCTCTCACGGCATGAAAAAGAAAATAAAAAAACAACAAATCCGTTTTTTGCTGGATCCGTCACATCAGTTTTTACACAATTTGCGATGGATCTGTTGCATCAGGCACAAGCCGGATTGTCCCTGATGCCAAAAAACTGATGTGTGAAAGTAGCTTTAGGCTATGTGCCCACGTGAGATTAAACCTGGGGATTTATCTGCGGAAAATCCGCAGATTTTCTGGATTTTCCAGATAAATCCGCAGGTTTCAGCATGTACATATCCTATGGGACATGGGGGCTGCTGTGTCCATGCTGCGGATACGTGCGGCTGCGGAACATGCTGCAGATGTCCCTCAGCTGCATGTAATTGCATGTCAATTCTTTCTGCGGCATTACCTGTGGAAATCCCGACTCTCCACTATGGAGATAGGGCCGGGACTTCCGCAGGTAACCGCATGAATGTCCGCAGGTTTACCACAGCTATTTTGCTGGAATCCCGTAGCTACAAATAGCTGTGGATTCCGGCGAGCAGCTGCGGAAAACCTGCGGCCGTACCTGCGGATATATCCTTATTTATGATGAGGTGAAACTGATGTGATCAGAGACAAGTGTAAGGCGAGGTCCATGCTGCGTTTGTGCTTACTGACAGGTGCATGCCCTCCAGAGGTATGTGCCTAATATTGGCCACAGTCAGGATTGATGTCAAGGCATTCTTAGACCTGCGTAGTCTCAAAAGCTTGCCATTATTACCATCTTTTCAGTTAGCCATTAAAAGGTATCAACCACTAAGGACTCTCAGTTCTTTTAACCCCATTACGACCTGTAGTGCAGCTTGCCAAGCCTCGGCATGTCAATTTATGCTGCGGAGACAAGAGTGTTCTCTGCAGGTAGAATAGAACTAAAGTCCACAGTAACCTGAACCCAAATCGTGGGCATGGGCAGCTGCGTACTCCCGTGGACAACACTCATATCTCTGCAGGAAGGCTGACACTGTACTAGACGCTATGTCGCTGGATCATGGCCACATGCCTAAAAGTGAGAAATGTGTTGCTACAGCAACATTTTTGTCAAGTACTTGTGGATTCAAAATGCTTACTATACTTCTGAATAAAATCCTTGAGGGGTCCATTTTCCAAAATTCGGTTACTTGTGGGGGGTTTCTGCTGTCTACGTACTCAAGGGGCCCTGCAAATGTGTCATGGTGCCCGCAATTTATTTAAACTTTTCCAAAATTTAAATGGTGCTCCTTCCATTCCAAGCCCTCCCATTTATCCAAACAGAGGATTTTTTTTTATCCCTGCGCTCTTAAGAATTTGGATAACAACCTGTGAGGTTCACTTTTTGTTGTTGCCTCTTGAAAAAGTGAGAAATTTGATGCTAAAGTAACATTTTTGTGAAAAAAAATAAAAATTTTCAATATGGCAACCTAAGCTTATCAAATTCTGTGAAGTACTCGTGGATTCAAAATGCTCACTATACACCTAGATAAAAGCCTTGAGGTGTCTTGTTTCCAGAATGGGGTCATCCACTGTTTAGGCACTTTAGGGGCTTTCCAAATGCACAATAGCGTCCGCTAATGATTCCAGCCAATTGTGCAGTCAAATGGCGCTCCTTTCCTTCCGAGCCCTGCCGTGCATCCAAACAGTTGATTTCCACCACACATAAGGTATCAAAATACTCAGGAGAAATTGCACAATAAATTTTATGCTGAATTTTTTCCTTTTACTCTTGTAAAAAAAAAACAAACTACCTGGTTGAAGTAACAATTTTGTGATAAAAATGTATTTTTTTTATTATCACGGCTCAACATTATAAACTTCTGTGAAGCACCTGGGTGTTCAGGGTACTCACCAAACATCTAGATAAATTCCTTGAGGGGTCTATTTACCAAAATGTGGCCACATGATGAGGAGCTTCACTGTTTAGGCACCTCAGGGGCTCTCCTAATGCAACATGGCGTCCGCTATTGATTCCAGCCAATGTTGCAGTCAAATGGCACTCCTTCCCTTCCGAGCCTGCCGTGTGCCCAAACATTTGATTTCCATCACATATAAGGTAGCGCCAAACTCAGGAGAAATTGCACAATAAATTTCATGGGGATTTTTTTCCTGTTACCCTTGTGAAAAAAAAGCTACCTGGTTGAAGTAACAATTTTGTGGTAAAATTTTATTTTTTTATTTTCATTGCTCAACATTATAAAATTCTGTGAAGCACCTGGGGGTTCAAGGTACTCACCAACAATCTAGATAAATTCCTTGAGGGGCCTAGTTTCCAAAATGGGGTCACTTGTGGGGGGTTTCTGCTGTGTATGTACCTTAGGGGCCCTCTAAATGCGACATGGTGCCTGCAATCTTTTTTCAGCCAAATTTCCCTTACAAAATTCAAATATTGCTCCTTCCATTCCAAGCCGTCCCAATTGTCCAAACAAAGGTTTCAGACCACATGTGAGGTATCACTGTGCTCATAAGAAAGTGGGGAACAAACTGTGAGGTCCAATTTTTGGTGTTACCTCTTGAAAAAGTGAGAAAATTAGTGCTAAAGCAACATTTTTGTTAAAAAAATGAACATTTTCAATATGACAACCTAATGTTATCAAATTCTGTGAAGTATCTGTTAGTCCAAAATGCTCACTATACCCCTAGATAAAAGCCTTAAGGGTTCTAGTTTCCAAAATGGGGTCACTTGAGGGGGGGTTTCTGCTGTTTAGGTACCTTATTGGACCTGTGAATGCAACATGGTGCCCGCAATCTGTTTTAGCCAAATTTGCTTTCCAAAATTCAAATATTGCTCCTTTCGTTCCAAGCTCTACCATTTGCCCGTACAGAGGTTTCCCGCCATATGTAGGAAACCACCGCGCTCATAAGAAAGTGGGGAACAAAGTGTGAGGTCCAATATTTGGTGTTACCTCTTGAAAAAGTAAGAAAATTAGTGCTAAAGCTAAATTTTTAGGTAAAATGTTAATTTTTATTTTTTCCATTCCACATTGCTTTAGTTCCTGTGAGGCACCTGAAGGGTTAATAAACTTCTTTGATGTGACTTTGAGCACCTTGAGGGGTGCAGATTTTAGAATGGTGTCACTTTTGGGTATTTTCTGTCACCCAGGCCTCTCAAAGTCACTTTAAATGTGATGTGGTCCCTAAAGAAAATGGTTTTGTAAATTTTGTTGAAAAAATATGAAATTGCTGATGAACTTTGAACCCTTCTAACTTCCTAACCCCAAAAAATGTTGTTTAAAAAATTGCACTGATGTAAAGTAGACAAGTGGGAAATGTTATTTATTAACTATTTTGTGTGACATAACTCTGGTTTATGGGCATAAAAATTAAAAGTTTGAAAATTGCGAAATTTTAAATTTTTTTGTCAAATTTCTAAGTTTTTCACAAATAAAAGCAAAAAATATCACCCTAAATTTACCTGTAACATGAAGTACAATATGTCACGAAAAAACAATGTCAGAATCACCGGGATCCATTGAAGCGTTCCAGAGTTATAACCTCATAAAGGGACACCGGTCAAAATTACAAAAAATGGCCTGGGCATTCAGTACAAAACTGGCTTCGTCCTTAAACAATTTTCTTTTCTGTCCATATAGTGTAAGTCAAAGCAATGTGTTATACACAAGTATTGTTGCTCACCTCTAAATCATTGAGGTTATTCATATGGTCCCATTTCCACAGGTATAGAAAGTCTAGCATCTAAACATGCTGTCTGCTCTGCAAATATTTGTGAAAGAATAAATTCTTAAGAGCTTACAGAATTCAGCATGGTCCTGTAATATGTTGTCACAAGTCATTTTATGAAGGGCAAAACTGACCTGGTATGGTGTGAAATAACTTGACTGGCCCTCAAAGAGTCCTAACCTCAACCCCACCAAACTCCTTTAAGGCTGCTTTGCACCTTACAATTTCGCATACGATGTCGTATGCGATGTGACCTGCCCCCATCGTATGTGCGGCACGTTCAATTTGTTGACCGTGTCGCACAAACGATTATTTGCCATCACACGTACTTACCTTCCATACGACCTCGATGTGGACGGCGAACATCCACTTCCTGGAGTGGGAGGAACGTTCGGCGTCACAGCAACGTCACGCGGCAGCCGGCCAATAGAAGCGGAGGGGCGGAGATGAGCGGGACGTAAATAGCCCGCCCACCTCCTTCCCTCCGCATTGCCAGCGGGAGCCGCGAGACGCAAATAGGGAGATGTTCATCGTTCCCGGGGTGTCACACACAGCGATGTGTGCTGCCTCGGGAACATTGAACAACCTCACATTCAATTTTTAGTAATTGAACGACGTGCATGCGATCAACGTTTTGACGTTCAATCGCAATCACACGGAGGTTTCACACGCTACAATGTAACTAACGATGCCGGATGTGCGTCACTTACGACGTGACCCCGCTGACACATCATTAGATAATTTGTAGTGTGTAAAGCCCGCTTAAGGCCTGAACTAGAGATTGCAAACCAGGTCCTCTTGTCCAACATCAGTGGTTAACCTGATAAATGGCCAAAGTCTGCAGAAAAATATCTCAAAATTCTTTAGAAAAATATTCAAAAGAGTGCAGTCTGCGATATCTGCAAAGGGAGAACAACTCCATATTAATGACCATGGATTTAGACTGGGATATGTCATAAAAGCTCCTTTGGGTGTAATGTGTGGGCGTTCAGATACTTTTGTTCATATAGTGTGTAATAGGTTCTGCTTCTTCCAATGGTGAGAGCTGGAGTTTGCTGCTATGCTAATGTGTAAATCTGATATTTGCATGAGATTTCTAATCAATCGGTTTTGGTATATATTTCAGAAACATCAACAAACAAAACTGGCAGAAAAGCAAATAAAGAGAGGATGCATCCTTATAGAAATTCAAGGTAAACACTAAATATGACTGTCATTTTGGTACTTTTACATTGTATTGTATTGCCCTGTCTGTGGTGTAACCCATACCTCTGGAGTTATGGTATTTGTTACTGTAAAAACTATAGATACCTAAACTTGTACGGGTTCTCAGGTTATCTGAAAATTCCAAGTTTTTACCCAATCTTCATCTCCTTCAGTAATAGAAAATAATGGAGAAACTAATTTTTCCTAAAAGCTGTGATCTTACCAGAATTTCTGTTTTGGATCTCCCAACTTTCTCTTTTCTAATCATATCATTTATAATATTGCCAGACCAGACAACAGGTTCTTCACCTCTTATTTCTATATTACTGTATAACACATCTGTCCGAGAACATTCCCATGTACCTGGACTATTATGTACACATACTAGAAGGTGGCCCGATTCTAACGCATTAGGTATTCCAGAATTTATTGTGCAGTTAATGTATAATTTGTGTTTTATATATATATATATATATATATATATATATATATATATATATATATATGTTGTGTGTAGTTGCCAAGTGTTTGTGAAGGGCGCTGTAATTGTTCTGGGTGTTGTCTGGGTGTGAGAGAGCGGTGTTGTTTGTGTGTTGCGTTGCTTGTGGAGTGCTGTGCGTCTGCAGCATTGTGTGTGTTGCGCGGTTTGTGTGTGTGGTTTTGGGGGGAGGTATGTTTTGTGTAGTGTGTGTGTTGGAGGAGTAGTCCTGGGGAGAGAGGAGTATAATAGGAGGAGTAGTCCTGGGGAGAGAGGAGTATAATAAGAGTAGTCCTGTGGAGAGAGGAAGATAATAGGAGGAGGAGTCCTGGGGGAGAGGAGTATAATAAAAGGAGTAGTCCTGGGGAGAGAGTAGGATAATAGGAGGAGTAATCCTGGGGGGAGAGGAGTATAATAGGAGGAGTAGCCCTGGGGGGAGAGGAGTATAATAGGAGGAGTAGTCCTGAAGGTGAGGAGTATAATAGGAGGAGTAGTCCTGGAGGGAGAGGAGTATAAAAGGAGGAGTAGTCCTGGAGGGGGAGGATCATAATAGAAGTAGTCCTGGGGGGAGAGGTGTATAATAGGTGGAGTAGTCCTGGGGGGAGAGGAGTATAATAGGAGGAGTAGTCCTGGGGGGATAGGAGTCTAATATTAGGAGTAGTCCTGGGGGAGAGGAGTATAATAGGAGGAGTAGTCCTGGGGGGAGGAGTCTAATAGGAGGAGTAGTCCTGGGGGGAGAGGAGGATAATAGGAGGAGTAGTCCTGGGGGGAGAGGAGACTAATAGGAGGAGTAGTCCTGAGAGAGAGGAGTATAATAGGAGGAATAGTCCTGGGGGGAGGTGTATAGGTGCCCAATGTGTGTGGGGGCGTGGCCAAGCGGGCAGAGTGTGTGGGGCGTGGCCGAGCAGGCAGAGTGTGGGGGGGCGTGACTGAGCGGGCAGAGTGGGTGTCTATTAGGTGGAGTAGTCCTGGGGGGAGGTGTATAGGTGCCCAATGTGTGTGGGGGCGTGGCCAAGCGGGCAGAGTGTGTGTAAAGACGTGGCCGAGCGGGCAGAGTGTGTGGGCGGCGTGGCCAAGCGGGCAGAGTGTGTAGGGGGCGTGGCCGAGCTGGCAGAGTGTGGGGGGCGTGGCCGAGCGGGCAGTGTGTGGGGGGCGTGGCTGAGCGGGCAGAGTGTGTGTGGGGCATGGTTGAGCGGGCAAAGTGTGTAGGGGGCATGGCCAAGCGGGCAACTATGCAAAGCGGTTTCCATAGTTACCCGATGTGTATCATGGTTACCAGCGTACGCCAGCTCCGGGACACGTGTGCCGGGAGCCGGGGTAAGCTAGTAAGCATGGTACACATCAGGTAACTCTTCAAAGCGACAGTGCTGGTTCACTTTTTGTTTGTTAGTCTCCTACTGTGCAGCACGCATCAGCGTGTTTGACAGCGGGAGACCAACCATCTGAATGGGCAGTGAGCCGGCATACGCTGGTAACCATGGTACACAATCGGGTAATTAAGCAAAGTGGTTTCCATAGTTACCCGATGTGTACCATAGTTACCAGCGTACGTCGGCAACCCCAGCAACGCAAGGGTATGTCTCGGCTGGGTTGCCTGTGTGGGCTCCCGGGGGTGCAGCACTCACCTGGGAGCTGGGGCTCCGTGTGGGTTTGGGAAATGGGGGCGGGGCCTGGCCAAGCGGCCAATCCGTGCGGGGGGCGGGGCCAGGCCGAGCCAAGCGGCCAATGCGACGGTTGTCACTGTAATGATGTCATTTTGGTGACAGACAGACAGAATAAGGCAATTATATATATATAGATTCTCCTTGTAATTGTGTAAATTTAGTTTTAGGTTCTGTATTAGCAGATAATATTATGTCCGTTTCATCTATGAAATGTATATCAATGCAACATTTTGTTCCATATCCCATGGAAATGTTTCCTGTAATTTGTACAGAATTATCTGGGATGTCTTCTTCTAGTAGGTGTCAAGCTGCCACCAGGGAGAGCCGGAGCTCTGCAGTAGAAGACACTGCCCCGAGCAACGTAAACCTGGAAGTGGATGCACACTGCCTCACAACACAGCTGGGGAGCAGAGCTGCGGGGCATGTGAGGAATCGTCAGGCAGGCTCGGTCAGTACGTGCAGTAGGAGGACCGGAGAAACGAGCAGTCGTGGAGTCGAAGTCAGGCCAAGGTCAGTACCAGAGGAAGGGGACAGAGGAATGGAAATACGACTAGGGGACGGAACACAGACAGGGCACGGGGGCACAGGAGCAGATGGATCAGGATAACACTTACAGGACCAGCAATCACAGGCAAAGCAGCACTAAGCTTATAGCCGGCGCTGGTTCACTGGAGATATCAGTTTTTAAAGGGAACCTGTCATCAGAAATTTGACTTTCAACCTAAACGTTTCCCCCTCTGCAGCCCCTGGGCTGCATTCTAGTAAGGTTTCTATACTTTTTGTGCCCCCTTTTAAACCAAAATAAATACTTTATAAAACTGTACCTTTCAGTTTGAAAATCTTGTAAATTATCCATGGGGGCGGGCCGTGTGGCATCCGTTGCTGTATCTTACGCCGTCCCCCATGCTCCAAATCATCCCTCAGGACGCCGCCCACTGCGCCCGAGGTCCCGTGCACGCCAGGACACCTGGTGACGTGGTTGCAGGCACGAGAGTATGGGCGGCGCTGTGATTGCATCGCAAGTGCCCGCCCATACTCTCATGCCCGCCCTTTCCCCACTGCCTCCAGCGTTCTGCGCCGGCCCGACGTCACCTCGTTCCCATCGTACCCTGCAGCAGGAAATAGATGGGAGGAGCGGAGCAGGCCACAACAGGAAAAGCGGAGGATCTGAACGACGTACAGAGGGGAGAGCGCGCCCACGAGAGTATGGGCGGGCACTTGCGATGCAATCACAGCGCCGCCCATACTCTAGTGCCTGCGACCACGTCACCAGGTGTCCTGGCGTGCACGGGACCTCGGGCGCAGTGGGCGGCGTCCTGAGGGATGATTTGGAGCATGGGGGACGGCGTAAGATACAGCAACGGACGCCAGACGGCCCGCCCCCATGGATAATTTACAAGATTTTAAAACCGAAAGGTACAGTTTTAGAAAGTATTTATTTTGGTTTAAAAGGGGGCACAAAAAGTATAGAAACCTTACTAGAATGCAGCCCAGGAGCTGCAGAGGGGGAAACATTTAGGTTGAAAGCCAAATTTCTGATGACAGGTTCCCTTTAAAGCATCCAAACTCCGAAAGTGAGGCCCGGGAGAAGGCTCCGCCCCCTAGCCATGTGGATGGGGAGGCGAAGCCGTGATAGTAGATTCTGTGTCTCTAATCCTCTTGGTTTCCGTGAATTTTGAATTTCTTTCGTCTTATTCACGTCATTGGGGATTGTTCTATGATGTAACTTGTCCTCCGTGTAGATAACAATTGAAACAAGACAAAGTAGCAGGAAAGTAGTTCCCATCACAGAAACGTTTCTTGGTAAGTCTTTCTTTTCCTGGAAAGACTGATGTCATCTTTCCTTCATCAAGGACTTGGTATTCCATATTCCAGCTTTTATTGGAATCCATTTCTTTCTGGAAAGAAATGCAGTATCATTATTTTGTTACATTCCGTTTCATTACCACACTTTTTGTTGTCTGCAAGTATTTTTAACTACATTAGATGCTCGTTAGACAAAAATCATAACTTGTCCCATAGTTTCATTGGTGTCAAAGAGACCTTCCCAATTACACTGCCGTGTTCCCCTTTTTCTTAATGTTTTAATCATCAGTAGAGCATCTTTCTTGAATTTGGATTCATATGGTGGCTCCATCTTCTGCATTTGTGATGCTGCGTATGGCAGAATAGTTTTCAGGTTTTCCTATAACAATGGTAACCATTTGGACCTTGCAATAGCATCTTTTTGAGGAGTGGATAAAAATGGCTCGTGGAAAAATTAATGGCATTTTTCTTCCTGTCATTAATACGAATGGAGTTAATTGGGTTGTAGAGGAAGTTGTTTCCCTTAGGCTATGTGCCCACGTGTGTGCACTCTGCACCGCAGCGTAAAGTCACTGCATGTCCGCTTCAGAGCGCAGCTGAAAAGCTCCGTTCTGAAACTTTGGTGACTGCAGAATTCGTGCGCTCTGGATGCTGCCTCTCCCTATAGACAGAATGGAGACAGCATGCAGAGCGCACGAAAGAAGTGACATGTTGCTTTTTAGAACGCAGCAATTTGGCAGCATGTAAATCGCTGCGTTCTAAAACGCAACGTGGGCATGGATTATGCATAACCTTCATAGATTGTGCAGGGGACGCAGGACGCATGCAGTTACGCTGCAGTGCAATACGCAACGTAACTGCATGCAAATACGCAACATGGGCACATAGCTTTATACTGATTAGTACAAAAGGTATGGCATCAAACCAATTTTTACCTTTAACCAAAAGCATGTTTGCAATTCTGGATTTCATTGTCCTATTGATTCTCTTCACAATTCCCGCAGATTGTGGGTGGTAGGGGGACATGAAACGCTTGTTTTACCCCTAGAATAGTTTTCTTTTTCGCTCCTAATTGGGAGACCCAGACAATTGGGTGTATAGCTACTGCCTCCGGAGGCCGCACAAAGTACTACACTTAAAAGTGTAAGGCCCCTCCCCTTCTGGCTATACACCCCCCCGTGGGAGCACGGGTCCCTCAGTTTTTTGCTTTGTGCGAAGGAGGTCAGACACGCACGCATAGCTCCACTATTTAGTCAGCAGCAGCTGCTGACTATGTCGGATGGAAGAAAAGAGGGCCCATACAGGGCCCCCAGCATGCTCCCTTCTCACCCCACTTTCTGTCGGTGGTGCTTGTTAAGGTTGAGGTACCCATTGCGGGTACGGAGGCTGGAGCCCACATGCTGATTCCTTCCCCATCCCCATTAGGGCTCTGGGCGAAGTGGGATTTTACCGGTCTCCAGGCACTGAGACCGTGCTCCATCCGCAGCCCCTGGAGAAGCCGCTGGATATGGAGCTGAGTATCGTCAGGGACATGGCCCTGCTCCGTCAAGGTACTCTGTGTCCCCGTGCATACGCGCGCACACCGCAGCATTGCTGGGTGTGTTAGTGCGCCGGGGACAACAGCGCTGCTGCGCTTGTGCCATTTCCTCACTTCAGCTTAGCTGAGTGGGTAGACTCAGGGAGAACGGTCGCGCCGGCCGCTGGGACTACGACGCGGCTGGGACTTGTGGTGCGCCGGGGACTTCCGCGCTGACCGTGCATATATCACGGCCGCGCTTATTACTACAGTCCCCGGCTTTTGCGGCCTAGTTCGTTCGTTCCCGCCTCCGCACCTGCCAGTCAGGAGGAGGGCGGGACGCTGTACAGAGCATCAGCGCTGAGGGCTGGAGTCTTTTTTACATACTCCAGCCCTCACACCAGGCACAGTAGGACGCAGTTTCCCGCACTTTGTTTGTGGCACGCCCACGGTCCGCCCCTCTTCACAGAACGCCGGCAGCCATTCCTGCCTGCACGCTGAGCTGCAGAGGGGAGACGGGGAGACCCAGACACGGGATTCTACGGCCTCATACCCGCTGTTCAGCGGGCGGTAAGCAGCCCTCAAGGGCTCACCCCCACTTGTGCCGTTTGTATACTGAGTATTTTGTGTTTGCAAATACTTTGTACTGTACGGTCGCTGGTGATTCTCGGCTATATACCCTCCTAGATTACAAGGAGGCAACAGCATGTCGTCCGCAAAACACAAGGGTGCCAAGGCACAGACATTATATGCTGCCTGTACCGCATGTGGGGCTGCTCTACCGGCAGGTTCCACTGACCCCCATTGTGTGCAGTGCTCGGCCCCTGTGCAACTTGCACAGCCGGGGCCTCTGCTGGACGTGACCCAGGGTGTACCACCTGTGAATGCTGTCCAGGTGACAGGAACGGAGTTTGCAGCTTTTGCTGACAGATTGTCTATGACCATGTCAAAGATTCTTGAAACATTGCAGTCTAGACCAGTAACTCAGACCATGGACACTGTGGCATCATTGCTCCCTGGTCCCCCTCAGCTGGAACACTTCCAAGCTCCGGGGGTGTCACATGCACCCCAGGGTGACGATTCTGACTCGGACAACAGTCCCAGACAACCTAAGCGGGCTCGTTATGAGGGGCCCTCAACTTCGTCTCACTGGTCAGGATCCCAGCGGGACGAATCTATGGGTGATGAGGCGGATGTAACTGATCAAGATTCTGATCCTGGGACCGCTCTCAATCTGGATACACCGGATGGTGACGCCATAGTGAATGATCTTATAGCGTCCATCAATAGGATGTTAGATATTTCTCCGCCAGCTCCTCCTGCGGAGGAGGCAGCTTCACAGCAGGAGAAATTCCATTTCAGATATCCCAAGCGTAAATTAAGCACCTTTCTGGACCACTCTGACTTTAGAGATGCAATCCAGAAACACCACGCTTATCCTGAGAAGCGGTTTTCTAAACGGCTTAAAGATACACGCTATCCTTTTCCCCCTGACGTGGTCAAGGGTTGGACCCAGTGTCCCAAGGTGGACCCTCCAATCTCCAGGCTTGCAGCTAGATCTTTAGTTGCAGTAGAAGATGGAGCGGCACTTAAAGATGCCACTGACAGGCAGATGGAGCTCTGGCTGAAATCCATCTATGAAGCTATTGGAGCGGCGTTGGCGCCAGCTTTCGCAGCCGTATGGGCACTCCAAGCTATTTCAGCTGGGCTTATACAAGTCGACTCGGTCACACGTACATCTGCCCCGCAGGTGGCACCATTGACCTCTCAAATGTCTGCATTCGCGTCTTACGCGATTAATGCTGTCCTGGACTCTACGAGCCGTACGGCGGTGGCGTCAGCCAACTCCGTGGTTTTGCGCAGAGCCCTGTGGTTGAGAGAATGGAAGGCAGATTCTGCTTCCAAGAAGTGCTTAACCAGTTTGCCTTTTTCTCGTGACCGATTGTTTGGGGAGCGTTTGGATGAAATCATTAAACACTCCAAGGGTAAGGACTCATCCTTACCTCAACACAGACAAAACAAGCCCCAACAAAGGAGGGGTCAGTCTGGTTTTCGGTCCTTTCGAGGCTCAGGCAGGTCCCAATTCTCCTCGTCCAAAAGGACTCAAAAGGATCAGAGAGGCTCAGATTCTTGGCGGACTCAGTCACGCCCAAAAAAGACAGCAGGAAGTACCGTTACCAAGACGGCTTCCTCATGACTTTCAGCCTCCTCTCTCCGCATCCTCGGTCGGTGGCAGGCTCTCCCGCTTTGGCGACATTTGGCTGTCACAGGTCAAAGACCGTTGGGTGAGGGACATTCTGTCTCACGGGTACAGGATAGAGTTCAGCTCTCGTCCTCCAACTCGTTTCTTCAGAACTTCCCCACCGCCCGACCGAGCCGATGCTCTGCTGCAGGCGGTGGCCGCTCTAAAGGCGGAAGGAGTGGTGACTTCCGTTCCTCTTCAGGAACAAGGTCACGGTTTTTACTCCAATCTGTTTGTGGTGCCAAAGAAGGACGGGTCCTTTCGGCCCGTCCTGGATCTAAAGTTGCTCAACAAACACGTAAAAACCAGGAGGTTCCGGATGGAATCTCTACGCTCCGTCATAGCCTCAATGTCTCAAGAAGATTTCTTAGCATCAATAGACATCAAAGATGCTTATCTTCACGTGCCGATTGCGCCAGAGCATCAGCGTTTTCTACGCTTCGTTATAGGAAGCGAACACCTGCAGTTCGTAGCGTTACCTTTCGGGCTGGCAACAGCCCCTCGGGTCTTCACCAAGGTCATGGCAGCAGTAGTAGCTGTCCTGCACTCGCAGGGTCACTCCGTGATCCCGTATTTGGACGATCTACTTATAAAGGCACCCTCTCAAGAGGCATGCCAACACAGTCTGAACGTGGCACTGAAGACTCTCCAGAGTTTCGGGTGGATTATCAACTTTTCAAAGTCAAATCTAACCCCGACCCAATCACTAACATATCTTGGCATGGAGTTTCATACTCTCTCAGCGATAGTGAAGCTTCCACTGGACAAGCAGTGCTCTCTGCAGACAGGGGTGCAATCTCTCCTGCAGAACCAGTCCCACTCCTTGAGGCGCCTCATGCATTTCCTAGGGAAGATGGTGGCAGCAATGGAAGCAGTCCCTTTCGCGCAGTTTCATCTGCGCCCTCTACAATGGGACATTCTCCGCCAATGGGACGGGAAGTCGACGTCCCTCGACAGGGATGTCTCCCTCTCTCAGGCAGCCAAGGACTCTCTCCGATGGTGGCTTCTTCCCACCTCATTGTCAAAAGGAAAGTCGTTCCTACCCCCATCCTGGGCGGTGGTCACGACAGATTCGAGCCTATCAGGGTGGGGAGCAGTGTTTCTTCACCACAGGGCTCAGGGTACGTGGACTCAGAGAGAGTCCACCCTTCAGATCAATGTTCTGGAAATCAGAGCAGTCTATCTTGCTCTGCGAGCCTTCCAACAGTGGCTGGAGGGCAAGCAGATCCGGATTCAGTCGGACAATTCCACAGCGGTGGCGTACATCAACCACAGGAGATCTGTCGCCGCTGGGGGATGCCGGACGTCGACCTGATGGCGTCACGGCACAACAACAAGGTCCCGGTTTTCATGGCATGGTCTCACGATCACCGAGCTCTGGCGGCAGACGCCTTAGTTCAGGATTGGTCGCAGTTCCGACTACCTTATGTGTTCCCACCTCTGGCACTGTTGCCCAGAGTGCTCCGCAAAATCAGGTCCGACTGCCGTTGCGCCATTCTCGTCGCTCCAGACTGGCCAAGGAGGTCGTGGTACCCGGATCTGTGGCATCTCACGGTAGGACAACCGTGGGCGCTACCAGGCCGTCCAGACTTGCTGTCTCAAGGGCCGTTTTTCCATCAGAATTCTGCGGCCCTGAACCTGACTGTGTGGCCATTGAGTCCTGGATCCTAGGGACCTCAGGTTTATCTCATGATGTTGTTGCCACCATGAGACAGGCTAGGAAACCATCCTCCGCCAAGATCTACCACAGAACGTGGAAGATATTCTTATCTTGGTGCTCTGCTCAGGGAGTTTCTCCCTGGCCATTTGCATTGCCTATTTTTCTTTCTTTCCTGCAGTCTGGGTTGGAAAAAGGTTTGTCGCTTAGCTCCCTTAAAGGACAAGTCTCTGCGCTATCCGTATTCTTTCAGAAGCGCCTGGCGCGACTTCCTAAGGTACGCACGTTCCTGCAAGGGGTTTGTCATATCGTTCCCCCTTACAAGCGGCCATTGGAACCCTGGGATCTGAACAAGGTTCTAATTGCTCTCCAGAAGCCACCTTTCGAGCCTATGAAGGAGATTTCCTTTTCTCGGCTTTCACAGAAAGTGGCTTTTCTGGTGGCGGTCACGTCTCTTCGGAGAGTGTCAGAGCTGGCGGCGTTATCTTGCAAATCTCCCTTCCTGGTGTTTCACCAAGACAAGGTAGTACTGCGTCCAATTCCAGAGTTTCTTCCCAAGGTGGTATCTTCCTTTCATCTCAATCAGGATATCACTTTACCATCTTTGTGTCCGCATCCAGTTCACCAATTTGAAAAGGGTTTGCATCTGTTGGACCTGGTGAGAGCACTCAGGATCTACATTTCCCGCACGGCGCCTCTGCGCCGTTCGGATGCACTCTTTATCCTGGTCGCTGGTCAGCATAAAGGGTCGCAAGCTTCCAAATCCACCCTTGCGCGGTGGATCAAGGAACCAATTCTTCACGCCTACCGTTCTGCTGGGCTTCCGACTCCTTCTGGACTGAAGGCCCATTCTACCAGAGCCGTGGGTGCGTCCTGGGCATTACGGCATCAGGCTACGGCTCAGCAGGTGTGCCAGGCGGCTACCTGGTCGAGTCTGCACACTTTTACCAAGCATTATCAGGTGCATACCTACGCTTCGGCGGATGCCAGCCTAGGTAGACAAGTCCTGCAGGCGGCGGTGGCCCACCTGTAAGAAAGGGCTGCCTGACAGCCCGATCACGAGGTATTCTTTTACCCACCCAGGGACTGCTTTTGGACGTCCCAATTGTCTGGGTCTCCCAATTAGGAGCGAAAAAGAAGAAGGGAATTTTGTTTACTTACCGTAAATTCCTTTTCTTCTAGCTCCAATTGGGAGACCCAGCACCCGCCCTGTTTTTTCTTAGGGTATTTGTTTTTCGGGTGCACATGTTGTTCATGTTGATAAGTTACGTTCTCCGATATTGTTTATCGGATTGAATTTGTTTTTGAAACAGTTATTGGCTTTCCTCCTTCTTGCTTTTGCACTAAAACTGAGGGACCCGTGCTCCCACGGGGGGGTGTATAGCCAGAAGGGGAGGGGCCTTACACTTTTAAGTGTAGTACTTTGTGCGGCCTCCGGAGGCAGTAGCTATACACCCAATTGTCTGGGTCTCCCAATTGGAGCTAGAAGAAAAGGAATTTACGGTAAGTAAACAAAATTCCCTTCTTTTCCTCAGCTACAGGAATACCAAATAACTTTGCTAAATCTTTAAAATTATTCAATAAATTCAAACAATCATCATTAGCAGAACCTCTGATGAACAAAAAACGTCTAAATAGTGCAGCTCTCCTCCAAATACACTCTCTAATTGTAATACCCAGTGAATAAAAGATGAAAATGCTTCAAAATAGAAACAGAATAACAAGAATCCCAAGGGTAGACACCTATCAAACTAAAAATTACCTTCAAATTGGAATCCCAAGGAATTAAAACCTTCAGAATGCACAGGAAGAAGTCTAAACACAGATTTAACATCAGCTTGGGCTAAAAAAGCATTTGTACCATAAAATTGCATGAAATCCACAGCCTTGTGAAATGAGGCATACTTGACTGACGGCACTGAATTGTCAATCTTGTCATTCAATGATGCCCCCTCTGGGAAAGACAGATAATGAATTAACCTAAAACAGACTGCTTTTGAGGACTATACCTAAGGCCCCCTTCACACGCACGTGAAAAAAACGAACCGTTTTTTCACGGACATATTAAAGGGGTGGTTTGCTCCCCGTGTGCCGTGTTTGTGGCACATGCGTGTTCTCCGTGTGTTATACATAATAACACACGGAGAACGGAAAGTCCCGCCTTACCTAATTCTTCCGGAGCTGTCTGTGGTACTGAATGACAGTGTCCGGCACAGGTCACGCCCCGCTGACGCTGGTTCTGGCCCCCAGTGAAGAAGATGCTTTGTTCAAATTCACTGGGGGTCGGATGCAGGTGACAGCCGCGGCAGAGACTGCAGGGCTGGTGGAGGGGAGTATGTGTTTTGTTTATTTTTACAATGACATGTGTGTTTCTCCGGCGCGTGTCACGTTGGACCGCATCCACACTACATCCGTGTGGTACGGGTGTGGGCCGCATGACACCCGTGCTGCCGGAAAAAAACGGACATGCCTCCGTATGGAGCACACAGGCTCACGTCTGCTCCACACGGAGGCACGGGCCAATGGCTGAACACGTGCATGCACATACACTCATTCATTTTAATGGGTATACGTGTGCCCGTGTCTCCGGTACATGCAGGAACGGACCTAGCACGCAACGGAGGGACGTGCGTGTGAAGGGGGCCTTTAGGATAGAGCCTGAAATCAGTAAATGCAGTGCAGGAGTGCTGAACAGACCTGCCATCCTTCCTAACTTTAACTCAGTACTAGTTTTTTCTCTTACTACCGTGTTTTTCCAAAAATAAGACCTGCCCCAGAAATAAGCCCTAGCGGGATTGTCAGCATTTTCGGAGCAAGGCTTAAATATAAGCTCTCCCCCCGAAAATAAGCCCTTGTCGCGGTTCAATAATAAAGTGTCCGTGCAGTTAAAAAAGTTACAGATACTGCAGGACACTTCATTATGGACAGCGGGCACCCCGCAATTACACTCACCAGACGCCGAGCGAGAGGCCCTGAAGTAATCGCCCCGTCGCACGCTTCCAATCTCACACACGCACAATCTGATCTCACACACAATCAGATCTCACACACACTCAATCAGATATCACACACAACTATCGGATCACACAAACATCAGATCACACTTAATCAGATCGCACACATAATCAGATCTCCCACACAAACATTGGATCACACACATACCACATCCAGCTTCACTGATTTCTTCTCGCCAGCAGAATCCTGAGAGGCTGTGCAGTTGAGTGCAAGGACCTGCCACAATGCTTGCTTACAGGAATCTGCGGACACACGTGACTTCTTAATATAATTCTCTGTGGCCGGAAGCATTCTTGAACGCTGGATGTGATGAGTGTGTGTGTGTGTGTGTGTGTGTGTGTGTGTGTGTGAGAGAGATCTGAGATCTGCTGTGTATGAGTGTGTCAGTGATCTGCTGTGTGTCGGCCAGAAGCAGGGGATGACGGCGTGCAGCGCCCACCGGAGATCACAGGGAGGACCTGGGAGCCACGCAGATGTCCAGGTCTAGTAAGTATGAGTCTCTTGGGAAGTGGGGGGGTTCTGCTTTTTTGGGGGGCAAACTTACCCCCCAACCGTGTTTCTCCAAGAATAAGACCTCCTCCAAAAATAAGCCCTAGTGCTTTTTTTGGGGGTGGGGGGCAAAAAAAATATAAGACAGTGTCTTATTTTTGGAAAAACATGGTACTTCTGTGTATAAGTTATCTGATACCAAATGTTTATGAACCCCAAAGGCCACCTTACACGCTGCGATCTCGCTAGCGTTCGTACCCGCCCCCACCGTTTGTGCGTTAAGGGCAAATCGCTGCCCGTGGCACACAAAATCGCCTGCCTTACCTGCCTAGTGACATCGCTGTGACGGCGAACCGCCTCCTTTCTAAGGGGGCGGTTCGTTTGGCGTCATAGCGACGTCACTAAGCGCCCGCCCAATAGAAGCGGAGGGGCGGAGATGAGCGGGACGTAACATCCCGCCCATCTCCTTCATTCCTCATTGCCGACGGCCGCAGGTAAGGTGAGGTTCCTCGTTCCTGCGGTGTCACACATAACGATGTGTGATTGCGCAAGAACGCCGAACAACTTCATACCTGCAGCAGCAACGATAATCGAGAATAGGGGGGCATGTGACCGATTAGCGATTTTGAACGTTTTTGTGACGATTCAAAATCGCTCATAGGTGTCACACGCAACGACATCGCTAACGTGGCCGGATGTGCGTCACAAATTCCGTGACCCCAACGACATCGCTTTAGCGATGTCGTAGCGTGTAAAGCGGCCTTAAGGCTATGTGCACATGGTGCGTTTTTCGCTGCGCTTTTGCAGGGCTTTGGGGTGCGTTTTTGGTCAGAAAACTGCATGACTTTGCTTCCCCAGCAAAGTCTGAGTTTTAATTTTTGCTATCCTCACAGTGCTTTTTTTTTAGCTGCCTTTTGGAGCTGACAAAAAAAACATGTCAATTCTTTATTGCGTTTTTCTGAGTTTTTTTACCCGTACAATGCATTTGTAAAACGCAGGAACAAAAACACTGCAAAAAATGCGGTAAATCGCACAAAAACACATGCATTTTTTTCAATGCATTTTTTTACCGCAGGTGCGTTTTTCGGCCAAAAACGATCAAAAACGCAGCATCTTTGTGGTCACAAAAAAAGGCAACGTGCGCACATAGCCATAGGCTAAGTGCGCACCATGCGTTCTGGCTTGCCAAGTAAACTGCAGTGTTTTGACAACTGTAATTGCATTTTAATGCGTTTTAAGCTGTTTTCAGACATCCCTGTTTTAGGTACGTGTGACATCCGTTTTTAACATGGATGTTACACGTACCCATGTTACCCGATTGTGCACTCTCACACGGCCGTGTTTTCACACGGACCGTGTGGCATCGCTATTTCACACGGAGACGTGCCCGTTTTTTCTAAAGCAGCACGGATGTCACACGAACCGCACACTGATGTGATCCGTGTGACATCAGTGTGACGCGTACTGGAGAAAACACAGGTTTTTAAATAAAAAGATTTTCTATATTTACCTGTATCCAGCGATTCTGTCTCCGGCTCTGCTGCGTCACGCTCCTGACCCCAGCTCATTATTTTCATTAATTGTTCACCGTATTGAGCAGCTGAGAGCACGGGCAAAAGAGGACAGCAAAAGACACAGCACCGCCGAGGACAGCACCGCCGAGGACTGCATGGCTGGGTACATCGCTAGTGACAGGTGAGTATTCTGCCAGCAGTGTGTTCAGGAACGTCCAGGAGGTCATCGTATTTCCCAATGAACTCTGATGACCTCCTGATGACACCCCTGCGACAACTGCGTTACAGCGAGTGTCACGATGGTGACTTCTAGGGGTTCATGAGAGTTCATTGGGAACCCTGATGAGTCCCTGGATGTCACTGCACAAACTGCTGTATACTCACCTGTCACCGGCGATGTCCCTGGTGATGTCCCCAGCGATGCTGTCCTCGGCTGTGCTGTACCCAGCCTGTCCCCGCGATGTTCCGGCTTCGAGATCCTCAGGCAGTGAATAATCAATGAAAATAATGAGCGGGGATCAGGAGCGGGACGCAGCAGAGCCGGAGACAACATCGCTGGATACAGGTAAATATAGAACATCTTTTCATTACAGAGACACGTGTTTTACCCGGTACGTGTCACACGTATGCAAACACGGATGTCACACGCGTGACACACGTGTAACACACGTATGACACACATATGACCATAACCATGCGTGTGACTGGTACCTTATTAAACACGGACTTCTGAAACCAGCCTTAAATGCATTTTGGATGCATTTGACAGTGAGTTTCCACTCTGCTCTGCTACATCCCCATAGAGCATGGCTGGCTGCAAGACAGAGCCGCGCGATGACAATTAACTCGGATGAACATCACCCGACTTCATTGTCATTGCGCGGCTCTGTCTGTGTGCCGCGTCCTGATTTGTAGTCACCAGTGAAGGATTCACTGGTGACCGCAAATCCCCTGAGTGAGGTGCACGATCAGTGGTGCCGTCACTCAGGTACCCGCGGCCAGCTGGAGTCCTCCACCAGAGACCACAAATAACCTGAGTGAGGGCACTGCTGATCACTTCAGTGATGGCGACTTGCTGTAAAGTTGGAGGATCCAGCGGTGGCCGCGGGTAACCTGAGTGACATCATCGCTGGTAGCGACTCACTTCAGTTGGTCCGTGAAGCTGACAGAGAGCAGTCGTGGTCTGCAGCCGCTCGCTGTCAGCTGTTGATGTAGCAGAGCTGGATGCGTTGTGGGACCTCATGTGGATTGATGCTGTAATTCCAAGCGGCTGCTGGCTGATATTTTTAGGCTCGGGAACTCCCCATAACGTGGGGCTCCCCACCCTGAGAATATCAGCCTTCAGCCGTGTGGCTTTACCTTGGCTGGTATCAAAATTGGGGGGAATGCACGGGTTTTTTTTAATTATTTTACTGCACGATACAGACTCGCCCACCGGCAGCTGTGATTGGTTGCAGTGAGACAGCTGTCACTCAGCGTGGGGGTTCATCTGAATGCAACCAATCATAGGCGCCGGTGGGCGGGGGAAGCAGTGAATACGAGATGGAATAATGAGCGGCCGGCATTTTCAAAGCAGGAGAAGCCAACAGAGCTTTGTGACAGCTGTGCAGCGCTGCGCCGCCTCGGTGATCAGTGAGTATGAGAGAGGGGGTGAGAGGGGGAGACCGACTGACAAAGAGAGAGAGACCGACCAACAGAGAGTGAGAGACCGACAGAGAGAGACCGACACCGACAAAGAGAGATCGAAAGACCTGCGTTTTGTTTGTCAAAAAAGCATGCAGAACGCAACAAAAATGCAGTGCAAACGCACAGCTAAACATTTTGGTTGCGTTTTGACACACCTCACAGATTTCAATGGGTGGAAAATGCAACCAAAACGCACAAAAGAAGTGACATGGTGCTTTTTTAAACGCATTGATTTTCTCAAATATTTGGCATCCAAAACGCAGCGTTTAAGAAAGCAAGTGCGCATGGAATTTGCTGACTTCTCATAGACTTTGCTGGGGAAGCACAACGTATGCATTTACACTGCAGTTTAAAACGCTGCCAAAACGCAGGAAAAAACGGAACGTGCGCACATAGCCTTAAACCAAAGGTGGGGAACCTCCGGCTTTTGCCAGCCGCCGGCCCTTTAAAATCCCAGTGCGTTATGGGTAGATGCTAGAATGTACGGGCTATTTACAGATCCTGATTGCAGCCCGTACTAGAATGTACGGGCTCTTTTCGGGACCTGACTACAGCCCATACATTCTAGACTGAACCCGGGACTGTGCTCGCATGCTGAGGGTTTACCTTGAGGGCGGGGTAAACAGCGCGCTGTGCTCCAGTCACAGCAGAAGAGGTGCAGCAGATGCCTTCCTGCTGTACATGCATCCCGGACCTGTGCTATGTGACTCCTCCCCCTCCCCTTGTACTGTGAGTATGCAACCCATCGCTGCCCCCCCATCCAGTGCTGTGTACCCCCTAGTACTGTGTGTAGCCCCAAGTGCTGTGTACCCCCTAGTACTATGTGTTGCCCCAAGTGCTGTGTACCCCCCAGTACTGTGTGTAACCCCTCAGTGCTGTGTAATCTGTGCAGCCTCCTAGTGCTGTCAGTGCTGCCACATCGTGCTCTCCCTGCTGCCTCCTAGTGCTGTCACCTAATGCTCTCCATGCTGCCTTTTAGTGCTGTCACTGTCAGTGCTCTTTGTGCTGCCACCTAGTGTTCTTTGTGCTGCCACCTAGTGCTCTTTGTGCTGCCACCTAGTGCTCTTTGTGCTGCCACCTAGTGCTCTCTGTGCTGCCACCTAGTGCTCTCTGTGCTGCCACCTAGTGCTCTTTGTGCTGCCACCTAGTGCTCTTTGTGCTGCCACCTAGTGCTCTTTGTGCTGCCACCTAGTGCTCTTTGTGCTGCCACCTAGTGCTCTTTGTGCTGCCACCTAGTGCTCCCTGTGCTGCCACCTAGTGCTCCCTGTGCTGCCACCTAGTGCTCCCTGTGCTGCCACCTAGTGCTCCCTGTGCTGCCACCTAGTGCTCTCTGTGCTGCCACCTAGTGCTCTCTGTGCTGCCACTGTCAGTGCTTTGTGCTGCCACCTAGTGCTCCCTGTGCTGCCACCTAGTGCTCTCTGTGCTGTCACCTAGTGCTCTCTGTGCTGCCGCCTAGTGCTCTCTGTGCTGCCGCCTAGTGCTCTTTATGCTGCCGCCTAGCGCTCTCTGTGCTGCCGCCTAGCGCTCTCTGTGCTGCCGCCTAGCGCTCTCGGTGCTGCCGCCTAGAGCTCTGTGCGCTGCCGCCTAGCGCTGTCTGTGCTGCCGCCTAGCGCTCTCTGTGCTGCCGCCTAGCGCTCTCTGTGCTGCCGCCTAGTGCTGTCCGTTGTGCCGCCTAGTGCTGGCCGTTGTGCCGCTTAGTGCTGTCCGTTGTGCCGCCTAGTGCTGTCCGTTGTGCCGCCTAGTGCTGTCCATTGTGCCGCCTAGTGCTGTCCGTTGTGCCGCCTAGTGCTGTCCGTTGTGCCACCTAGTGCTGTCCGTTGTGCCGCCTAGTGCTGGCCGTTGTGCCGCTTAGTGCTGTCCGTTGTGCCGCCTAGTGCTGTCCGTTGTGCCGCCTAGTGCTGTCCATTGTGCCGCCTAGTGCTGTCCGTTGTGCCGCCTAGTGCTGTCCGTTGTGCCACCTAGTGCTGTCCGTTGTGCCGCCGCCTAGTGCTGTCTGTGCCCGCCACTAGTGCTGTCCATGCTTAGCATCTCCTGTGATGTATACACCCTTCCTGTGATCTATACACTCCTCCTGTGATGTATACGCCCCAGCCTGTCCTGGGATGTATATGCCTCAATGTTTCTTGTGATGTATATGCCTCAGTGTCTCCTGTGATGTATATGCGCCCCAGTGTCTTCTGTGATGTATATGCCCCAGCTTCTCCTGGGATGTGTATGCCCCCAGCCTCTCCAGACCAAGACAAACCTGGAAAAGCAGTTGTGAGAAACAAAATGATCAATATCACCGAACATCACAGCCGCTCCAGCCACCACATTAGGGGTGAGTTAATTAATTGTTTGACCAAATATAGCCTGGTCGTTTTCAAGTTGATCATTTGGTGCGGCCCCCGAAGGTTGGTAGAAAATTCCAAATGGCCCCCGGCAGTAAAAAGGTTCCCCACCCCTGTCTTAAACCATAATAAATCGGCTCCGCTTTCTCCCAATTTTGGTACAACTTGAGCCAACGCTGCATTTCTTATTAAACTCACTGGAGTCCAAGCTTTTGAAAATGGACTATTTGGTACCAGGCTGTTGCTGGTTAGACTGGGTGATTCTTTTGAAACACTTGACCATAGAATGAATGCCTCCGCAGAATGAGCACTGGTGGCAAAATCTGCAATTATTTTGCCACTTACAAGTTGACTCATTAAATGCAGAGCAACACTTTTTTTTAACCCTTTAACCCCTTCATGACCACGGGCAGTAATATTACATCCTAAACCATCATAGTGTTATACCCGCCGGCTACTGCCGGCAGCCGGGGTAATCCGCGCATATCAGCGGATTTATACAGCTGGTATGTGTGCCTCCCACGCATAAGCATGAGTGAAACCGCGTTCCAACGTTGCCTGTTAACCTTTTAAATGATTCTGTCAAAATGTCATAGCACCATTTAAATTGACGGTCTTGGTAAAACTTCACTTACTCTGCCCCATCGGCGGGGCTCTGACATGATCACTGTGAGCCGATGGTTGTCAGGGTAGCACAGGGTCATGTGATGACTTCTGTAGCTCACATGACTCACTTCCTATTTCACCCAGCCGAGGACTGCAGGTTACAGGAGGTCAAAAGTTTTTTTTTTCGATGTTTGTGTTTATTTACTTTTACTTAAAGATTAGTAATATGGGCGACTCATAGACCCTCGCAATTACTAATCTAGGGCTTAGTGGCAGCTGAGAGCTGTTATTAACCCCTTATTACCCCGATTGACACTACACCAGCTCAATCAGGAAGAGTCGGGTAAAGTTCTGGGACTGTCACATCTAATGGATTTGACAATTCCGCGCAGCTCCAGGCTGCTTTTTTTAGGCTGGGGAAAGCTCAATAAGCTTGGGTCTCCCCAGACTGAGAATTCCAGCCCCCCAGCTGTCGGGCTTAACCATGGCCGAGTATCCAAAGTTGGGGGGGCCGCACCCTGGGTTTTTAAATTATTTATTTAATTAAAAAAAAAGTTGCATGCGGTTCCTACTATTTTCATACACGGCCAAGATAAGCGCATGGCTGGGGGCTGCAGCTTATAGCCGTATGATTTAGTTGTGCTGGGTGTCATAATATGGTTGGACCCTACGCCAAACATCTTTCATCTTTATTTTTACTGTACGATATAGACCCGGACACACAGCGCCTGTGATTGGTGTCGGACGCCAGTGGGAGGGGAAAGCAGTGCATATGCCATGAGCTTAAGGTGCAATCCCGGACATGAATTGGCGGCCGCGGATGCAGTGTGCAGCTGTGCTGGTGTCTTGGGAAAAGTATGAAGCGCTTGCTTCATTCTTATTTTCTTTATTTTTCCTTTATTTTACTTTTTATTTCCCAAGTTGCCAGATCAATATCTGGAATCCAGGGCCCGTCACTCGGGTAAGTTTGAACCATCGCGGATCCGGACTTTTACAGTCCGGGTCCGCCCATTACTATTCTTTACTAACATTTACCCATTTTAAACCACGGATACTGTGCCAGAAAATGTTTAAAAAAGTCTTTGTGTTAAATGACAAATTCTCTGAGTACCTTCTTTTTGCTGCCTGCTTCTCTGACCAAAGTATAAATGTCCTATAATTCATATTACTAAAGGACCTGAAAAAAATGATTATTAGTCATTCCACAGTAATTGAGGTCAGATATACATTTTATATCTATTTGACTGCTATCTCCCAATTTTCATAATCTTGTAACTCCTTAGGCCTAACTTTGCTGCTTCAGTCACCGCCCCTATCCTAAACGAGTGCGTTGAAATTTTTACCTCCTCCATACCCAATTCAGACAGGTGTTTTCTCAACATAAGAAACACAAATAAGGACAGATAAGGGGACCATGTTACAAAATAGCCAAAACTACTACCACAAATTCATGAAACACCAACCACAGAGAGTACAGAAGTATAGTGAAGGCCATATCAATCAAGAAAATAATCCACAAAAAAATCTTCTTTGCAAAAGTAAAAACAGTTTTATTAAATACAATTTATTTAACAAGAGGAATAAATAGACTACCAAATATACATATAATAAAACAGAGACAAGTGAACAAGGAGTCCTAGAGAAATCACCAGTTAGTGAACCCCATGGTGAAAGTACAGCCCAAGTAAATAGGAGTCAAACAGTAAATTCATTAGTTTAGATATAGAATTTTTTTTCCTGCAAGCACAAGTTATCAAGGCTTCTATTACCATCCAGATCCACAAGATGGCATCGAAGGTCTGTGGGAAAAAGTGCTCCATAGATCAAGTGAACAGCAAATAGCAATGGAGCAATTATCACCGAAATTAACCTAAAAGAGCTGGAAGTATATATAAGGTTGATTAAACTTTCCCGTTATGGGTGCACCGAGTGGTGAAAACGTGCCCCAACGCACAAGTTTTGCAATCTTTCTCGGGGACGTAATAAAGTGGATGAGTTTTTGTTTTGTATGGGCTTGTAGCCAATAGATTCTGTCACCTTAATTGGTCGTTTGTGGGGCGGTACTCCTCTAGTGGTCTACGTCATCGGGCACTCCTGGATATGACGTGGGCACTTCCTGTTTCGTGAAACAGAGCCCGCGTCATTCCGTGTAGAGGCCGTCAGTCACAGACATATGCGGAAATACTGCCGCGCATGCGCGCCCAAGCTACAGCCATTTTCGTTAAGGGCATAACTAGAGACAACAACCAGTGAACATGCACGAGAAGAGGATCTCACTAGGCCAGAATATAGATAATTTTTCCAAAAAACATATACAGAGAATCCTTATAAGTCTGTGCTCCCACAGTGAAAACTCATTTCAAAAGACCTTAATTGTGAGTCAATTTAACCATACTAAATCACTGGGGAGGACAGGCATAGAATGGATCTCCGGCAAAACTGTATAAATACATCAAAAGTGCAAGAAAATGGTGCATATTGTGCAGGTACCCAAATGTGGGAACCCATGACTGCAACGAAATTGGGACCAGGGACCCACACCCTGACCCTACAGACAACATTTAAGTATAGCATTAGAAGAAAAAGTGTCATCATAATTAATAAAGAAGTATTACTACAACATCATAAAGTGTACGTAAATCCACCTATCGCCATATATTAACCCCTTAAGGACGAAGCCAGTTTTGTCCTTAATGCCCAGGCCATTTTTTGCAATTCTGACCAGTGTCACTTTATGAGGTCATAACTCTGGAACGCTTCAACGGATCCCGGTGATTCTGACATTGTTTTTTCGTGACATATTGTACTTCATGATAGTTATAAATTTAGAACGATATTTTTTGCTTTTATTGGTGAAAAAATCGGAAATTTGATGAAAATTTTGAAAATTTTGCAATTTTCAAACTTTTAATTTTTATGCCCTTAACCCAGAGAGTTATGTCACACAAAACAGTTAATAAATAACATTTCCCACATGTCTACTTTACATTAGCGCAATTTCTGAAACAAAATGTTTTGGGGTTAGGAAGTTAGAAGGGGTCAAAGTTCATCAGCAATTTCCCATTTTTTCAACAAAATTCACAAAACCATTTTTTAAGGGACCACATCACATTTGAAGTGACTTTGAGAGGCCTAAGTGACAGAAAATACCTAAAAGTGACACCATTCTCAAAACAGCACCCCTCAAAGTACTCAAAACCACATCCAAGAAGTTTATTAACCCTTCAGGTGCTTCACAGGAACTAAAGCAAAGTGGAATGAAAAAAAGCAAAAAATAAAATTTTACCTAAAATGTTGCTCTACCCCAAATTTATTCACTTTTAGAAGAAATAACACAACAAAATGAACCCCAAAACTTGTTACCCACTTTCTTATGAACGCGCCAATACCCCACATGTGGTCAGAAACCTTTGTTTGGACAAATGGGAGGGCTCGGAACAGAAGGAGCAATATTTGAATTTTGGAAAGCAAATTTGGCTGAAATAGATTGCGGGCACCATGTTGCATTTACATGTCCGCTAAGGTACCTAAACAGCAGAAACCCCTCACAAGTGACACCATTTTGGAAACTAGACCCCTTAAGGCTTCTATCTAGGGGTATAGTGAGCATTTTGGATCCACAAGTACTTCACAGATTTTGATAACGTTACGTTGTCACATTGAAAATTTTCATTTTTTTCTCAAAAATGTTGCTTTAGCATCAATTTTTTCACTTTTTCAAGAGGTAATTCCAAAAATTTGACCCCAACGTTTGTTACCCACTTTTTTATGAGCGCGGTGATACCTCACTTGTGGTCTGAAACCTTTGTTTGGAGAAATGGGAGGGCTTGGAACGGAAGGAGCAATATTTGAATTTTGGAAAGGAAATTTGGCTGAAAAAGATTGCAGGCACCATGTCGCATTTGGAGGACCCCTAAGGTACGTAAACAGCAAAAAAACACCACAAGTGACCCCATATTGGAAACTAGGCCCCTCAAGGAATTTATCTTGATGTTTGGTGAGTACCCTGAACCTCCAGGTGCTTTACAGAAGTTTATAACGTTGAGCCATGAAAATAAAAAAATAAAATTTTACCACAAAATTGTTACTTCAACCAGGTAGCTTTTTTTTTCACAAGGGTAACAGGAAAAAAATCACCATGAAATTTATTGCGCAATTTCTCCTGAGTTTGTTGATATCTTGTATGTGGTGGAAATCAACTGTTTGGGCATACTACAGGGCTCAGAAGAGAAGGAGTGTAATTTGACTGCAAAATTGGCTGGAATCAATAGCGGACGCCATGTTGCATTAGGAGAGCCCCTGAGGTGCCTAAGCAGTGGAGGTCCCCCACAAGTGACCCCATTCTGGAAATAAGACCCCTCAAGGCTTTAATCTAGGTGTATATTGAGCATTTTGAATCCACGAATACTTCACAGAATTTGATAAGCTTAGGTTGCCATATTGAAATTTTCATTTTTTTCACAAAAATGTTGATTTAGCGACACATTTTTCACTTTTTCAAGAGGCAACAACAAAACGTGTACCCCACAGGTTGTTATCTAATTTCTTGTGAGCGCAGGGATACCCCACATGTGGCCAAAAACCTTTGTTTGGATAAATGGGAGGGCTTGGAATGGAAGGAGCACCATTTGAATTTTGGAAAAGTTGAAGTAAATTGCGCGCACCATGTCACATTAGCAGGGCCCCTTGGGTACCTATACATCAGAAACCCCCCACAAGTGACCTCATTTTGGAAACTGGACCCCTCAAGGATTTTATTCAGGAGTATAGTAAGCATTTTGAATCCACAGGTACTTCACAAAAATGTTGCTGTAGCAACAAATTTCTCACTGTTAAGGGGGCTTTACACGCTGCGACATCGCTAATGCGGAGTCGTTAGGGTCACGGAATTGGTGACGCACATCCGGCCGCATTAGCGATGTTGCTGCGTGTGACACCGATGAGCGATTTTGCATCGTTGCAAAAACGTGCAAAATCGCTCATCGGTGACATGGGGGTCCATTCTCGATTATCGTTACTGCAGCAGTAACGATGTAGTTCGTCGCTCCTGCGGCAGCACACATCGCTATGTGTGACGCCGCAGGAACGAGGAACCTCTCCTTACCTGCCTCCCGGCCGCTATGAGGAAGGAAGAAGGTGGGCGGGATGTTCCGGCCACTCATCTCCGCCCCTCCGCTTCTATTGGGCGGCCGCTCAGTGACGTCACTGTGACGCCACACGGACCGCCCCCTTAGAAAGGAGGCGGTTCGCCGGTCACAGCGACGTCGCCGGGCAGGTAAGTATGTGTGATGCGTCTGCGCGATGTTGTGCGGCACGGGCAGCGATTTGCCCGTGTCGCACAACAGATGGGGGCGGGTACCCACACTAGCGATATCGGGACCGATATCGCAGCGTGTAAAGTAGCCTTTAGGCTATGTGGCCATGATCCAGCGACACGGCGTCTAGTACACAGTGTCAGCCTCCTGCAGAAATGTGAGTGTTGTCCACGGGAGAACGCAGCTGCCCATGCCCACGATTTGGGTTCAGGCTGCTGTGGACTTTAGTTTTATTCTACCTGCAAAGAACACTCATCTCCGCAGCATAAATTGACATGCTGAGGCTCGGGAAGCTGCGCCACAGGTCGGTTTATGCTGCGGAGAAAAGAAACACAGTGGGCACGGGATTTCTAAAAATCCTGCCACTGTGCTTCTACTGCACAACGCAGCGTTATGGACGCAGGGAAAACACTCTGCGCCCAAAACGCTGCAAACCCTGATTGTGGGCACACAGCGTAAAATGCTACAATGGATGAATGGATAGATGTCAAACATATATAACGTCCCACCCCCCTGCATATTCTAAGCTGGCGCCCTTTAGTGCCTTTCATGTGACACTAAAGGATGCCTAGCCTTGTATTTAGCCCAAAAAAAAAAAAAAAAAAATTAAAATAAATGACGTGGGGTCCCCCCTATTTTTGATAGCCAGCTAGGGTAAAGCAGACAGCTGTAGCCTGCAAACCACAGCTGACAGCTTCATCTTGTCTGGTGATCAATTTGGAGGGCTCCCCAAGCTGTTTTTTTTTTTTTAATTATTTATAAATAAATAATTAAAAAAAAAAACAAACGTGGGGTCCCCCCAAATTAGATCACCAGCCAAGGTGAAGCTGACAGCTGGGGTCTGGTATTTTCAGGATGGGAAGAGCCATGGTTATTGGACTCTTCCCAGCCTAAAAATAGCAGGCCGCAGCCGCCCCAGAAGTGGCGCATCCATTAGATGCGCCAATTCTGGTGCTTCGCCCCAGCTCATCCCGCGCCCTGGTGCGTTGGCTAACGGGGTAATGAATGGGGTTGATACCAGGTGTGTAATGTCACCTGGCATCAAGCCCAGCAATTAGTTATGTCACGGCGTCTATCAGATACCCGACATAACTAATTGACAGTAATAAGAAAAAAAATTGACAACAAAAAAAAATTTATTTGAAAAAACACTCCCCAAAACATTCCCTGATTGACCAATTTATTGAAAAGAAAAAAAAAAAATCCACTATAATCCATTTGGACGTCCCACGTCGCCTCTGGACCTTCTAGAATATGGGGGACACGTTCAGGGAACGTATCCCCCATTTTCTAGGAGGGCAGACCCTCCATTTGAGGAGAGTGGGTGCAAAAAGCTGCACCCACCCTCCCCGGGTCACAGCTGCACAGTGCTGAGCAGCAGCCAGCGTCTCTGAACACAGGAAGCTGTCATCTGCTCGGCACATGTGACCGGCGTCTGCAGAGAAGGAGGAGGGGGCCGCGGGGGATCAGCGCTCCGGTATGTATGACACCGGGGGACACCGGGGGACACCAGGGGGGGGTAGGGGGGGACCCGGCAGGGCCTGGGGAGCAGGTTTCTGTCGTATGTGTTATGGCACATACGACAGAAACCATAGGAACACTGTAAATGCGGCCGGCGCGCTGCTGTGCTCTCCGATGCGCGCGGCCATCTTGGATTTTCGGGAGGGGGTTGGGGGTCGGGGGGGGCACTTTGGGGATACCGAGGGGACCGGAGGGAACCGGGAAAAAGATTTATCTCCCATCTGGCATGTTTGATCATGCCAGATGGGAGATAAATGATTTTTTACCGGCGCGGTCATTTACTATAACTTGATGATCGGTATACGGTGTATACCGGTCATCAGGTGAGCGGGGACCGGAAAAACCGGCCCGAATCATGATCTCCAGGGTCTCAGCTACCCCCGGCAGCTGAGACCCCGGAAATTTTCTGACTCTGGGGGGCGCTAGACCCTTTTTTCCGACCGCCGTTTTAAAACGGCAGAAAGGAATAAGTACCCTTTTTTAGTGCCGTTTTAAAACGTAACGCGGTCGTAATGGGGTTAATTACAGTTTTGTTTGGTCTTTACAGAAATTTGGATGTTTCGCAAGAAATAGCCAATATAACCTCAACTGCAGAGGACGAAAGCGAGGAAGATACTCCTCTCAATGTCAAACGGTAAGTCCCAGTATCGCTTGATATGTGGAGTCACTATTCACAGGTCACTAATCACAGGTCCATACATAAACCAGACATGATGAAGTGAACTAAACAATGAGAAAAATAAAAAGAGAGAAGAAATAAAAACACACATAATTAAAATCTAATACAATATAAATTACAGAAGCAATTCATCATGTAAGAACAAATCCTAATACACCCTATTCACTGATATCTCCTTTTTGAAGACATCAGTTTAATTTGATAATTAACACCTTTATGATTAATCTCTTTTATTGAATTTTTATACAAGTGAAGCAAAATTATGAAAGGAGGGAAAAGAAGAAGGAAGAGCAAGGAGAAAGGGGGGTAGGGGTGGGAAAAGACATCAGAATTATAAACTCTCATAGTACAGGGGTCAGATACCATCAATTACGTTCGGCACTAATATTGTAAGTCCGAATCATGACCATAACTCTAAAGAAACAATAGCACCCAATACTCCAACGCCTCATAGACTTTTGCTCAGAAAATATGTTGCTTTCAGGTGCACAACAAAGACGGTTACTCTAAATTCTATGTTACTGACCCCATATTTGTCATTTGAGTAATACCTTTGTATTAAATGATAACATTTTAATTATTAAAGGAGTAATAAAATGAAGGAGTATAAGAATGAGGGAAAAGTAGAAGGGAAAGAAAGAAATGGTAAAATCAAGGGAACACTCAAGTTCTCTGATGCTGCTCCTACTGCACCAAAAGTCTCGTAAAGTCCTGTGACTCTTTGAACAGAATCCATGGTTGCCAGGTCCTGACATAGATGTCGTACATATCATTAGCCGTAGCAGAGAGTTCCTCCATGAGAGCAATATATGAGAATTCCTGAAACCATTCCCCAGCAGGTGGCGTCTCCGTCCTTTGCCAGTACCTGGGTATTACTGATCTGGCTGCTATCAGGCAAAACCTGAGGAGATCCCTTTTTTGTGCCCCGATGGATCCGGGCAACATAGATAGAATCGCCACTTGGGGGGAGGGTTGAACCTGGGTTCCAGTGATTTTAGCATAGGCCCTGAATACCATATCCCAAAAGGGTTTAATTTTGTCACATTCCCACCAGATATGGGACATTGTCCCCGTTTCAGTTCCGCAACGCCAGCACCTGTCCGATACCGATGGGAATAGTTTGTGAATTTTGGTTGGAGAAAGATACCACCGAGCCAGAATTTTGTAATTTTTCTCCTGAGCATATCCTGCCACCGACATTTTGTGGGTGAAGTGGAAGGCTTTATGTTTGTCCACCTCTGAAAAAGAGGTGCTCAACTCCCTTTCCCATGCCCAAATATATTCGGGATCCTGAGGACTAGGTTGCCAATTGAGGTGACTATAGGTCAATGAAATCAAGTGAGGGGGGGGTGATCCCTGGAGAAATAAACCCTCAAACGGTGTAGGTGTCACCGGAAAGGATTGCCGACTCCCCGCCCTCCATCCCTCCAAAAAGGAACGCAACTGACCATACTGCAACCATGATAATCTCTTAGGTGGATCCATTGTCTCCAACTCCTTCAGTGAAGGAATGCAAGAGCCCTTTAGTAAATGTACCACTCTAAGGTCGAAGTTTTTGTGCTGAAAACAGCTGATATGTGCGCGGATCGCCGCCGCCTGCCCACGGCAGGGGACGGGGATTAACGGCACACGATCCATGACGAACCCAGTAAGTCATGGGTCGTTAAGGGGTTAAGTTTATGCGTCCTGCCATATTTGCAAGCCGAGAATACAAGCAACCCCAGAACCTCTTTATGAATCGATGTTGCGGCAACCAAAAAAACGTAATTTTGTCGTTGCACACCATGTTCCGGTCAGATTAATTGATTTTATATGTTGATAGATCAGGTATTTCTAAACGTGGCGATACTAAATATGTGTAATTTTTATAACGGTTTTATTTTCAATGGGGCAAAAGGGCGGTGATTTGTTAGGAAGTTAGAAGGGTTAAATGTTTATCAGCAATTTCTCTTTTTTGCAACAAATTTTACAAAGCCATGTTTTTAGGGCCCACATCACCTTTGAAGTAACTTTAGGCTATTTGCGCACTTTGCGTCGTCCTACTTGCAGTTCAAAACGCACACCCTCTGGCAGTAATTGATTTTGTCAAAGTTTCTTTTGAGCACAAAATAGCGCCAAAAACGCATGTGTATTTACCGCGTTTTAGCCGCTTTTTTGCGCTTTTTACATGCTTTTCCATTGCGCTTTGAAAGATGCGTTTTGAACATAAAGACACTGCTAAATAAAGTTTAAACAGTCAAACACAATGAAAAAAGGGAAAAAAAGCAACACATATAATTATTGAAATAATAAAGAAAATTGTTATATTTTATATAATGATAGCGGTTTTATACTATTTAGTGGTAAAATAGCAATAAATTAATATTTTTCATTAATATAATTGTCAGATTGTGTGTGTGTAAAGGGACATATTATTCCATTATTTTAATGTCAGAAAAGCTTGCGTTTTGGTATTCCAAAACGCAGTGTTTCTGCAGCTAAAAAGCAGGTAAAACGCTGGAATATTGATGATGGTTGCTTTTTGCTACTTCTCATTGACTTCAATGTTAGCAAAACGCTGCAGAAATGGCAAAAACAATTGACATGCTGCTTCTTTGAACGCATGTTTTTTGCCACAAAATATGCAAATTAAACGCAGCGTTTTGAAACGCAAAGTGAGGTCAGGAAATCTTCCTTTTCCATACACTTTTATGGAAAAACAAAACGCATGCCTTTTGGCATGAAAACGCTGCAGCTCAAAATGCTGCGGAAACGCAGGTGAAAACGCAAAGTGCGCACATAGCCTAAGTCACATTTAGTGTTAGAAGGTTTAAACCTTCTAACATTTTAGAAATGATATATGGTAAATATTAACTAATTATTATTTTTCGCGTCATTCATCAGGAGCCCTACTTGCCTAAGTAATGATGATTCTACACTTCGAAGGAGTAGTCGTCTGCGTGTAAAGGAGAGAGTTGAGTACAACGCTGATGCTATCTATCGTAGCGAATTAGCCAGGATTCGTGCAGGTAAGATGTGTTTTGTACATGTTTGTACGTATGTTTTTCAGTACCTAGTCTTAGATTTTGTTATTCAGTCTAAAGCGGGCTTTTCACGCTGCGACAGCGCTAGCATTTGCTGGCGATGTCGAGCGCGATAGCACCCGGCCTCGTCGTACGGCCGATATGTGGTGATCGCTGCCGTAGCGAACATTATCGCTATGGCAGCGTCACACGCACATACCTGCTCTGCGACGTCGCTCTGGCCGGCGAACCGCCTCGTTTCTAAGGGGGCGGTTCGATCGGCGTCACAGCGACGTCACACAGCGGCCGCCCAATAGAAGCGGAGGGGCGGAGATGAGCGGGACGTAACATCCCGCCCACCTCCTTCCTTCCGCATTGCCGGTGGAGGCAGGTAAGGAGATGTTCCTCGTTCCTGCGGTGTCACACACAGCGATGTGTGGTGCCGCAGGAGTGACGAACAATATCGCTAATAAGCAGAAAACGATTTTTTGTTTCAGGACGACCTCTCCACGGCAAATGATTTTGACCGCTTTTGCGATCGTTTAAGGTCGCTCATAAGTGTCACACACTGCGATCTCGTTAATGAAGCCGGATGTGCGTCACAAACACCGTGACCCCGACGATAATTCATTAACGATATCGTAGCGTGTAAAGCCCGCTTAACTCTAGATGGGGTTGTAGTTTTGGCCATAATTTTGAGTTTGAAGGCGAATCTTGTAATCCCTCTTTAGTATGTGTCTGTATAAGCCACCAGACATTTTAACTTGATGTAATGTATAGGATCAGGACTCCTTCTGAAGAATATATTAAATTGTACCTTTTAGTATTGTGTTTTCTTAAAGGGAACCTGTCAGGTACAATATGTACCCAGAACCACAAGCAGTTCTGGGTGCTTATTGCTAATCCCTGCCTAAGTGTCCCTGTATCTAGTAACACAGTTAAAGAGATCTTTAACGAGAGTATTTCTAAAGATCTTTTATGATATGCTAATGAGCTCTGGCACTAGTCGCATGGATATTAGTTCCAGCGCTCACTATACCCTCTTGGCATGTTAGTATGCCAACAAGTGTGTGAGAACATGCTATTCAATGCCCATGGCCCAGCGTCATCATCGTCAGTGACACGCGTATCTATGTCCGTTGCACCGCCTCAGACACCGGGCTTTAGAGTCAGTGTGCATGGATGAGAAGTCACCTTACTGCCAATCATGCGCACTAGACCTCTCTGAAGCCAAGACAAAAACACACAACTTCATAATGCATGTGACCAGAAGTACTGGGCATTCAGATCCATGCGCACTGACCCTAAGTCGGCGTTCTGAGGCGGTGCAATGGACAAGGTACGCGCATCACTGATGATGACGATGGGCCATTGGTGTGGAATAGCATGTTAGCATGCCTATGTGGGCATGCTAAGAGGTCGAAATGAGCACAGGAAGCAACGCCCTTGTGACTAGTCCCTGCATTCATCATCATAAAGGGTCTTTAGAAATACTTTTTCTTAAAGGAAGGTTGTCGTTTTTTTTTATTTATGTATTAAAATAGTAATTATGAAATCAAGTATTTTTTATACAAAATTAAATTAATTGTTTAGTTTTTATTTAATTCTAGTTTTACTGACACACTTGGCACTGCCAACTTGGATTTGCTGTGAGTTACGACAGTTACTCGCCTCCTTTATAGCAGCGCCCAGGGCATTGGGTGTGATAGTCGGACTGCGACCCTATACTTAATACAGAAACAGCGTCTGCTGTGAAATGGACACGCCCCCTGGGCTGTCCAGATCACAGCAGGGGGAGGAGATCAGCGCCATCTTAGTGGCATACACAGGGTATGCTCTGTGCTCCACTTTCCCCCTGTCACCCACCAGGATGGATGGGGTGAGTACTGGCACTGGGCAACGGTGATTGCACCGCAACTGATCCTGCCGCGCACCCTCCCACCCACGCTGCGCCCCACCCACTCCACCACCGCTCACCCCCCCTCCCCGCGTGTGCTCATCTTGGGCCTCAGCTGCTCATACTGTGATCGTTGACAGGACAGGCTGCCATGGGCGCACATCTGAGCTGAGTGAATGCGGCTGGGAGCGGTGATCTTCAGCCTGAGCGGCATTGCACTACGAATTACCCCTCCTCACCGCATGTCACCTCGGACCTCCATTCCCAGCCAGCCGCACAGTATATGGGGGCGCGGGATACAGTAAGGCATTGAGATACAGTTAGCGGGGCATGGTGATACAGTCAGCAAGGCATAGGGAAACAGTCAGCAAGGCATAGGGATACAGTCAGCAAGACATAGGGAACCAGCCAGCAGGGCATAGGAACCAGCCAACGGGGCATAGGGAAACAGCCAACGGGGCATGGGGAAACAGCCAATGGGGCATAGGGATACAGCCAATGGGGCATAGGGATACAGCCAGCGGGGCATAGGGATACAGCCAGCGGGGCATAGGGATACAGCCAGCGGGGCATAGGGATACAGCCAGTGGAACATAGGGATACAGTCAGCAGGGCATAGGGAAACAGTCAGCGGGGCATTGGTATACAGTGGAGCACTATGCAGCTGGCCTTAATGACACTTTAGATATATTAGGAACATTTCTTCAGCGCTCTATTGGGAGACCCAGACGATTGGGGTATAGCTACTGCCCTCCGGAGGCCACACAAAGCACTACACTAAAAAGTGCAAGGCCCCTCCCCTTCTGGCTATACCCCCCCGTGGTATCACGGGTACTCCAGTTTTCAAGCTTTGTGCGAAGGAGGTCAGACATTCCATGCATAGCTCCACAGATTTTAGTCAGCAGTAGCTGCTGACTATTTCGGATGGAAGAAAAGAGGGCCCATATAGGGTTCCCAGCATGCTCCCTTCTCACCCGTGGATGGTGTTGTAAGGTTGAGGTACCTATTGCTGGTACAGGGGCTGGAGCCCCACATGCTGTTTTCCTTCCACATCCCCTTGTAGGGCTCTGTGGAAGTGGGATCCTGCCGGCCTCAAAGCTCTGACGCCGGGCTCCATCCACAGACCCATAGCACCTGGTGGATGCCGAGCAGGAGTACCATCAGGGACAAGGCCCTGCATCATACAGGTACTCTGTGTCCCCGGCAGGCACAGACACACTCCGGGCTGGCTGGGTGTTGTAGTGCGCCGGGGACCGTAACGCTAGAGCTAGTGTTCCTACAGTTTACTGGGGGACTTTTTTCTGTGTTGTGGGAACGCAGCGCCGACCCCCGCTGGACCGGCGGCGCTGCTGTGACTTTTAGTTCGCCGGGGACACGCCGACCGCGCTTTTACGGCGGTGGCGTTTATAAATCTAGTCCCCGGCTTTTGCGGCCTAGGACGCCGGCAGCTCCGATTCGTTCCCGCCCCCACCCTGTCAATCAGGGTAGGGGAGAGACGCTGTTTCACGGCAGCGACGAGGGCTGGAGCCTGATTTACATGCTCCAGCCCTCTCACTAGGCACAGAGGGAAGCAGGCTTCCCGCTCTTAGTCAGGAACGCCCAGGGCCCGCCCCCCCTCCTCTCTCAGGACGCTGGCAGCCATTACATGCATGTCTGGCTGGAGGAAGGACGCAAGGCTCTGGGAGACCTGGACTAGGGGGCTTTGGAGATCACACACCCGCTCTTAAGCGGGCGGTAAGCGGCTTTTTCAGCTGGCCCCTCTAGTGCCTCAGTGTGTATTAGTGTACTGTGTCACTGGACATATATATATTTCCTTATTGCTTGCACTGTGAGGTCGCTTCCTGGCTGTATACCCAGATCGCTCTGAGGAGGCAGCAACATGTCATCCACAAAACGCAAGGCTGCCAAGGCTAGGGCTGTGTACACTGCGTGTACTGCATGTGGGGCTGCTCTACCAGCAGGCTCCAAGGACCCCCATTGTGTGCAATGCTCAGATCCGGTGCTGCTTCGCCAGCCGGAGTCAGGAGAGATAGTGACCCAGGCTGAGACGCCTGTAAGTCCTGCCCCGGTGTCAGGGACAGACTTTGCAGTTTTTGCTGATAATATGTCTGTGACTATGGCAAAAATCCTTGAAACTTTGCAATCCATGCCTGGGGCTCAGTCTATGGACACGGCGAGGTCTCTGTCCTCTAATCCCCCTCAGTTGGAATTAGTCCAGACTGCAAGGGGGTCCCCGGCTTCACAGGCTGAGTATTATGACTCAGATGATAGCCCCAGCCACCCTAAGCGAGCTCGCTGGGAAAGACCCTCAACGTCATCACACTGCTCAGGGTCTCAGCGCAATCAGTCGCTCTGTGATGCGTCTGATGACAGTGATCAGGAGTCTTATCCTGGAACCCCTCTCAATCTGGATACCCCGGATGGGGACGCCATGGTAAACGATCTTATCTCAGCCATCAATAGACTGTTAGATATTTCTCCCCCAGCTCCTTCAGCAGAGGAGGCAGCTGCAGAGCAGGAGAAGTTTCGTTTTCTCTATCCCAAGCGTAAATTAAGTGCTTTCTTGGATCACTCTGACTTCAGAGAGTCAATCCAGAAACACGACGCTCATCCAGAAAGGCGTTTCTCTAAACGTTCTAAGGATACACGTTTTCCTTTCCCCCCTGATGTGGTCAAGCGCTGGACCCAGTGTCCAAAAGTTGACCCCCCGATTTCCAAACTTGCAGCTAGATCCATAGTTGCAGTGGAGGATGGCGCTTCACTTAAGGATGCCAATGACAGACAGATGGACCTCTGGTTAAAATCTGTCTATGAAGCTATCGGCGCGTCGTTTGCTCCAGCATTCGCAGCCGTATGGGCACTCCAAGCTATTTCAGCAGGGTTAGCAAAAGTGGATGCTATCTTACATCCAGCGGTGCCGCAAGTGGCGTCCCTTACCTCGCAGATGTCCGCGTTTGCGTCTTACGCTATCAATGCGGTCCTAGAATCTACCAGCCGCACCTCAATGGCGTCCGCCAATTCGGTAGTTTTGCGCAGAGCCTTGTGGTTAAAGGACTGGAAAGCAGATGCTGGTTCCAAAAAATGTTTAACCAGCCTGCCTTTATCTAGAGATAGACTGTTTGGCGAGCCATTGGCTGACATCATTAAACAGTCCAAGGGTAAAGACTCTTCTTTGCCCCAGCCCAGATCAAGCAAACCTCAGCAGAAAAGATGGCAGCAGAAGTTTCAGTCCTTTCGAGGTTCGGGCAAGACACAATTCTCCTCGTCCAAAGGGACTCAGAGGACGCAAAGAAGCTCAGATTCCTGGCGGGCTCACGCGCGCCCCAAGAAAGCAAATGGAGGAACCGCTTCCAAAGCGGCTACCTCATGACTTCCAGCTCCCCCCCTCCGCATCTCCGGTCGGGGGCAGGCTCTCCCGCTTTTCCGTCATTTGGATGTCACAGGTCAAAGACCGGTGGGTGACAGACATTTTGTCTCGCGGGTACAGAATCGAGTTCAGTTCTCGTCCTCCAGCTCGGTTCTTCAGAACCTCCCCACATCCAGACCGAGCAGATGCCCTGCTGCAGGCGGTGGACTCCCTAAGAGCGGAAGGAGTAGTGGTTCCTGTACCGCCTCAGGAACAAGGGAGAGGGTTTTACTCCAATCTCTTTGTGGTTCCAAAAAAGGACGGCTCGTTCCGTCCTGTTCTGGATCTAAAGCTGCTCAACAAACATGTGCACGCCAGGCGGTTCCGGATGGAAACCCTCCGCTCTGTCGTGGCCTCAATGTCTCAAGGAGACTTCCTTGCCTCAATAGACATCAAGGATGCTTATCTCCACGTGCCAATTGCTACAGAACATCAACGTTTTCTACGTTTTGTGATAGGAAACGAACATCTTCAGTTCGTAGCTCTGCCATTCGGTCTGGCGACAGCCCCACGGGTTTTCACCAAGGTCATGGCGGCAGTGGTAGCGGTCTTGCACTCTCAGGGACACTCGGTGATCCCTTACCTAGACGATCTACTTGTCAAGGCACCCTCTCTAGAGGCATGCCAACTCAGTCTACATGCTACACTGCAGACTCTACAGACGTTCGGATGGATCATCAACTTTCCAAAGTCGAATCTGTCTCCGACACAGTCACTAACGTATCTTGGCATGGAGTTCCATACTCGAGCAGCGAGAGTGAAGCTTCCGCTGAACAAGCAGCGGTCACTACAGACAGGGGTGCAATCCCTCCTTCAGGGCCAGTCGCACCCCTTACGGCGCCTCATGCACTTCCTCGGGAAGATGGTGGCAGCCATGGAAGCAGTTCCCTTTGCGCAGTTTCATCTGCGTCCACTTCAATGGGACATTCTCCGCCAATGGGACGGGAAGTCAACGTCCCTGGACAGGAAAGTCTCTCTTTCCCAGACGGCCAAGGACTCTCTACAATGGTGGCTCCTTCCCACCTCATTGTCTCAGGGAAGATCCTTCCTGCCCCCATCCTGGGCAGTGGTCACGACAGATGCGAGTCTGTCAGGGTGGGGAGCAGTGTTTCTCCACCACAGGGCTCAGGGGACGTGGACTCCGCAGGAGTCCACCCTTCAGATCAATGTTCTGGAAATCAGAGCAGTGTATCTTGCCCTACTAGCCTTCCAGCAGTGGCTGGAAGGAAGGCAGATCCGAATTCAGTCGGACAACTCCACAGCGGTGGCATACATCAACCACCAAGGGGGGACACGCAGTCGGCAAGCCTTCCAGGAAGTCCGGCGGATTCTGATGTGGGTGGAAGCCACGGCCTCCACCATATCCGCAGTTCACATCCCCGGCGTAGAAAACTGGGAAGCAGACTTCCTCAGTCGCCAGGGCATGGACGCAGGGGAATGGTCCCTTCACCCGGACGTGTTTCAGGAAATCTGTCGCCGATGGGGAGTGCCGGACGTCGACCTAATGGCGTCCCGGCACAACAACAAGGTCCCGGCATTCATGGCGAGGTCGCGCGATCAAAGAGCTCTGGCGGCAGACGCATTGGTTCAAGATTGGTCGCAGTTCCGGCTCCCATACGTCTTTCCACCTCTGGCACTCTTGCCCAGAGTGTTACGCAAGATCAGATCCGATTGCAGCCGCGTCATACTCGTCGCCCCAGACTGGCCGAGGAGATCGTGGTATCCGGATCTGTGGCATCTCACGGTCGGTCGACCGTGGTCACTGCCAGACCGACCAGACTTACTGTCCCAAGGGCCGTTTTTCCATCAGAATTCTGCGGCCCTGAACCTGACTGTGTGGCCATTGAGTCCTGGATCCTAGCGTCTGCAGGATTATCTCAAGGAGTCGTAGCCACAATGAGACAAGCTAGGAAGTCAACGTCTGCTAAGATCTACCACAGAACGTGGAAGATTTTCTTATCTTGGTGCTCTGCACAGAGAGTATCCCCTTGGCCATTTGCATTGCCCACCTTTCTTTCCTTCCTGCAATCGGGGTTGGAAAAGGGCTTGTCGCTCAGCTCCCTTAAAGGGCAAGTCTCGGCACTGTCGGTGTTTTTTCAGAAGCGTCTAGCACGTCTTCCTAAGGTGCGCACGTTCCTACAGGGGGTCTGTCATATTGTGCCCCCGTACAAGCGGCCGTTAGATCCATGGGATCTGAACAGAGTACTTGTTGCTCTGCAAAAGCCGCCCTTCGAGCCTCTAAAGGACGTTTCCTTTTCTCGCCTGTCACAGAAAGTGGCGTTTCTTGTCGCGATCACATCGCTTCGGCGAGTGTCTGAGCTGGCAGCTTTGTCATCCAAGGCTCCTTTCCTGGTGTTCCACCAGGACAAGGTAGTGCTGCGCCCCATTCCGGAGTTTCTCCCTAAGGTCGTATCCTCGTTTCATCTTAATCAGGATATATCCTTGCCTTCCTTTTACCCTCATCCGGTTCACCGGTATGAAAAGGACTTACGTTTGCTAGATCTGGTGAGAGCACTCAGAATCTACATTTCCCGAACGGCGCCCATGCGCCGTTCCGATGCTCTTTTTGTCCTTGTCGCTGGTCCGCGCAAGGGATTGCAGGCTTCTAAAGCCACCCTGGCTCGATGGATCAAAGAACCAATTCTAGAGGCCTACCGCTCTGCGGGGCTTCCGGTTCCTTCAGGGCTAAAAGCCCACTCAACCAGAGCCGTGGGTGCGTCCTGGGCATTACGACACCAGGCTTCGGCTCAACAGGTGTGCCAGGCAGCTACCTGGTCGAGTCTGCACACTTTCACCAAGCATTATCAGGTGCATACCTATGCTTCGGCGGATGCCAGCTTAGGTAGAAGAGTCCTGCAGGCGGCAGTGACATCCCCGTAGGGGAGGGCTGTTTTTCTGCAGCTCTAACATGAGGTATTTCTTTACCCACCCAGGGACAGCTTTTGGACGTCCCAATCGTCTGGGTCTCCCAATAGAGCGCTGAAGAAGAAGGGAATTTTGTTACTTACCGTAAATTCCTTTTCTTCTAGCTCTTATTGGGAGACCCAGCACCCGCCCTGTTGTCCTTCGGGATTTTTTTGTTGTTTGCGGGTACACATGTTGTTCATGTTGAACGTTTTTTTCGGTTCTCCGATGTTTCTCGGAGTTAATTTGTTTAAACCAGTTATTGGCTTCCTCCTTCTTGCTTTGGCACTAAAACTGGAGTACCCGTGATACCACGGGGGGGTATAGCCAGAAGGGGAGGGGCCTTGCACTTTTTAGTGTAGTGCTTTGTGTGGCCTCCGGAGGGCAGTAGCTATACCCCAATCGTCTGGGTCTCCCAATAAGAGCTAGAAGAAAAGGAATTTACGGTAAGTAACAAAATTCCCTTCTTTGTGGCCACCAACAAAATGGTTCCGCACTGTGATCCTAAACTTTATTCTCTCCTATACTTTTGGAAACACCCAGATTGGGAGGGAAGGCGTTACATCACACACAGGAGAGCAGATTCCACCCACTTTTACTGCATTTGTAAGGTAAGCTATTTCTACAGTATCCCTGCAGCAGAATTTCAGCAGCTGCTCCCCCTAGTGTTTAAGAGTGGAAAATATCAAATTTTTTTGATATACTGTATATTTTTCTCAAAAAAAATATTATTTAAACATAACATTAAAACATTAATACTTTATATTTTTATATAAGAAATTTTAGGCAAGGATTAGCAAGATTCACCCAGAACTGCTTATGGTTCTGAGTGCTATATTGCACCAGACAGATTCCCTTTAACCCCTTCACGACCGCGGGACGTGACGGTACGTCTTATTTTAACGTGACTTAACGACCAAGGGATCTACCATTACGTCCTAACAATAGTGGAGGCACAAGGGGCTATGATCGCGGCCGGTAACTCGGCTTATCTGACAGCGGAGTCACTACACCCGCAGCCAGAGATTGTGCTTGTGGCGTCCCCGGCTGTTTAAGTTCCTAATTGCCGCAATCAATACCAATCGTGAAACTTAGGGGATTAGGAGAGGGATCACTCTCCCCTCTAATCGGGACCCCCGTGATGTAATTGCTAGAGCCTGATTGTTGTCATGGTTATACCAGGTCTTCATAACGACATCCGGGTCACCTGACTACTGGAAGACTACAGAGAGCCTGTGTGACCATGCCTGCAGCATGATACACACACTCTCTCAGTGCAGCACTAACAGCTGTGATGTCCTGAAGTGATCAAGCATTGCAGAACATTAAAGCTGTGACCAGAGCACAGTGGGGTGCTGTCCCATAAAGGGACTAAGTAAAAATAAAAAAAAAATCAGAAAATAAAAAATCCAATAAATAGTTATGTTTGTGAAAAAAAAAAATTAAAAAAAAGTACACATGTGGTATTACCGCATCTGTAACAACCTGAGCTAGAAAACTGTCACACTAGTTAACCCCTACAGTGTACACGGTAAAAAAAAAAAAATGTAGCATACACTATGTCTTTTCAACATACAGCTGTCAAAAAAAAAAAGTGGAATAAAACGCGATCAAAGAGTCAAAAAAAAAAAAAAAAAATATATATATATATATATATTTCTGAAAAAGTCATCTTGCCCGGCAACAAACAAGCCACCACAACGCTCCATCAGCCAAAAAATAAAAAGTTAAAGTTCCCAAGATGCATCAATAGAATTTTTTTTTCTTATTGAATTGTATTTAACCTTCGTCCGGCTGAGTAGGTACAATTGTAACTATTCCGTTTTAAAATTGCAATACATTTTTTTTTTTCCAAAAGCCATAGAGGGCTGAAATTTCGTGACATCTCTGCAGTTTTGGTCCAGAATATATTGGCCAAATTTCAATAAAGTATCTCCACCCCCTTCCGAGATAAGGGGTCGCTGTTAACATTGTAAAATTATGCAGCCTGACAAAGGTTAAGGTGTAAAAGCGGCAAAAAATGAATAAAATATATATATATATATATATATATATATATATATATATATCGCTGTTATCATACTGACCTGAAGAATGAAAGTATCTTGTCAATTTTACAGCACGGTGAACAGCGTAAAATAAACAAAATAAAGTTAAGCTATTCCTCAGTTGTTGTTTCTTCTTGATTCTGCCTCACAAAAGTGGAATAGAAAGCGATCAAAAATTATTATGTGACCAAAAATGGAACCAACAAAAACTCCAACTCATCCTGCAAAAAACAAACCCTCACAGGAAAAAAAACTATAGCCGTCAAAATCCTGTGATGCAAATAACCTTTATTATGTAAAAAGTGTTTTAGTGTGATAATCGCCAAACCTAAAAAAACTATAGAAACCTGCTATCGCTGTAATCGTACTCACCAGTGGAATAAAACCACCTAATCACCTATACGGCAAGGGGAACTGTGTAAAAAATAAATAAAGCCAATTCTTTAACTGCTATGGATTTATTCATTCTGCCTCCAAAAGATTTGCACTACAGCACAGCTCATATTTATCTTGCACTCCACGCTGAACGCTTGCACCAGGATTACGTGTAAGGGTGCGTTCCCACGATCAGGAATAGCAGCATATTGGAGGCAGTGTCTTTTTGCTGCGTCCAAACCGCTGCGTTGTGCGGTACAAGCACAGTGGATGAATTGATAGAAATCCTATGCCCACTGTGCTTCTTTTCTCTGCACCTTAGGCCGGTGTCAAACTTGCGAGTGCCTCCCGTGTATCTCGCGTGAGTCTCGCGGTGCATCACCCGTCACAGACTCACACTCTCCTCACACGAGCAGGTCGGTTGCATGTATCTCTATCCATCTGTGACGCTCCTGTGAGGAGACTGTGAGTCCGTGACGGGTGATGCACCATGAGACAAATGCGAGATACACGCAAGGCAATCGCAAGTGTGACACCGGCCTAAGGGTATGTGCGCATGTTGCGTAATTACATGCTTTTACGCTGCGTTCTGCACAGCGTAAAAAAAGTGCGTCTTATGGTCCGAAAAATACGGTAAGTTGTACCTGAGGCTAGTGCTACTTGGTTCCCACCCATGCACGCAACTATATAATTCTGTGCATATCATTGTGGGACGTAAGACGTCCAGTATGGAAGTATTATGGGGCTATACGATTAAAAGAAGCACCTAAATATTAAATTTTGACCTCTAATTAGTAGGCTCTACCTTCGCATTCTTTACATATTAAAGGTAAAATACAGCAGGGGGCTAGCTGTTTAAAACAACTTCCCTATTTACGTGGGCATAGATTAATAGACTAATAAACAAAAACCCTGAATAAATAGCAGGGTAAAGATTGCCTAGTACTAGAAATGCCCTTTAGTGCCAATAAGTGCTAAGGCGGTATCCTAGGACCGTAATAGTTTCCTTCATCAAAAATCATAGGGTATGTAAGTAGAATATCCTGTGGAGTGCTTTCTACATAAAAAAATAAAAATAAAATATCAATTGAACTGGATCTGTTCATTGAGGCCAAATGGATTTAGGGTACCAAGTCTGTAAATCTATTTGGTCTCCCTTCTAGAGTATCCTTTGATTCCAGTCCCCTCCACTAAGTGGTGGGTTAACTGCTTCCATGGCACAGAAAATAAAACCTTGCAATCTGCTCCCATGTTGAGATCTTATATGTCTGGAGATTGGTGTATCTCTACCACTACGGATGTCTCCAACATGGTCACTTATTCACTTCTTAAATTCTCTGTTGTTTTGTTCCTACGTACTCCATTTTACATTCGTATTTAAAGAGATAGATGACCCCACTGCTTCTATAATTTGCGAAATGTCGTATAGTATAAGTTTTTTATGACTTTGCTATGGAAGGTTATATTTACTCTGATGTACTTACAGAAACTGCATCTTCCACATTTAAAAGTGCTGTACTCTTCTGTCAAGCCATGTTCTTGTCTGTTTTGGGGCTGTATACATGCTGTGCACCAATTGTTCTCGGATACGCCTTCCTTTTCGGTATGTTATAGCTGGAAATGATGGCAGTAGATCACTAATATCTGGGTCTGCCTTTAGTATTCTCCAGTATTTATTTAATATGTACTATATTGACCTGGTCGTCATATTTTCCAATGTTGCGTAAATATGTAGTCTCATCACTCTCCTTGGTTTTTAGGAGTGTATTCCTCAGAGTTTCCAATGCATTTTGAGAAGCGGCACTGAGTATTTTAGAGGAATAACCTCTCTTCGGGAATCTACTCTAGAGTTCATGTGCTTGATTATAAAATGTAGGGATAGAGGTACAATTTCTCCTAACTCTTAAATATTGTCCTATTGGTATTCTGTACTTAAGATTAGATGGATGTTGATTTTTCCAATGTAGGAGGCTATTTGTCGACGTAGGTTTACGGCATGTTCTTGTGATAAGCTGTCCCTCGTTTTGTTCGATTGTAACATCCAGGAAATTTATTTCCCTAATTTGAAACTCTGCTGTGAGATTGAGGCCTATATTGTTTTGGTTTAAGTCCGTCACAAAGCGATTGAAAGATATCTCATCTCCTTCACACAAAATTATGACATCATCAATGTAGTGTGTACTAAGTGACCGAGGAGGATCAGCAAAAGGACAAAAAACTAGGAAACCCAGAATGTTACCAGAGTGGTTGGAACCTCAGCGAACTGCAGACCTAACACTAACACACAACTACATGTAGCCGTGGGACGTGATTGTGATGACCTGGTCGCCTCGACACAGACGGAGAACTAATTATTCCTACAGAGAGAAATACAGGAAAGGCTAATCTGCCTAGGAGCAGTGCCCAAAGATATAGCCAGCCCCCCACATATAAAGATGACGGTGATGTAGGAAATTACAATACACAGGTAGAAAACAGATTCAGCAAAGATGAGGCCCAAACTATCACTGTCTGCAGCCGTGCAATACCCTAGAAAAAGAACCAACACTCCTGATATGGAAAAATACTGAGCCCACACGGGTATATCAGTACTCAGGTGTTACTGGGATCCAAACAAAACACTATTATAGTGAAGCGACTGAAATTAGTATCAAGCATGACAAAACAAAATACATAGCAGAATATGGAGCAAGGTACACAGACATTCCCAGCAGGGAATGATCTAACTCCACCCAGAACTCCACACAGGCAAAAATCAGGAAATAAGCCTTTGTACCTAAACAGAAAAACAACAAGAAAGTGGGAACCACCAGCATAGGTACAAAGACATAAACTTATCTGAAAGGAATTCTGGTAGACACAGAAAGAAGGGCTGGCTTCAGAATGTCCTTAGCACACAGGAGACAATATTGAGCACCGGCAAGGAACAAGAGAACACTACTCAGATATATACGCCCAATCAGAACCACCTGACTGCCAATCATCCCCAGCTGTCTGGTTTCTAATCAGCAAGCCAACTTCACTACCAGCACTAACCACAAGATGGAGCCCCAAACTGGAACCTGGTCCAAATGTATTCACAACAATACCCCCCCTTGAGGAGGGATCACCGAACCCTCACCAGAGCCCCCGGGTTTGTCAGGATGGGCCCGATGAAAAGCACAAACCAAGCGATCAGCATGTATGTCAGAAGCAAACACCCAAGAATTATCCTCCTGACCATAACCTTTCCACTTGACCAGGTACTGGAGCTTCCGTCTAGAAATATGGGAATCCAAAATCTTCTCCACTACATGTTCCATATTCCCTTCGACCAACACAGGATCAGGAGGTGCAGCCATGGGCACTTCTGGTTCAACAAATTTTTCAACAAAGACTTATGAAAGACATTGTGAATCTTGAAAGTCTGGAAGATCCAAACGGAATGAAACAGGATTAATCATCTCCAAAATTCTATAAGGACCAATAAACCTTGGCTTACATTTTGGAGAAGAGACTTTCATAGGAACATGTCTGGAGGACAAAAAGACCAAGTCCCCCACTTTAAACCGGGGACCCGGAGTGCTACGCCAGTTGGCAAACTGTTGGGCATTTTCCTAAGAGTGGGACAATTTATCCAACACTTGATCCCAAATTTGCTGCATTTTATTTACTACAGAATCAACACCAAGACAGGCGAAAGCCTCCATCTGCCCCGAAGAAAACCGAGGATGAAACTCAAAATTGCAAATAAAAAAAGAGACATCAACGTGGCAGAACTAGCCCTATTATTAAGAGCAAACTCAGCCAAAGACAAAAAAGAAACCCAGTCATCCTAATCAGAAGACACAAAACATCTCAAATAGGTTTCCAAAGTCTGGTTTGCTCTCTGTGTTTCCATTCGTCTGAGGGTGAAACGCAGAGGAGAACAGAGGAGAAAGATAATTCAATTCCCAGCCTTGACCAAAAAGCTCTCCAAAATCTAGACGCAAACTGGACTCCTCTGTCGGATACAATGTTCTCAGGAATACCATGCAAACGAACCACCTGACGAAGAAACAAAGACACCAACTCCGAAGCTGATGGAAACTTAGGCAATGGCACCAAATGGACCATTTTGGAGAATCTATCACAGATTACCCAAATAACCGTCATCCTCTGAGAATCAGGGACATCGGAAATAAAATCCATTGAGATGTGAGTCCATGGTCTCTTAGGCACCGGCAATGGCAATAACAATCCACTAGACCAAGAACAACAAGGCTTGGATCTAGAACAAATCCCACACTTTTGCACAAAACTCCTCACATCATGAGATAGAGAGGGCCACCAAAAGGACCTACTCACCAAATCCCTAGTGCCAAAAATCCCAGGATGACCAGCCAACGCAGAACAATGAATTTCAGACATCACTTTACTCCTCCATTGGTCAGGAACATACAGTTTCCCCACAGGACATCTCTCAGGTTTGTTCTCCTGAAATTCCTCAAGAGCAAGTCTCAAGTCGGGTGAGATCGCGGAGAAAATCATTCCCTCATGCAGGATGGTAGCAGGCTCGGTCACATAAAGCAAATCAGCAAAGAAACTCCTAGAAAGGGCATCCGCCTTAATATTCTTAGTGCCTGGAATATAAGAGACCACAAAATTAAAGCACGTAAAAAACAAGGCCCATCTAGCCTGCCTGGGATTCAACCTCTTGGCAGATTCGAGATCAAATTCTTATGATCAGTGAGTACAACAGTTGATGTCTTGCCCCCTTCAGCCAATGTCGCCATTCTTCAAAGGCCCACTTCATAGCCAATAATTCCCGATTCCCCACATCATAATTTCGTTCTGGTGGTGAAAATTTCCTGGAAAAGAAGGCACAGGGTCTCATTTTAGAAGTCACAGTGTCTCTTTGAGACAATACCGCCCCTGCTCCGATCTCTGACGTATCGATCTCCACCTGAAAGGGAAGAGACACATCAGGCTGCCGGAAGACTGGAGCAGAAGTAAACCTTCTTTTAGGCTTCTGAAAAGACAAGACTGCCTCTGGAGGCTATTCACAACATCAGCTCCCTTTTTGGTCAAATCAGTCAATGGCTTGACAATACTGGAAAAATTGCCTACGAATTTACAATAGAAATTAGCAAAACCCAAAAACTTCTGAAGAGCTTTCAGAGAAGTAAGCTGAACCCAATCATGAATGGCCTGAACCTTGACTGGATCCATTTCAATAGAAGATGGGGACAAGATGAACCCCAAAAAAGAGATATTTTGTACTCCAAAAAGACATTTCGATCCCTTAACATATAGCGCATTGTCCCTGAGAACCTGAAACACTATCCGGACCTGTTCAACATAGGAATCCCAGTCGTCAGAAAAAATCAAAATGTCGTCCAAATAGACAATCAAAAACTTGTCAACAAAGTCCCAGAAAATATCATGCATGAAAGACTGGAAGACGGAAGGGGTATTAGTAAGCCCAAAGGGCATCACTAGGTACTCAAAATGCCCCTCAAGTGTATTATACGCCGTCTTCCATTCATCACCCTGCTTAATGCGAATGAGATTATACGCCCCCTAAGATGAAGCCTAGTAAACCAACTAGCACCCTTTACTCTACTCTAGAAACCAGATGCAATGGATACTGATATTTAACCGTAATTTTATTAAGGAGACGATAGTCAATACAGGGTCGCAATGAGCCATCCTTCTTGGCCACAAAAAAAACGGCACCCAAGGGTGAAGATGACGGTCTGATGTGACCCTTCTCAAAGGACTCTTTAATATAAGTTCGCATAGCAACATGTTCAGGTACAGATAAATTAAAAAGTCGTCGCTTAGGAAATTAAGATCCAGGCACTAATTCAATAGCGCAATCATAGTCCCTATGCTGAGGCAAGGACGCAGCCTCGGTCTCATTAAACACATCCATAAAATCTGCCAAATAATCCGGGACCTCCTGTGTTTGAGATGAAATTGACAAAACTGGAGTATCACTATACACACATTGACAGCCCCAACTAGTTACAGACAAAGATGTCCAATCCAAAACTGGATTATGGGTTAGTAACCAAGGAAATCCCAGCACCAAAATGTCATGCAAATTATGCAAGACCGAAAACGTACAATCCTCCTGGTGGTCTGGTACGACCCGCATTGTCACCTGGGTCCAAAACTGGGGCTTATTTTGAACTAAAGGAGTAGCATCAATACCCCGCAAAGGAATAGGAGTTTGCAAAGGTACCATAGGAAAACCACAATGCTTAGCAAACCCAAAATCCATCAAATTCAGGGCCGCTCCAGAATCCAAAGCCATAGCCGAAAATGACAAGAGGGAATAGATCAAAGAAACTGACAAAAGAAACTTAGGTTGTATATTGCCCAAAGAAAATGAACGGGCAAATCGTTTTTCACGCTTAGGGCAGACAGAAATAGTATGAGAGACGTCTCCACAGAAAAAACATAGCTTATTACGCCATCTAAAACCCTGCCATTCCGACCTAGAAAGGACCCTATCACACTGCAGAGGCTCCGGAGACTGCTCTGAGAGCAAAACCTCTGCACGCATTGTTTTACGTTCACGTAAACGTCTATCAATCTGAATGGCCAATGACATAGTCATTGAGACCAGAGGGGACAGGAAAACCCACCATAACATCCTTTACAGGCTCTGCCAACCCCTTCCGAAAAAGAGCCGCAAGAGCCGCATCGTTCCACGTAGTAAGGACCGCCTACTTACGAAATTTCTGACAATATATCTCTGCGGGTTTCTGACCCTGGATCAAAGCCAATAATGACTTCTTGGCTTGATGCGTAGCATTGGGTTCATCATATAACAACCCCGTAGCCTGAAAAAAAAATCCACATCAGCAAGAGCAGGATCTTCAGGAGCCAGGGAAAAGGCCCAATCCTGGGGGTCATCACGCAACAGGGAAATCACAATCTGAACTTGCTGCCTGGAAGAAACTGAGGACTTTGGTTTCAAGGCAAAGAATAACTTACAATTGTTCTTAAAGTTCCAAAATTTAGACAGATCCCCAGAAAACAAATCAGGGACAGGGATCTTAGGTTCTACAGTAGGTGTCTGAGCAAAATAATCGGATATATCCTGAACCCGAGAAGCAAGCTGATCAACTCGATCAGCTAATTGTGCAACATCCATAGCAATATAAGATCCTCCACGGCACCCATAGAAAAAGAGGAAAAATACTCACACAAAAAAAATTCTGACACACACTTTTTTTTTCCTTCTTTTGAGTATCCTAGAATCTTAGGTATGGCCGATGCTACTGTTATGATTTAGTGACCAAGGAGGATCAGAAAAAGGAGAAAAACACTAACAGACCTAACACTAACACAGAACTAGAAGTAGCCATGGGACATGCCTACGATGACCTGGTCGCCTCGACACAGCTGGACATCTAATTATTCCTACAAAGACAAATACAGGAAAGGCTAATCTGCCTCGGAGCAGTCCCCAAAGATATAGATAGCTCCCCACATATAAAGATGACGGTGATGTAGGAAATTACAATACACAGGTATAAAACAGATTCAACAAAGATGAGGCCCAAACTATCTAAATATGAACGGACAGGAAAGAGCACTGTCTGCAGCCGTGCAACACCCTAGAAAAAGAACCAACACTCCTGATATGGAATTATACTGAGCCCACACGGGCTCTCCCACACTATATCAGTACTCAGAGGTGTTACTGGGATCCAAACAAAACACTAATATAGTGGAGGGACTGAAATTAGTATCAAGCATGACAAAACAAAATACATAGCAGAATATGAAGCAAGATACACAGACATACCCTGCAGGGAATGATCCAACTCCACCCAGAACTCCACACAGGCAAAAATCAGGAAATAGGCCTTTGTACCTAAACAGAAAAACAACAAGAAAGTGGGAACTACCAGCATAGGTACAAAGACATAAACTTATCTGAAAGGAGTTCTGGTAGACATAGAAGGAAGGGCTGGCTTCAGAATGTCCTTAGCACACAGGAGACAACATTGAGCACGGCAGGGAACAAGACAACACTACTCGGTTATATAGGCCCAGTCAGAACCACCTGACTGCCAATCATCCCCAGCTGTCTGGTTTCTATTCAGCAAGCCAACTTCACTACCAGCACTGACTACAAGAGCGACCCCAAACTGGAACCTAGTCCAAATGTATTCAAACAGTAGTGGCCCCAAAAAGCTATATGATGGATTCCACCAAGATGCATCTCCCTTGCTTTTGAAAACGATCGTATCTTCCCAACAGCTCAGGAGCAGATTAGCATCAGTGGGGGGTCACTGAGCTCCCCATTACAGTACCTCTGAGCTGGTGGCAGAACTTGTCGTCAAATGTAATGGGAACCCTTGCTGCCTGACTCCAGGGTGTATAGAGTCGGTTAGTTCTAGATGTATCCAGATATATATCTTTCTCCTGTAGGGAGGCAAAAGGAGGGCAGGCAGAGGCCTATCATGGGACTGTAGGGATGTACAGATTCCAGGTATATGTTTCCTAGTGGTGGGCTCAACCAGCAATGACTGTTAGTCCCGAGTGGCTACCTCCAGACCGTGAGCTCCCAGTGTTCATAGAGTGGTAGCCACTCGGGACTAACAGTCCTTGCTGGTTGAGCCCACCACTAGGAAACATATACCTGGAAGATATATATCTGGATACATCTAGAACTAACCGACTCTATACACCCTGGAGTCAGGCAGCAAGGGTTCCCATTCACCTGGTTTCTTCTCCATATTCGTTTTTTTTCCTTACAGGTTATACCAGCGGTCAGACATACCCTGAGGAGCTGCATTTCCGTTAACCCTCTAGGATAGTAGATACTTATTCTGGCCATCAACAGGACCTCAACACGGCCCGGACACATATTTCAACCTGAATAATAAGAGTGGACACGAACATCCTTTCTACAACAGACCAGCTCACAACCTGTGAATATACAACTCCAGTTAGTCCAGGCAGGAATTAACTAAAGAAAACCGCAACTACTATCTGGACACGATATAGTCATCTAACTATAATACTTACTATTCAAAAAGATACAAGCACTTAACTGCAAGGATCAACCACCTTGTGTCCTTCTTTCCAAGAAGTGATTTTGTTCATATCCCCTGATGATCCCCTGTACTGCGTTAGGGGGGGTGAAACGCGTCGGGAGAGCTGGGGGGTCCACAAGCTAAGTGAAACTTTGAGCTCTAACTTAACTTTTCTAGTACTTCCTAATTAGGGAAACCCTACCAAACGGAAGAACCCTGGACATCTAAAGCATTATGTCTTTTTTGTCTTTGGTTCTATTTGTATGTACTACACTCTAAATCACTTTATTTTTGGTGGTGGGTGCCCCCGCTAGAGGGTAGCAAGGACGGTGAGGCTGACGAACATCTCCAGCAGAAAGATAGGCTCACTGATAAGTGAAGGTATCTAACCATAGCCAAGGGAGATAGTCACAGTATATATTTATCAGTATTAACCTGACAGTGACCAACCAACGTCTTCACTTTATCCTCTTCCAGAAACATTGTCTGAGGCTGTCCTCAGGCGTGGGTACTGTCTGTCTGACACCTGCACTTTATTTTCATGTCTATATATGTGATCTTAAATATGTTTGATGAAAAGAACAATACAATTGTTCTGTTTTAATATTTATGAAATTAATAAAACGATTTTATGAGAGTAGACCTAATAGTGGTGTTCTTCTTCCTTTTAAAGTGTCCAGTGGTGTAATTCTTACTTAATCATGACTGATTGATCACCAGCCCTGTCCTCATCAACAGCCACACCTGTGTTAATGGAACAATCACTAAAACAATGTTAGCTGCTCCTTTTAAGGCAGGAATGCAATGCTGTTGAAATGTGTTTTGGGGATTAAAGTTCATTTTCTTAGCCAATATTGACTTTGCAAGTAATTGCTGTTAAGCTGATCACTCTTTATGACATTCTGGAGTATATGCAAATTGCCATTAGAAAAACTTAAGCAGTAGACTTTGTAAAAATTAATATTTGTAGCATTCTCAAAACTTTTGGCCATGACTGTAGATACTAGGTGTTCCCCTTTTTGCTATAGAGATATCTTGCCGTTTGGATAGTAAGTCCGTAGTATCTTGTAACTATGTGGGGAGCGCTGTTACAAAATTTCTCAGAATGTTATCTAATTTGATGCTACCATTCTGTGTCAAGGAGTCCACCCCTGAGACAATTGGACAACCCTTAAGAGGGGTTAGGCCATTGTGTATATTGGGTGTTCCATAGACTAGGGTCACTGGAAACCTTAATAGCTTATAAGGTGTTTTTTTTTCGTTTGTAGATATTACTCCATTATTTAGAGTGTTTAATATTTAAATTCTTTTTTTAAATCTGCTACTAGCACTCTACGTAGGGTCACATACGTTTTTTGTTCGCCCAGCATGTTTAGGACTATTTTCTTATAAATTGTATGGTCCATAATAACCAGATTCCCCCCTTTATCTGAAGATTTAAATGTCAGGGTCTGATTTTGGGCTAGATTGCCAAGGGCTTCCCTTTCCATAATATCAAGGTTACATGTTCTATTTCCTCTTGTCTTACCTATTTCTCTTAGGTTCTCGCTTACCAGTTGTGTGAAAATATCCACACTTTGTTTCTGCGGTAGGTGGCATGCGTGTACTCAGGGATTTGAAATCAGTAAATGGGCCTGATCCTGGGTTTCTGTTGTTTTATTCAAGTAGACTGCCTAGGGTTCCTACGCTGGGGAATTCCTCCTGTTATTCCAACCTCCTCACACTTTTTTTGTCAAGGGTTTTAAAGAATTTCTTCCATTTTAGTTTTCGGGCAGATAGGTCTATATTTTTTTTACACATTCAAAGTCCTTGAAATGGTTTATTGGAACATAATAGAGGCCATTCCTTGTTTTCATGCTGTAATTTCCAATGCTGTTAGGACATATGAGGTCAGGTTGATGATCCTATTGCTATCCTGCACGTTTCCATCTAAGCCAGTGAATGCTGATGATCCAGGCTTATAAAAAGTAGCTATAATTCATCAAAAGTTAGTATATTTGTGGTTGACGCTATAGCTCACGTGATATTTGCCCTCATTAGACAAAATCCTGCCTAACAGCGGAGGAACACCCTAATGTTATTCATTCACTTATGAGAGCATGAATAAGACATAGCTTCAAAACGAGTCGTTCTATCAATATTATCTGATACTAAATGCTGCTTAACTGATGGATTTTTAACAAGTTTATTGAAATAAAAAGAAACACTTTTTTAAATGATCTGAGGACAGTGCTGGATTTTTCTCTATTTCTGGATTTCATGGCAACCTTGCCATTGCGCAGTATCCCAGCTGATATCAGATGGCAGATGATGGTGAGCTGAATCTTTCTTCCTTTGTTTGAAAAGATATAACAATTATAATAGGTAAGATATAAGGTCCGTGGGAAAGCTATAAGATCATTAACCAACAGTACCAACATATAGCATATTATACCCATTTCATTGCAGATGCAAAAAAGAGGGCAAAAAAATGATATGCTACTAATCAGTCCATGTTGCGATATCTCTCAGCTTTCTAATATATTTGCATACAAAAACTCCATCATACTAATCCATGGGGATCCAAAATTTCAGGTGATTGACGCTAGTAGTTCTCTGGTGCTTATTAGTATCCATGAGGTATAAACACCTCCACTCTGTCCAATGCAACTTACTGCATATCAATATCATCCCATTTGAGATTTTAAATCTCCTATTATTTTGCCTCTGCCTTGACGCGTTTCCCCCCTTCCATGGCTAGAGTTCATCAGGAGGCCAATCTTAGATGAAGCAATCTAGTGAAATTGATGTCCAAACATTGATGTCCATGGGTGTGTTAATGACGACCCTCCATATTATAATCTAAGGAAAAAAAAGTATACATAAATTCCTATCAGACATGTGCCAAAAGGACAATACTGGCCAGATAAATCACAATATATCCAGATGTAGCCCCAAATCAATGTAATCCTCTGACCCATCACCTCTTCATATATAGTTTAAATTACAGGCTAATAGACCTATTAATCTCCAGCGTCCCTTAACCCATCTAATTCAAACACATAGCAAAATAAATTCACTCACTACCTCAGGTGGACGGGTCATCAGACCGTTCCTCTCGAGGTAATTGATACTAATGGCGTCCCTTCTCCTGAGCGCATATGTGCACTTTAAAACCCTGCCACTGCCTCACTTCCGGTTTTTATTTCCTGCATTCAAGAGAACCTTCAGCTGTGACCGCAAATAGCCTGAGTGACGTCACTGCTCATCATATGACTCATTCATTCTGTGCCTGAAGGTCACAGCGAGCGGTCAATGTTCTATGGCTGCACACTTTGCTTTCAGATGTAGCAGAGCTGGAATCATTGTGGGACCTCATAGTGTGGATTACGTCAAACCTGAGTGTTTTGGGGGTTAATAAATTGGTCAAAGAGGTTTTTTTATTTAATTTTTTTCAATCGTATTTTTTTATGTCTGTGTTTTATTTCTTTTTATTTATAGGATTAGTGGGGGGGGGGCTCTCATAGACACCTACCCATGAATAATCCAGGGCTTAGGGGTACTTCACACACAGCGAGATCGCTACTGAGATCGCTGCTGAGTCACGTTTTTTGTGACCTCATTAGCGATCTCACTGTGTGTGACACTGAGCAGCGATCTGGCCCCTGCTGTGAGATCGCTGCTCGTTACACACAGCCTTGGTTCGTTTTTTTATTGTTGCTCTCCCGCTGATAAGTACACATCGCTGTGTGTGACAGCGAGAGAGCAACAATCCTGAATGTACAGGGAGCAGTAGCCGGCGTCTAACAGCCTTCGGTAAGCTGTAACCATGGTAAACATCGGGTAACCAAGGTGGTTACCCGATATTTACCTTCGTTACCAGCCTCTGCAGCTCTCACGCTGCCTGTGCTGCTGGCTCCTGCTCCCTGCACACGCTAAGCTAAGCGGTGTGCGCTGGTAACTAAGGTAAACATCGGGTAACCATACCCGATGTTTACCTTAGTTACCAGTGTCCGCAGCTTCCAGCGCCGACTCCGTGCAAGCGCAGCGTCGCTTGCACGTCGCTGGGGGCTGGTCGCTGGTGAGATCTGCCTGTTTGACATCTCACCAGCGACCATGTAGCGACGCAGCAGCGATCCTGACCAGCTCAGATCGCTGGTGGGATCGCTGCTGCGTCGCTAAAGTGTGACGGTACCCTTAGTGGCAGCTCACAGCTCATTGCGCAGGCGCAAGATTATGGGAGGCGCTGTGAATGTCATCACCAGCGTCATCCAAGTACCCTCCCATAATCTCGCGCCTGCGCAATAACATCACCGGCACTTGCGTTTTGAAAACAGTGCTCAGTCCCACGATAGTGCCACTGCGCATGCACGAGACTCCCGGAGCACTGCGGTAGATGAGGGCGGCGGCCTCATCTATGTAAATGAACACTGGGGGACAGAGAACAGCGGCAGGAGGGTGTATAACAGGCGAAATACAGCCTGCCCACGGGGCCAGCAAACCTCATTACCATAGCAAAAGGTAATATTTTATAAAGTTGTTATTTATGTCTGAAAGGGGGCCCAATGGCAAGGTGAACCTTTATAGAATGCAGCCCATGAGCTGCAGAAGGGGATTCTTTTAGTTTAATAGCGAAAATTCTGGTGACAGGTTCCCTTTAATGGGTTCGGCTAGGATTGACGATTAGATCAACCAAGAAAAAGTTGACCTGCAGGTTAACCCTAGATCTAAAGGTTAATAGCGTTACAGGTTCCCTGTTTTCTATCAATAAAGTTTTTTATTTTTGCTGTATAAAGGAAGCCTCCCATTGCTTCTGCAGTGCTGAGAGCTTGAGCAGTGTTTCTGTGGTGTTGCATCGGGAAATATTGGTTATACTGATAATTGACTGGTGCTGCATGCTGTTCTCTGTGGATTTTCCAGCTCTTATAGATATAAACAAAAATAAGTGATGGCTTCAAACTACATGGAAAACATTAACCCGGCTCATGGGAGGTGCTGTGAGAATAGCCGGGTGTTTGCAATGTGAAGCCGAGAATGCCAACATGTAAGCAGGAGATCACGGCTTATGGCCAATATTAGTGGCATGGTTCATATCGCGCATGAGAGAAAGGAGATGGAGAGGGCAGTACAGAGGGGTCAATCACACAACTGTGAGCCTGATTTATTCAGAATAAAGGCCACGTCACACTAAGCAACATCGCTGCTAAGGAAAAATGTTTGTGACGTAGCAGCGATGTTGCTAGCGATGTTGCTGTGTGTGACATCCAGCAACAACCTGGCCCCTGCTGTGAGGTCGCTGGTTGTTGCTAAATGTCCTGGGCCATTTTTTAGTTGTTGCTCTCCCGCTGTGAAGCACACATCGCTGTGTGTGACAGCGACAGAGCAACAACTAAATGTGCAGGCAGCAGGAGCCAGCTTTTGCGGACGCTGGTAACCACAGTAAACATCGGGTAACCAAGAAGCCCTTACCTTGGTTACCCGATATTTACCTTCGTTACCAGCGTCCGCCGCTCTCAGCTGTGAGTGCCGGCTCCCTGCTCTCTGCACACGTAGCCACAGTACACATTGGGTAATTAACCCGATGTGTACTGTGGCTAGGAATGCAGGGAACAGGGAGCTGGCACTGGCAGTGTGAGAGCGGCGGACGCTGGTAACGAAGGTAAATATTGGGTAACCAAGGTAAGGGCTTCTTGGTTACCCGATGTTTACCGTGGTTACCAGCGTCCGCAGAAGCCGGCTCCTGCTGCCTGCACACGTAGCAGAGTACACATCGGGTAATTAACCCGATGTGTACTGTGGCTAGGTGTGCAGGGAGCCAGCGCTAAGCGGTGTGCGCTGGTAATCAAGGTAAATATCGGGTTGGTTACCCGATATTTACCTTAGTTACCAAGCGCAGCATCGCTTCCACGCGGCGCTGGGGGATGGTCACTGGTTGCTGGTGAGATCTGCCTTTGTGACAGCTTACCAGCAACCCGTTGTAGCGACGCTCCAGCGATCCCTGCCAGGTCAGGTTGCTGGTGGGATCACTGGAGCGTTGCTTAGTGTGACATCTCACCAGCGACCTCCTAGCAACTTACCAGCGATCCCTATCAGGGTGGATCGTTGTTGGGATCACTGGTAAGTTGTTTAGTGTGACTGGGCCTTAAGCAAGATTGCCGGGCGCTGAGCTCTTGCCTTTTGTACTAGTCATAGTCATTAGCATGTGTAGCAAGACAATATTAAGTGGCAGTTAGTGACATCACAAGGAAGTTTGCCTAAACAATGGGGATGTTGGGAATTGCTGCAAATCCTGCTTAGTGGTTCCCTTTGAAGTGAACCATAACTTTGTACATAAAAACAGTAATAAAGCAAAACTTTGTAGTATACTTGATTTTCTGAATCAGTCTATTTGAAGATTTTCCTGCATGGATCGCTGAGGCTGCTCTAAACTAGGCCGAGTCCTCAATAAGCTGCTAGGCTATAGCCTTTATTTCAGAAGCGAGAGTCATTAGAGCATTCATTCTTACACTGTGGACTTCACACATCTGTTTTTTGCCATCAGGCACAATCCGGCAAAAACATGAAAAAATGCATCCGGCGTCTGTTGCTGCCAGATGCGTTTTTTCCCCCATAGATTTCTGTTAGCACTGCATTGTGCCGGATGGCCTTGTGTTCCATCCGGATTTCGCTGGATCCGTCAAAATTTGCTTGTCCGGCAGCCGGATGGAACGTTGAAGGGAACGTTTTTTGTCTTCGGGAAAAAAACGGATCGCGCCGTACTGCTTTTTTTTTTATAATGGAAGCCTATAGGTGCCGAATTCGTTGTTATCCGTCATATGCCAGAAACCAACGATAGATCCGGTTTTTGTTTCTGGGCATTCCTAGACGTTGTGTAAATAGTCTCTCTCTCTTTGTCGATGTGTCGGTCGGTCCGTCTGTCTCTCTCTCTCTGTTGGTTGGCCTCTCTCTCTGTCGGTCCGTCTCTCTCTGTCGGTCCGTCTCTCCCTCCTTCCGTTATACTCACCAATCACGGGCGCGGCGCTGCACAGCTGTCACACTGCTCTGGGGGCTTTTCCTCTTTAGAAAATGCCGGTCGCTTATTATTCAATCTCGTATTCCCTGCTTTCCCCTCCGGCGCCTATGATTGGTTGCAGTTAGACACGCCCCAACGCTGAGTGACAGCTGTCTCACTGCAACCAATCACAGCCACCGGTGGGCGGGTCCATACAGTGCAATAAAATAAATAATTAAAAAAAAACGACATGCGGTCCCCCCCAATTTTGATATAGCCAAGGTAAAGCCACACGGCTGAAGGCTGGTATTCTCAGGACGGGGAGCCCCACGTTATGGGGAGCCCTGCAGCCTAAAAATATCAGCCAGTAGCCGCCCGGAATTGCCGCATCCATTAGATGCGACAGTGCCGGGACTCTACCCGGCTCATCCCGAATTGCCCTGGTGTGGTGGCAATCGGGGTGACAATTAGTCAATGGCAGCCCATAGCTGCCACTAAGTGCTAGGTTAATCATGGCAGGCGTCTATAAGACACCCCCATGATTAATCTGTAGTGAAAGTAAATAAACACAAACACCAACCAATCCTTTATTTGACACAAAAGACAAAAAATACTCTCTTTCACCACTTTATTAACCCCCAAATACCCCTCCAGGTCTGACCTAATCCACACGAGGTCCCACGACGCATTCAGCTCTGCTACATCGGAAGCTGACAGGAGCAGCTGTAGAACACAGCCGCTCCTGTGAGCTCCACGCAGCAACTGAAGTGAGTCGCGTTGTCAGCGGTGACGTCACTCGGGTAGTGCCGGTGTGTGTGCGGTGATGATGGGTTCAGTAGTGTTTGCGTGTGTGCGGTGATGATGGGTGCGGTAGTGTTTGCGTGTGTGCGGTGATGATGGGGGCAGTAGTGTCGGTGTGTAATGATGATGGGGCCGGTAGTGCCGGTGTGTGCAGTGATGATGGGTGTGGTAGTGCCGGTGTGTGCGGTGATGATGGGTTGTGGTAGTGCCGGTCTGTGCAGTGATGATGGGGGCGGTAGTGCCGGTGTGTGGAGTGAAGATGGGGGTGGTAGTGCCGGTGTGTGCGGTGATGATGGGGGCGGTAGTGCCGGTGTTTGTGGTGATGATTGGGGTGGTAGTGCCGGTATGTGCAGTGATGATGGGTGCGTTAGTGTCGGTGTGTGCGGTGATGATGGGGGCGGTAGTGCCGGGATGTGTGTGATGATGATGGGGGTGGTAGTGCCTGCGTGTGTGCGGTGATGATGGGTGCGTAGTGCCGGGATGTGTGCGGTGATGATGGGGGCGGTAGTGCCTGCTTGTGTGCGGTGATGATGGGTGCGGTAGTACCAGGGTGTCTGGTGATGATGGGGGCTGTAGTGCCTGCGTGTGTGCGGTGATGATGGGGGTGGTAGTGACGGGTTGTGTGTGGTGATGATGGGGACGGTAGTGCCTGGGTGTCTGGTGATGATGGGGGCGGTAGTGCCTGCGTGTGTGCGGTGATGATGGGGGCGGTACTGCCGGGGTGTGTGCGGTGATGATGGGATCTCTCTCTCTCACGGCATGAAAAAGAAAATAAAAAAACAACAAATCCGTTTTTTGCTGGATCCGTCACATCAGTTTTTACACAATTTGCGATGGATCCGTTGCATCAGGCACAAGCCGGATTGTGCCTGATGCCAAAAAACTGATGTGTGAAAGTAGCTTTAGGCTATGTGCCCACGTGAGATTAAACCTGGGGATTTATCTGCGGAAAATCCGCAGATTTTCTGGATTTTCCAGATAAATCCGCAGGTTTCAGCATGTACATATCCTATGGGACATGGGGGCTGCTGTGTCCATGCTGCGGATACGTGCGGCTGCGGAACATGCTGCAGATGTCCCTCAGCTGCATGTAATTGCATGTCAATTCTTTCTGCGGAATTACCTGTGGAAATCCCGACTCTCCACTATGGAGATAGGGCCGGGACTTCCGCAGGTAATCCGCATGAATGTCCGCAGGTTTACCACAGCTATTTTGCTGGAATCCCGTAGCTACAAATAGCTGTGGATTCCGGCGAGCAGCTGCGGAAAACCTGCGGCCGTACCTGCGGATATATCCTTATTTATGATGAGGTGAAACTGATGTGATCAGAGACAAGTGTAAGGCGAGGTCCATGCTGCGTTTGTGCTTACTGACAGGTGCATGCCCTCCAGAGGTATGTGCCTAATATTGGCCACAGTCAGGATAGATGCCAAGGCATTCTTAGACCTGCGTAGTCTCAAAAGCTTGCCATTATTACCATCTTTTCAGTTAGCCATTAAAAGGTATCAACCACTAAGGACTCTCAGTTCTTTTAACCCCATTACGACCTGTAGTGCAGCTTGCCAAGCCTCGGCATGTCAATTTTTGCTGCGGAGACAAGAGTGTTCTCTGCAGGTAGAATAGAACTAAAGTCCACAGTAACCTGAACCCAAATCGTGGGCATGGGCAGCTGCGTACTCCCGTGGACAACACTCATATCTCTGCAGGAAGGATGAACTGTGTACTAGACGCTATGTCGCTGGATCATGGCCACATGCCTAAAAGTGAGAAATGTGTTGCTACAGCAACATTTTTGTCAAGTACTTGTGGATTCAAAATGCTTACTATACTTCTGAATAAAATCCTTGAGGGGTCCATTTTCCAAAATTGGGTTACTTGTGGGGGGTTTCTGCTGTATACGTACTCAAGGGGCCCTGCAAATGTGTCATGGTGCCCGCAATTTATTTAAACTTTTCCAAAATTTAAATGGTGCTCCTTCCATTCCAAGCCCTCCCATTTATCCAAACAGAGGATTTTTTTTATCCCTGCGCTCATAAGAATTTGGATAACAACCTGTGAGGTCCACTTTTTGTTGTTGCCTCTTGAAAAAGTGAGAAATTTGATGCTAAAGTAACATTTTTGTGAAAAAAATAAAAATTTTCAATATGGCAACCTAAGCTTATCAAATTCTGTGAAGTACTCGTGGATTCAAAATGCTCACTATACACCTAGATAAAAGCCTTGAGGTGTCTTGTTTCCAGAATGGGGTCATCCACTGTTTAGGCACTTTAGGGGCTTTCCAAATGCACAATAGCGTCCGCTAATGATTCCAGCCAATTGTGCAGTCAAATGGCGCTCCTTTCCTTCCGAGCCCTGCCGTGCATCCAAACAGTTGATTTCCACCACACATAAGGTATCAAAATACTCAGGAGAAATTGCACAATAAATTTTATGCTGAATTTTTTCCTTTTACTCTTGTAAAAAAAAAAAAACTACCTGGTTGAAGTAACAATTTTGTGATAAAAATGTATTTTTTTTATTATCACGGCTCAACATTATAAACTTCTGTGAAGCACCTGGGGGTTCAGGGTACTCACCAAACATCTAGATAAATTCCTTGAGGGGTCTATTTACCAAAATGTGGCCACATGATGAGGAGCTTCACTGTTTAGGCACCTCAGGGGCTCTCCTAATGCAACATGGCGTCCGCTATTGATTCCAGCCAATGTTGCAGTCAAATGGCACTCCTTCCCTTCCGAGCCTGCCGTGTGCCCAAACAGTTGATTTCCATCACATATAAGGTAGCGCCAAACTCAGGAGAAATTGCACAATAAATGTCATGGGGATTTTTTTCCTGTTACCCTTGTGAAAAAAAGCTACCTGGTTGAAGTAACAATTTTGTGGTAAAATTTTATTTTTTTATTTTCATGGCTCAACATTATAAAATTCTGTGAAGCACCTGGGGGTTCAAGGTACTCACCAACAATCTAGATAAATTCCTTGAGGGGCCTAGTTTCCAAAATGGGGTCACTTGTGGGGGGTTTCTGCTGTGTATGTACCTTAGGGACCCTCTAAATGCGACATGGTGCCTGCAATCTTTTTTCAGCCAAATTTCCCTTACAAAATTCAAATATTGCTCCTTCCATTCCAAGCCGTCCCAATTGTCCAAACAAAGGTTTCAGACCACATGTGAGGTATCACTGTGCTCATAAGAAAGTGGGGAACAAACTGTGAGGTCCAATTTTTGGTGTTACCTCTTGAAAAAGTGAGAAAATTAGTGCTAAAGCAACATTTTTGTTAAAAAAATGAACATTTTCAATATTACAACCTAATGTTATCAACTTCTGTGAAGTATCTGTTAGTCCAAAATGCTCACTATACCCCTAGATAAAAGCCTTAAGGGGTCTAGTTTCCAAAATGGGGTCACTTGAGGGGGGGTTTCTGCTGTTTAGGTACCTTATTGGACCTGTGAATGCAACATGGTGCCCGCAATCTGTTTTAGCCAAATTTGCTTTCCAAAATTCAAATATTGCTCCTTTCGTTCCAAGCTCTACCATTTGCCCGTACAGAGGTTTCCCGCCATATGTAGGAAACCACCGCGCTCATAAGAAAGTGGGGAACAAAGTGTGAGGTCCAATATTTGGTGTTACCTCTTGAAAAAGTAAGAAAATTAGTGGTAAAGCTAAATTTTTAGGTAAAATGTTAATTTTTATTTTTTCCATTCCACATTGCTTTAGTTCCTGTGAGGCACCTGAAGGGTTAATAAACTTCTTTGATGTGACTTTGAGCACCTTGAGGGGTGCAGATTTTAGAATGGTGTCACTTTTGGGTATTTTCTGTCACCCAGGCCTCTCAAAGTCACTTTAAATGTGATGTGGTCCCTAAAGAAAATGGTTTTGTAAATTTTGTTGAAAAAATATGAAATTGCTGATGAACTTTGAACCCTTCTAACTTCCTAACCCCAAAAAATGTTGTTTAAAAAATTGCACTGATGTAAAGTAGACAAGTGGGAAATGTTATTTATTAACTATTTTGTGTGACATAACTCTGGTTTATGGGCATAAAAATTAAAAGTTTGAAAATTGCGAAATTTTAAATTTTTTTGTCAAATTTCTAAGTTTTTCACAAATAAAAGCAAAAAATATCACCCTAAATTTACCTGTAACATGAAGTACAATATGTCACGAAAAAACAATGTCAGAATCACCGGGATCCATTGAAGCGTTCCAGAGTTATAACCTCATAAAGTGACACCGGTCAAAATTACAAAAAATGGCCTGGGCATTCAGTACAAAACTGGCTTCGTCCTTAAACAATTTTCTTTTCTGTCCATATAGTGTAAGTCAAAGCAATGTGTTATACACAAGTATTGTTGCTCACCTCTAAATCATTGAGGTTATTCATATGGTCCCATTTCCACAGGTATAGAAAGTCTAGCATCTAAACATGCTGTCTGCTCTGCAAATATTTGTGAAAGAATAAATTCTGAAGAGCTTACAGAATTCAGCATGGTCCTGTAATATGTTGTCACAAGTCATTTTATGAAGGGCAAAACTGACCTGGTATGGTGTGAAATAACTTGACTGGCCCTCAAAGAGTCCTAACCTCAACCCCACCAAACACCTTTAAGGCTGCTTTGCACCTTACAATTTCGCATACGATGTCGTATGCGATGTGACCTGCCCCCATCGTATGTGCGGCACGTTCAATTTGTTGACCGTGTCGCACAAACGATTATTTGCCATCACACGTACTTACCTTCCATACGACCTCGATGTGGGCGGCGAACATCCATTTCCTGGAGTGGGAGGAACGTTCGGCGTCACAGCAACGTCACGCGGCAGCCGGCCAATAGAAGCGGAGGGGCGGAGATGAGCGGGACGTAAATAGCCCGCCCACCTCCTTCCCTCCGCATTGCCAGCGGGAGCCGCGGGACGCAAATAAGGAGATGTTCATCGTTCCCGGGGTGTCACACACAGCGATGTGTGCTGCCTCGGGAACATTGAACAACCTCACATTCAATTTTTAGTAATTGAACGACGTGCATGCGATCAACGTTTTGACGTTCAATCGCAATCACACGGAGGTTTCACACGCTACAATGTAACTAACGATGCCGGATGTGCGTCACTTACGACGTGACCCCGCTGACACATCATTAGATAATTTGTAGTGTGTAAAGCCCGCTTAAGGCCTGAACTAGAGATTGCAAACCAGGTCCTCTTGTCCAACATCAGTGGTTAACCTGATAAATGGCCAAAGTCTGCAGAAAAATATCTCAAAATTCTTTAGAAAAATATTCAAAAGAGTGCAGTCTGCAATATCTGCAAAGGGAGAACAACTCCATATTAATGACCATGGATTTAGACTGGGATATGTCATAAAAGCTCCTTTGGGTGTAATGTGTGGGCGTTCAGATACTTTTGTTCATATAGTGTGTAATAGGTTCTGCTTCTTCCAATGGTGAGAGCTGGAGTTTGCTGCTATGCTAATGTGTAAATCTGATATTTGCATGAGATTTCTAATCAATCGGTTTTGGTATATATTTCAGAAACATCAACAAACAAAACTGGCAGAAAAGCAAATAAAGAGAGGATGCATCCTTATAGAAATTCAAGGTAAACACTAAATATGACTGTCATTTTGGTACTTTTACATTGTATTGTATTGCCCTGTCTGTGGTGTAACCCATACCTCTGGAGTTATGGTATTTGTTACTGTAAAAACTATAGATACCTAAACTTGTACGGGTTCTCAGGTTATCTGAAAATTCCAAGTTTTTACCCAATCTTCATCTCCTTCAGTAATAGAAAATAATGGAGAAACTAATTTTTCCTAAAAGCTGTGATCTTACCAGAATTTCTGTTTTGGATCTCCCAACTTTCTCTTTTCTAATCATATCATTTATAATATTGCCAGACCAGACAACAGGTTCTTCACCTCTTATTTCTATATTACTGTATAACACATCTGTCCGAGAACATTCCCATGTACCTGGACTATTATGTACACATACTAGAAGGTGGCCCGATTCTAACGCATTAGGTATTCCAGAATTTATTGTGCAGTTAATGTATAATTTGTGTTTTATATATATATATATATATATATATATATATATAGATGTTGTGTGTAGTTGCCAAGTGTTTGTGAAGGGCGCTGTAATTGTTCTGGGTGTTGTCTGGGTGTGAGAGAGCGGTGTTGTTTGTGTGTTGCGTTGCTTGTGGAGTGCTGTGTGTCTGCAGCGTTGTGTGTGTTGCGCGGTTTGTGTGTGTGGTTTTGGGGGGAGGTATGTTTTGTGCAGTGTGTGTGTTGGAGGAGTAGTCCTGGGGAGAGAGGAGTATAATAGGAGGAGTAGTCCTGGGGAGAGAGGAGTATAATAAGAGTAGTCCTGTGGAGAGAGGAAGATAATAGGAGGAGGAGTCCTGGGGGAGAGGAGTATAATAAAAGGAGTAGTCCTGGGGAGAGAGCAGGATAATAGGAGGAGTAATCCTGGGGGGAGAGGAGTATAATAGGAGGAGTAGCCCTGGGGGGAGAGGAGTATAATAGGAGGAGTAGTCCTGAAGGTGAGGAGTATAATAGGAGGAGTAGTCCTGGAGGGAGAGGAGTATAAAAGGAGGAGTAGTCCTGGAGGGGGAGGATCATAATAGAAGTAGTCCTGGGGGGAGAGGTGTATAATAGGTGGAGTAGTCCTGGGGGGAGAGGAGTATGATAGGAGGAGTAGTCCTGGGGGGAGAGGAGTATAATAGGAGGAGTAGTCCTGGGGGGATAGGAGTCTAATATTAGGAGTAGTCCTGGGGGAGAGGAGTATAATAGGAGGAGTAGTCCTGGGGGGAGGAGTCTAATAGGAGGAGTAGTCCTGGGGGGAGAGGAGTCTAATAGGAGGAGTAGTCCTGGGGGGAGAGGTGTATAATAGGTGGAGTAGTCCTGGGGGGAGAGGAGTATGATAGGAGGAGTAGTCCTGGGGGGAGAGGAGACTAATAGGAGGAGTAGTCCTGAGAGAGAGGAGTATAATAGGAGGAATAGTCCTGGGGGGATGTGTCTAATAGGTGTAGTCCTGGGGGGGAGGTGTCTATTAGGTGGAGTAGTCCTGGGGGAAGGTGTATAGGTGTCCAATGTGTGGGGGGGCGTGGCCGAGCGGGCAGAGTGTGGGGGGGCGTGGCCGAGCGGGCAAAGTGGGTGTCTATTAGGTGGAGTAGTCCTGGGTGGGAGGTGTATAGGTGCCCAATGTGTGTGTGGGGCGTGGCCGAGCAGGCAGAGTGTGGGGGGGCGTGACCGAGAGGGCAGAGTGGGTGTCTATTAGGTGGAGTAGTCCTGGGGGGAGGTGTATAGGTGCCCAATGTGTGTGGGGGCGTGGCAAAGCGGGCAGAGTGTGTGGGGCGTGGCCGAGCAGGCAGAGTGTGGGGGGGCGTGACCGAGCGGGCAGAGTGGGTGTCTATTAGGTGGAGTATATATAAGAATAAGGCTGCACATCAAACTTAGATAATGGTATAATGCCTCAAGCATATGGAAAAATATTGGAATATACAATGAAAAATGCTACTTGCTAATTTGAACATGTGAATAATGAATTGCATACCTGCTATGAATATTAGGAAAAAGGAGATATTTAGCAATCGCATTGATCAATGTAACTGAGCCCCAAAACCTCGTCAAGGTATATCTCTATATTGGGGTCCCTAGCTCTGTGACCCTAACTGTGTGTCATCTCATTGCAATTAAAAACTGCTATGGGTGGAGAGGGGTAACTAAGGACTTTCTTATATAGGAGATGGAAAAAACATGGCCGAAAGGGGCGGAGCTGTGTTCACATTCAGAAAAAAAATATATAGTATAGTATGTATTTTTGGCTTGCACTCATATATATATATATTAGTGCTCACTTTAGTTATCCTATTCAGTTATATGTAGTTTTTTTTTTTTTTTTTTCTGAATGTGAACACAGCTCCGCCCCTTTCGGCCATATTTTTTCCATCTCCTATATAAGAAAGTCCTTAGTTACCCCTCTCCACCCATAGCAGTTTTTAATTGCAATGAGATGACACACAGTTAGGGTCACAGAGCTAGGGACCCCAATATAGAGATATACCTTGACGAGGTTTTGGGGCTCAGTTACATTGATCAATGCGATTGCTAAATATCTCCTTTTTCCTAATATTCATAGCAGGTATGCAATTCATTATTCACATGTTCAAATTAGCAAGTAGCATTTTTCATTGTATATTCCAATATTTTTCCATATGCTTGAGGCATTATACCATTATCTAAGTTTGATGTGCAGCCTTATTCTTATATATAGTATGTATTTTTGGCTTGCACTCATATATATATATATATTAGTGCTCACTTCAGTTATCCTATTCAGTTATATGTAGTTTTTTTTTTTTTTTTTTTTTTCTGAATGTGAACACAGCTCCGCCCCTTTCGGCCATGTTTTTTCCATCTCCTATATAAGAAAGTCCTTAGTTACCCCTCTCCACCCATAGCAGTTTTTAATTGCAATGAGATGACACACAGTTAGGGTCACAGAGCTAGGGACCCCAATATAGAGATATACCTTGACGAGGTTTTGGGGCTCAGTTACATTGATCAATGCGATTGCTAAATATCTCCTTTTTCCTAATATTCATAGCAGGTATGCAATTCATTATTCACATGTTCAAATTAGCAAGTAGCATTTTTCATTGTATATTCCAATATTTTTCCATATGCTTGAGGCATTATACCATTATCTAAGTTTGATGTGCAGCCTTATTCTTATATATAGTATGTATTTTTGGCTTGCACTCATATATATATATATTAGTGCTCACTTCAGTTATCCTATTCAGTTATTAGGTGGAGTAGTCCTGGGGGGAGGTGTATAGGTGCCCAATGTGTGTGGTGGCGTGGCCAAGCGGGCAGAGTGTGTGTAAAGACGTGGCCGAGCGGGCAGAGTGTGTGGGCGGCGTGGCCAAGCGGGCAGAGTGTGTAGGGGGCATGGCCGAGCTGGCAGAGTGTGGGGGGCGTAGCCGAGCGGGCAGTGTGTGGGGGGCGTGGCTGAGCGGGCAGAGTGTGTGGGGCGTGGTTGAGCGGGCAAAGTGTGTAGGGGGCATGGCCAAGCGGGCAACTATGCAAAGCGGTTTCCATAGTTACCCGATGTGTATCATGGTTACCAGCGTACGCCAGCTCCGGGACACGTGTGCCGGGAGCCGGGGTAAGCTAGTAAGCATGGTACACATCAGGTAACTCTTCAAAGCGACAGTGCTGGTTCACTTTTTGTTTGTTAGTCTCCTGCTGTGCAGCACGCATCAGCGTGTTTGACAGCGGGAGACCAACCATCTGAATGGGCAGTGAGCCGGCATACGCTGGTAACCATGGTACACAATCGGGTAATTAAGCAAAGTGGTTTCCATAGTTACCCGATGTGTACCATAGTTACCAGCGTATATCGGCAACCCCAGCAACGCAAGGGTATGTCTCGGCTGGGTTGCCTGTGTGGGCTCCCGGGGGTGCAGCACTCACCTGGGAGCTGGGGCTCCGTGTGGGTTTGGGAAATGGGGGCGGGGCCTGGCCAAGCGGCCAATCCGTGCGGGGGGCGGGGCCAGGCCGAGCCAAGCGGCCAATGCGACGGTTGTCACTGTAATGATGTCATTTTGGTGACAGACAGACAGAATAAGGCAATTATATATATACTAGAAGGTGGCCCGATTCTACGCATCGGGTATTCTAGAATTTACGTATTGTGTAGTTCATGTATGATTTTTGTTATATATATATATATATATAGATGTTGTTGTGTGTAGTTACCAAGTGTTTGTGTAGGGCGCTGTACATGTTCTGGGTGTTGTCTGGGTGTGGCGGGGGGTGAGAGCGGTGTTTGTGTGTTGCGTTGTTTGTGGAGCGCTGTGTGTTGCGCGGTTTGTGTGTGTGTGGTGTGTTTTGGGGGGAGGTATGTTTTGTGCAATGTGTGTGTTGTGCGGTATGTGCGTATATTTGTGTGTGCAGCGTTGTCTGTGTGTGGGTGTCTGTGTAGGGCAGTTGTTTGTGGTTCCCAGTGTGTGTGTGTGTGGTGTGTTGTGCAGTGCGCGCGCGCGCGTGTGTGTGTGTGTGTGTGTGTGTGTGTTGGGGGGAGGTGTGCACTCCCCATCGTGCTCCATCCCCCATGCAGCGCACTCCCTATCGTGCTCCATCCCTTATGCTGCGCACCCCCCATCGTGCTCCATCTCCCATCCTGCGCACTCCCAAACGTGCTCCATCCGCCATGCTGCGCACTCCGAAACGTGCTCCATCCGCCATGCTGCGCACTCCCAAACGTGCTCCATCCGCCATGCTGCGCACTCCCCATCGTGCTCCATCTCCCATGCTGCGCACTCCCAAACGTGCTCCATCCGCCATGCTACGCACTCCCAAACGTGCTCCATCCCCTATGCTGCGCACCCTCCATCGTGCTCCATCTCCCATCCTGCGCACTCCCAAACGTGCTCCATCCGCCATGCTGCGCACTCCCAAACGTGCTTCATCCGCCATACTCCGCACTCCCCATCGTGCTCCATCCCCCATGCAGCGCACTCCCCATCGTGCTCCATCCCCTATGCTGCGCACCCCCCATCGTGCTCCATCTCCCATCCTGCGCACTCCCAAACGTGCTCCATCCCCTATGCTGCGCACCCTCCATCGTGCTCCATCTCCCATCCTGCGCACTCCCAAACGTGCTCCATCCGCCATGCTGCGCACTCCCAAACGTGGTCCATCCGCCATGCTGCGCACTCCCAAACGTGCTCCATCCGCCATACTCCGCACTCCCCATCGTGCTGAATCCCCCATGCTGCGCACTCCCAAACGTGCTCCATCCGCCATGCTGCGCACTCCCAAACGTGCTCCATCCGCCATGCTGCGCACTCCCAAACGTGCTCCATCCGCCATGCTGCGCACTCCCAAACGTGCTCCATCCGCCATGCTGCGCACTCCCAAACGTGCTCCATCCGCCATGCTGCGCACTCCCAAACGTGCTCCATCCGCCATGCTGCGCACTTCCAAACGTGCTCCATCCGCCATGCTGCGCACTCCCAAACGTGTTCCATCCGCCATGCTGCGCCAGCATCAGCTTCTCTACCCGCCGCATCAGCCTCTCTGCCCGCAGCATCAGCCTCTCTGTCCCCAGCATCAGCCTCTCTGTCCCCAGCATCAGCCTCTCTGTCCCCAGCATCAGCCTCTCTGTCCCCAGCATCAGCCTCTCTTCTCCCAGCATCAGCCTCTCTTCTCCCAGCATCAGCCTCTCTCATCCCAGCATCAGACTCTCTGTCCCCAGCATCAGCCTCTCTGTCCCCAGCATCAGCCTCTCTGTCCCCAGCATCAGCCTCTCCTCTCTGTCCCCAGCATCAGCCTCTCCTCTCTGTCCCCAGCCTTCCCCAGCATCAGCCTCTCTCCTCCCAGCCTCCCCCAGCATCAGCCTCTCTTCTTCCAGCCTCCCCCAGCATCAGCCTCTCTCCTTCCAGCCTCCCCCAGCATCAGCCTCCCTGTCCCAGCCTTCCCCAGGATCAGCCTCTCTCCTCCCAGCCTCCGTCCTCCCAGCCTTCCCCAGCATCAGCTTTCCCCTCCCAGCCTCCCTCAGCATCAGCCTTCCCCAGCATCAGCCTCTCTCCTCCCAGCCTCAGCCTCTCTCCTCCCAGCCTCCTTCAGCATCAGCCTTCCCCTCCCAGTCTCCCCCAGCATCAGCCTCCCCCTCCCAGCCTTCCCCAAGATCAGCCTCTCTGCTCCCAGCCTCCTCCAGCACGCCGTGCTCCTCTGCCGACACTCACACACACGATCGCATACACTCACACACACCCGATCCCGACACTCACACACACCCGATCGCATACACTCACACACACCCGATCGCATACACTCACACACACAGACACTGACGATATCGCACATACGCGCTCACAGTCACAACATCCGGAGATACCACATGCTTCTGGCCATGTGATCCTCCGTCAGGTCCTGGAAGGTCACAACAGCACAGTATCGAGGCCGAGAAGCAAGCGATATCGCCGGATGCTGTGAGTGTGTGGATGCGATGTGATGTGTGTGTGAGGTGTGTGTGTGAGAGTGAGTGTGATCTGATGTGTGTGTATGTGTGTGTGTGTGCTGTTAAGTGTGCGCGTGGATCTTCCGCCGCTGCAGGACCTTGATGCGCTTGTAACCATGCCAACGTATCCCGTCCCCCGCTCGCACGGGAGCCCACACCACTCCCGTGTGAGCGGGGGATGGGGGACGGGGGGGGGGAGTACAATACTCAGCCGTGTCAGTTCGGGGAATGCGCGGGGGGAGGTGGGCGGGGCCAGAGCTAGCGTGCGTTGCGTGAGGGGGGCGGGGCGTGGCCGAATTGCCAATGCCTGCAGGGTGCCGGGGCGAGAGGCCAATCTGTGGGAGGGGTGGAGCCTGGGCGAGCGGCTGGCCAATCCGTGTGGGGGCGCAGCCTGGGCGAGCGGCCAATCGGTGTGGGGGGGTGGGGCCATGGCGAGCCCAGCGGCCAATCAGCTTTGTGTCACCGTAAGGACACAATGTCACCGGAAGGACACAATTTTGAAGCATGACAGACAGACAGACAGACAGAATAAGGCAATTATATATATATAGATAGATTCTCCTTGTAATTGTGTAAATTTAGTTTTAGGTTCTGTATTAGCAGATAATATTATGTCCGTTTCATCTATGAAATGTATATCAATGCAACATTTTGTTCCATATCCCATGGAAATGTTTCCTGTAATTTGTACAGAATTATCTGGGATGTCTTCTTCTAGTAGGTGTCAAGCTGCCACCAGGGAGAGCCGGAGCTCTGCAGTAGAAGACACTGCCCCGAGCAACGTAAACCTGGAAGTGGATGCACACTGCCTCACAACACAGCTGGGGAGCAGAGCTGCGGGGCATGTGAGGAATCGTCAGGCAGGCTCGGTCAGTACGTGCAGTAGGAGGACCGGAGAAACGAGCAGTCGTGGAGTCGAAGTCAGGCCAAGGTCAGTACCAGAGGAAGGGGACAGAGGAATGGAAATACGACTAGGGGACGGAACACAGACAGGGCACGGGGGCACAGGAGCAGATGGATCAGGATAACACTTACAGGACCAGCAATCACAGGCAAAGCAGCACTAAGCTTATAGCCGGCGCTGGTTCACTGGAGATATCAGTTTTTAAAGGGAACCTGTCATCAGAAATTTGGCTTTCAACCTAAACGTTTCCCCCTCTGCAGCTCCTGGGCTGCATTCTAGTAAGGTTTCTATACTTTTTGTGCCCCCTTTTAAACCAAAATAAATACTTTATAAAACTGTACCTTTCAGTTTGAAAATCTTGTAAATTATCCATGGGGGCGGGCCGTGTGGCGTCCGTTGCTGTATCTTACGCCGTCCCCCATGCTCCAAATCATCCCTCAGGACGCCGCCCACTGCGCCCGAGGTCCCGTGCACGCCAGGACACCTGGTGACGTGGTTGCAGGCACGAGAGTATGGGCGGCGCTGTGATTGCATCGCAAGTGCCCGCCCATACTCTCATGCCCGCCCTTTCCCCACTGCCTCCAGCGTTCTGCGCCGGCCCGACGTCACCTCCTTCCCATCGTACCCTGCAGCAGGAAATAGATGGGAGGAGCGGAGCAGGCCACAACAGGAAAAGCGGAGGATCTGAACGACGTACAGAGGGGAGAGCGCGCCCACGAGAGTATGGGCGGGCACTTGCGATGCAATCACACCGCCGCCCATACTCTAATGCCTGCGACCACGTCACCAGGTGTCCTGGCGTGCACGGGACCTCGGGCGCAGTGGGCGGCGTCCTGAGGGATGATTTGGAGCATGGGGGACGGCGTAAGATACAGCAACGGACGCCAGACGGCCCGCCCCCATGGATAATTTACAAGATTTTAAAACCGAAAGGTACAGTTTTAGAAAGTATTTATTTTGGTTTAAAAGGGGGCACAAAAAGTATAGAAACCTTACTAGAATGCAGCCCAGAAGCTGCAGAGGGGGAAACATTTAGGTTGAAAGCCAAATTTCTGATGACAGGTTCCCTTTAAAGCATCCAAACTCCGAAAGTGAGGCCCGGGAGAAGGCTCCGCCCCCTAGCCATGTGGATGGGGAGGCGAAGCCGTGATAGTAGATTCTGTGTCTCTAATCCTCTTGGTTTCCGTGAATTTTGAATTTCTTTGGTCTTATTCACGTCATTGGGGATTGTTCTATGATGTAACTTGTCCTCCGTGTAGATAACAATTGAAACAAGACAAAGTAGCAGGAAAGTAGTTCCCATCACAGAAACGTTTCTTGGTAAGTCTTTCTTTTCCTGGAAAGACTGATGTCATCTTTCCTTCATCAAGGACTTGGTATTCCATATTCCAGCTTTTATTGGAATCCATTTCTTTCTGGAAAGAAATGCAGTATCATTATTTTGTTACATTCCGTTTCATTACCACACTTTTTGTTGTCTGCAAGTATTTTTAACTACATTAGATGCTCGTTAGACAAAAATCATAACTTGTCCCATAGTTTCATTGGTTTCAAAGAGACCTTCCCAATTACACTGCCGTGTTCCCCTTTTTCTTAATGTTTTAATCATCAGTAGAGGATCTTTCTTGAATTTGGATTCATATGGTGGCTCCATCTTCTGCATTTGTGATGCTGCGTATGGCAGAATAGTTTTCAGGTTTTCCTATAACAATGGTAACCATTTGGACCTTGCAATAGCATCTTTTTGAGGAGTGGATAAAAATGGCTCGTGGAAAAATTAATGGCATTTTTCTTCCTGTCATTAATACGAATGGAGTTAATTGGGTTGTAGAGGAAGTTGTTTCCCTTAGGCTCTGTGCCCACGTGTGTGCACTCTGCACCGCAGCGTAAAGTCACTGCATGTTTGCTTCAGAGCGCAGCTGAAAAGCTCCGTTCTGAAACTTTGGTGACTGCAGAATTCGTGCGCTCTGGATGCTGCCTCTCCCTATAGACAGAATGGAGACAGCATGCAGAGCGCACGAAAGAAGTGACATGTTGCTTTTTAGAACGCAGCAATTTGGCAGCATGTAAATCGCTGCGTTCTAAAACGCAACGTGGGCATGGATTATGCATAACCTTCATAGATTGTGCAGGGGACGCAGGACGCATGCAGTTACGCTGCAGTGCAATACGCAACGTAACTGCATGCAAATACGCAACATGGGCACATAGCTTTATACTGATTAGTACAAAAGGTATGGCATCAAACCAATTTTTACCTTTAACCAAAAGCATGTTTGCAATTCTGGATTTCATTGTCCATTTGATTCTCTTCACAATTCCCGCAGATTGTGGGTGGTAGGGGGACATGAAACGCTTGTTTTACCCCTAGAATAGTTTTTTCCTCAGCTACAGGAATACCAAATAACTTTGCTAAATCTTTAAAATTATTCAATAAATTCAAACAATCATCATTAGCAGAACCTCTGATGAACAAAAAACGTCTAAATAGTGCAGCTCTCCTCCAAATACACTCTCTAATTGTAATACCCAGTGAATAAAAGATGAAAATGCTTCAAAATAGAAACAGAATAACAAGAATCCCAAGGGTAGACACCTATCAAACTAAAAATTACCTTCAAATTGGAATCCCAAGGAATTAAAACCTTCAGAATGCACAGGAAGAAGTCTAAACACAGATTTAACATCAGCTTGGGCTAAAAAAGCATTTGTACCATAAAATTGCATAAAATCCACAGCCTTGTGAAATGAGGCATACTTGACTGACGGCACTGAATTGTCAATCTTGTCATTCAATGATGCCCCCTCTGGGAAAGACAGATAATGAATTAACCTAAAACAGACTGCTTTTGAGGACTATACCTAAGGCCCCCTTCACACGCACGTGAAAAAAACGAACCGTTTTTTCACGGACATATTAAAGGGGTGGTTTGCTCCCCGAGTGCCGTGTTTGTGGCACATGCGTGTTCTCCGTGTGTTATACATAATAACACACGGAGAACGGAAAGTCCCGCCTTACCTAATTCTTCCGGAGCTGTCTGTGGTACTGAATGACAGTGTCTGGCACAGGTCACGCCCCGCTGACGCTGGTTCTGGCCCCCAGTGAAGAAGATGCTTTGTTCAAATTCACTGGGGGTCGGATGCAGGTGACAGCCGCGGCAGAGACTGCAGGGCTGGTGGAGGGGAGTATGTGTTTTGTTTATTTTTACAATGACACGTGTGTTTCTCCGGCGCGTGTCACGTTGGACCGCATCCACACTACATCCGTGTGGTACGGGTGTGGGCCGCATGACACCCGTGCTGCCGGAAAAAAACGGACATGCCTCCGTATGGAGCACACAGGCTCACGTCTGCTCCACACGGAGGCACGGGCCAATGGCTGAACACGTGCATGCACATACACTCATTAATTTTAATGGGTATACGTGTGCCCGTGTCTCCGGTACATGCAGGAACGGACCTAGCACGCAACGGAGGGACGTGCGTGTGAAGGGGGCCTTTAGGATAGAGCCTGAAATCAGTAAATGCAGTGCAGGAGTGCTGAACAGACCTGCCATCCTTCCTAACTTTAACTCAGTACTAGTTTTTTCTCTTACTACCGTGTTTTTCCAAAAATAAGACCTGCCCCAGAAATAAGCCCTAGCGGGATTGTCAGCATTTTCGGAGCAAGGCTTAAATATAAGCTCTCCCCCCGAAAATAAGCCCTTGTCGCGGTTCAATAATAAAGTGTCCGTGCAGTTAAAAAAGTTACAGATACTGCAGGACACTTCATTATGGACAGCGGGCACCCCGCAATTACACTCACCAGACGCCGAGCGGGAGGCCCTGAAGTAATCGCCCCGTCGCACGCTTCCAATCTCACACACGCACAATCTGATCTCACACACAATCAGATCTCACACACACTCAATCAGATATCACACACAACTATCGGATCACACAAACATCAGATCACACTTAATCAGATCGCACACATAATCAGATCTCCCACACAAACATTGGATCACACACATACCACATCCAGCTTCACTGATTTCTTCTCGCCAGCAGAATCCTGAGAGGCTGTGCAGTTGAGTGCAAGGACCTGCCACAATGCTTGCTTACAGGAATCTGCGGACACACGTGACTTCTTAATATAATTCTCTGTGGCCGGAAGCATTCTTGAACGCTGGATGTGATGAGTGTGTGTGTGTGTGTGAGAGAGATCTGAGATCTGTGTATGAGTGTGTCAGTGATCTGCTGTGTGTCGGCCAGAAGCAGGGGATGACGGCGTGCAGCGCCCACCGGAGATCACAGGGAGGACCTGGGAGCCACGCAGATGTCCAGGTCTAGTAAGTATGAGTCTCTTGGGAAGTGGGGGGGTTCTGCTTTTTTGGGGGGCAAACTTACCCCCCAACCGTGTTTCTCCAAGAATAAGACCTCCTCCAAAAATAAGCCCTAGTGCTTTTTTTGGGGGTGGGGGGCAAAAAAAATATAAGACAGTGTCTTATTTTTGGAAAAACATGGTACTTCTGTGTATAAGTTACCTGATACCAAATGTTTAGGAACCCCAAAGGCCACCTTACACGCTGCGATCTCGCTAGCGTGCGTACCCGCCCCCACCGTTTGTGCGTTAAGGGCAAATCGCTGCCCGTGGCACACAAAATCGCCTGCCTTACCTGCCTAGTGACATCGCTGTGACGGCGAACCGCCTCCTTTCTAAGGGGGCGGTTCGTTTGGCGTCATAGCGACGTCACTAAGCGCCCGCCCAATAGAAGCGGAGGGGCGGAGATGAGCGGGACGTAACATCCCGCCCATCTCCTTCATTCCTCATTGCCGACGGCCGCAGGTAAGGTGAGGTTCCTCGTTCCTGCGGTGTCACACATAACGATGTGTGATTGCGCAAGAACGCCGAACAACTTCATACCTGCAGCAGCAACGATAATCGAGAATAGGGGGGCATGTGACCGATTAGCGATTTTGAACGTTTTTGTGACGATTCAAAATCGCTCATAGGTGTCACACGCAACGACATCGCTAACGTGGCCGGATGTGCGTCACAAATTCCGTGACCCCAACGACATCGCTTTAGCTATGTCGTAGCGTGTAAAGCGGCCTTAAGGCTATGTGCACATGCTGCGTTTTTCGCTGCGCTTTTGCAGGGCTTTGGGGTGCGTTTTTGGTCAGAAAACTGCATGACTTTGCTTCCCCAGCAAAGTCTGAGTTTTAATTTTTGCTATCCTCACAGTGCTTTTTTTTTAGCTGCCTTTTGGAGCTGACAAAAAAAAATGTCAATTCTTTATTGCGTTTTTCTGAGTTTTTTTACCCGTACAATGCATTTGTAAAACGCAGGAACAAAAACACTGCAAAAAATGCGGTAAATCGCACAAAAACACATGCATTTTTTTCAATGCATTTTTTTACCGCAGGTGCGTTTTTCGGCCAAAAACGATCAAAAACGCAGCATCTTTGTGGTCACAAAAAAAGGCAACGTGCGCACATAGCCATAGGCTAAGTGCGCACCATGCGTTCTGGCTTGCCAAGTAAACTGCAGTGTTTTGACAACTGTAATTGCATTTTAATGCGTTTTAAGCTGTTTTCAGACATCCCTGTTTTAGGTACGTGTGACATCCGTTTTTAACATGGATGTCACATGTACCCATGTTACCCGATTGTGCACTCTCACACGGCCGTGTTTTCACACGGACCGTGTGGCATCGCTATTTCACACGGAGACGTGCCCGTTTTTTCTAAAGCAGCACGGATGTCACACGAACCGCACACTGATGTGATCCGTGTGACATCAGTGTGACGCGTACTGGAGAAAACACAGGTTTTTAAATAAAAAGATTTTCTATATTTACCTGTATCCAGCGATTCTGTCTCCGGCTCTGCTGCGTCACGCTCCTGACCCCAGCTCATTATTTTCATTAATTGTTCACCGTATTGAGCAGCTGAGAGCACGGGCAAAAGAGGACAGCAAAAGACACAGCACCGCCGAGGACAGCACCGCCGAGGACTGCATGGCTGGGTACATCGCTAGTGACAGGTGAGTATTCTGCCAGCAGTGTGTTCAGGAACGTCCAGGAGGTCATCGTATTTCCCAATGAACTCTGATGACCTCCTGATGACACCCCTGCGACAACTGCGTTACAGCGAGTGTCACGATGGTGACTTCTAGGGCTTCATGAGAGTTCATTGGGAACCCTGATGAGTCCCTGGATGTCACTGCACAAACTGCTGTATACTCACCTGTCACCGGCGATGTCCCTGGTGATGTCCCCAGCGATGCTGTCCTCGGCTGTGCTGTACCCAGCCTGTCCCCGCGATGTTCCGGCTTCGAGATCCTCAGGCAGTGAATAATCAATGAAAATAATGAGCGGGGATCAGGAGCGGGACGCAGCAGAGCCGGAGACAACATCGCTGGATACAGGTAAATATAGAACATCTTTTCATTACAGAGACACGTGTTTTACCCGGTACGTGTCACACGTATGCAAACACGGATGTCACACGCGTGACACACGTGTAACACACGTATGACACACATATGACCATAACCATGCGTGTGACTGGTACCTTATTAAACACGGACTTCTGAAACCAGCCTTAAATGCATTTTGGATGCATTTGACAGTGAGTTTCCACTCTGCTCTGCTACATCCCCATAGAGCATGGCTGGCTGCAAGACAGAGCCGCGCGATGACAATTAACTCGGATGAACATCACCCGACTTCATTGTCATTGCGCGGCTCTGTCTGTGTGCCGCGTCCTGATTTGTAGTCACCGGTGAAGGATTCACTGGTGACCGCAAATCCCCTGAGTGACTGAAGTGAGGTGCACGATCAGTGGTGCCGTCACTCAGGTACCCGCGGCCAGCTGGAGTCCTCCACCAGAGACTGCAAATAACCTGAGTGAGGGCACTGCTGATCACTTCAGTGATGGCGACTTGCTGTAAAGTTGGAGGATCCAGCGGTGGCCGCGGGTAACCTGAGTGACATCATCGCTGGTAGCGACTCACTTCAGTTGGTCCGTGAAGCTGACAGAGAGCAGTCGTGGTCTGCAGCCGCTCGCTGTCAGCTGTTGATGTAGCAGAGCTGGATGCGTTGTGGGACCTCATGTGGATTGATGCTGTAATTCCAAGCGGCTGCTGGCTGATATTTTTAGGCTCGGGAACTCCCCATAACGTGGGGCTCCCCACCCTGAGAATATCAGCCTTCAGCCGTGTGGCTTTACCTTGGCTGGTATCAAAATTGGGGGGAATGCACGGGTTTTTTTTAATTATTTTACTGCACGATACAGACCCGCCCACCGGCAGCTGTGATTGGTTGCAGTGAGACAGCTGTCACTCAGCGTGGGGGTTCATCTGAATGCAACCAATCATAGGCGCCGGTGGGCGGGGGAAGCAGTGAATACGAGATGGAATAATGAGCGGCCGGCATTTTCAAAGCAGGAGAAGCCAACAGAGCTTTGTGACAGCTGTGCAGCGCTGCGCCGCCTCGGTGATCAGTGTGTATGAGAGAGGGGGTGAGAGGGGGAGACCGACTGACAAAGAGAGAGAGACCGACAGAGAGTGAGAGACCGACAGAGAGAGACCGACACCGACAAAGAGAGATCGAAAGACCTGCGTTTTGTTTGTCAAAAAAGCATGCAGAACGCAACAAAAATGCAGTGCAAACGCACAGCTAAACATTTTGGTTGCGTTTTGACACACCTCACAGATTTCAATGGGTGGAAAATACAACCAAAACGCACAAAAGAAGTGACATGGTGCTTTTTTAAACGCATTGATTTTCTCAAATATTTGGCATCCAAAACGCAGCGTTTAAGAAAGCAAGTGCGCATGTAATTTGCTGACTTCTCATAGACTTTGCTGGGGAAGCACAACGTATGCATTTACACTGCAGTTTAAAACGCTACCAAAACGCAGGAAAAAACGGAACGTGCGCACATAGCCTTAAACCAAGGGTGGGGAACCTCCGGCCCGCGGCATTTAATGCGGCCCCCGGGCACATTCCAGGCTACCCCAGTGCTCGAGCGGCACTTGCGCTTTTGCCAGCCGCCGGCCCTTTAAAATCCCAGTGCGTTATGGGTAGATGCTAGAATGTACGGGCTATTTACAGATCCTGATTGCAGCCCGTACTAGAATGTACGGGCTCTTTTCGGGACCTGACTACAGCCCATACATTCTAGACTGAACCCGGGACTGTGCTCGCATGCTGAGGGTTTACCTTGAGGGCGGGGTAAACAGCGCGCTGTGCTCCAGTCACAGCAGAAGAGGTGCAGCAGATGCCTTCCTGCTGTACATGCCTCCCGGACCTGTGCTATGTGACTCCTCCTCCTCCCCTTGTACTGTGAGTATGCAACCCATCGCTGCCCCCCCATCCAGTGCTGTGTACCCCCTAGTACTGTGTGTAGCCCCAAGTGCTGTGTACCCCCTAGTACTATGTGTTGCCCCAAGTGCTGTGTACCCCCCAGTACTGTGTGTAACCCCTCAGTGCTGTGTAATCTGTGCAGCCTCCTAGTGCTGTCAGTGCTGCCACATCGTGCTCTCCCTGCTGCCTCCTAGTGCTGTCACCTAATGCTCTCCATGCTGCCTTTTAGTGCTGTCACTGTCAGTGCTCTTTGTGCTGCCACCTAGTGTTCTTTGTGCTGCCACCTAGTGTTCTTTGTGCTGCCACCTAGTGCTCTTTGTGCTGCCACCTAGTGCTCTCTGTGCTGCCACCTAGTGCTCTCTGTGCTGCCACCTAGTGCTCTTTGTGCTGCCACCTAGTGCTCTTTGTGCTGCCACCTAGTGCTCTTTGTGCTGCCACCTAGTGCTCTTTGTGCTGCCACCTAGTGCTCCCTGTGCTGCCACCTAGTGCTCCCTGTGCTGCCACCTAGTGCTCCCTGTGCTGCCACCTAGTTCTCTCTGTGCTGCCACCTAGTGCTCTCTGTGCTGCCACTGTCAGTGCTTTGTGCTGCCACCTAGTGCTCCCTGTGCTGCCACCTAGTGCTCTCTGTGCTGTCACCTAGTGCTCTCTGTGCTGCCGCCTAGTGCTCTCTGTGCTGCCGCCTAGTGCTCTTTATGCTGCCGCCTAGCGCTCTCTGTGCTGCCGCCTAGCGCTCTCTGTGCTACCGCCTAGCGCTCTCTGTGCTGCCGCCTAGAGCTCTGTGCGCTGCCGCCTAGCGCTGTCTGTGCTGCCGCCTAGCGCTCTCTGTGCTGCCGCCTAGCGCTCTCTGTGCTGCCGCCTAGTGCTGTCCGTTGTGCCGCCTAGTGCTGGCCGTTGTGCCGCTTAGTGCTGTCCGTTGTGCCGCCTAGTGCTGTCCGTTGTGCTGCCTAGTGCTGTCCATTGTGCCGCCTAGTGCTGTCCGTTGTGCCGCCTAGTGCTGTCCGTTGTGCCACCTAGTGCTGTCCGTTGTGCCGCCTAGTGCTGGCCGTTGTGCCGCTTATTGCTGTCCGTTGTGCCGCCTAGTGCTGTCCGTTGTGCCGCCTAGTGCTGTCCATTGTGCCGCCTAGTGCTGTCCGTTGTGCCGCCTAGTGCTGTCCGTTGTGCCACCTAGTGCTGTCCGTTGTGCCGCCGCCTAGTGCTGTCTGTGCCCTCCACTAGTGCTGTCCATGCTTAGCATCTCCTGTGATGTATACACCCTTCCTGTGATCTATACACTCCTCCTGTGATGTATACGCCCCAGCCTGTCCTGGGATGTATATGTCTCAATGTTTCTTGTGATGTATATGCCTCAGTGTCTCCTGTGATGTATATGCGCCCCAGTGTCTTCTGTGATGTATATGCCCCAGCTTCTCCTGGGATGTGTATGCCCCCAGCCTCTCCAGACCAAGACAAACCTGGAAAAGCAGTTGTGAGAAACAAAATGATCAATATCACCGAACATCACAGCCGCTCCAGCCACCACATTAGGGGTGAGTTAATTAATTGTTTGACCAAATATAGCCTGGTCGTTTTCAAGTTGATCATTTGGTGCGGCCCCCGAAGGTTGGTAGAAAATTCCAAATGGCCCCCGGCAGTAAAAAGGTTCCCCACCCCTGTCTTAAACCATAATAAATCGGCTCCGCTTTCTCCCAATTTTGGTACAACTTGAGCCAACGCTGCATTTCTTATTAAACTCACTGGAGTCCAAGCTTTTGAAAATGGACTATTTGGTACCAGGCTGTTGCTGGTTAGACTGGGTGATTCTTTTGAAACACTTGACCATAGAATGAATGCCTCCGCAGAATGAGCACTGGTGGCAAAATCTGCAATTATTTTGCCACTTACAAGTTGACTCATTAAATGCAGAGCAACACTTTTTTTTAACCCTTTAACCCCTTCATGACCACGGGCAGTAATATTACATCCTAAACCATCATAGTGTTATACCCGCCGGCTACTGCCGGCAGCCGGGGTAATCCGCGCATATCAGCGGATTTATACAGCTGGTATGTGTGCCTCCCACGCATGAGCATGAGTGAAACCGCGTTCCAACGTTGCCTGTTAACCTTTTAAATGATTCTGTCAAAATGTCATAGCACCATTTAAATTGACGGTCTTGGTAAAACTTCACTTACTCTGCCCCATCGGCGGGGCTGTGACATGATCACTGTGAGCCGATGGTTGTCAGGGTAGCACAGGGTCATGTGATGACTTCTGTAGCTCACATGACTCACTTCCTATTTCACCCAGCCGAGGACTGCAGGTTACAGGAGGTCAAAAGGTTTTTTTTTCGATGTTTGTGTTTATTTACTTGTACTTAAAGATTAGTAATATGGGCGACTCATAGACCCTGCAATTACTAATCTAGGGCTTAGTGGCAGCTGAGAGCTGTTATTAACCCCTTATTACCCGGATTGACACTGCACCAGCTCAATCAGGAAGAGCCGGGTAAAGTTCTGGGACTGTCACATCTAATGGATTTGACAATTCCGCGCAGCTCCAGGCTGCTTTTTTTAGGCTGGGGAAAGCTCAATAAGCTTGGGTCTCCCCAGACTGAGAATTCCAGCCCCCCAGCTGTCGGGCTTAACCATGGCCGAGTATCCAAAGTTGGGGGGGCCGCACCCTGGGTTTTTAAATTATTTATTTAATTAAAAAAAAAGTTGCATGCGGTTCCTACTATTTTCATACACGGCCAAGATAAGCGCATGGCTGGGGGCTGCAGCTTATAGCCGTATGATTTAGTTGTGCTGGGTGTCATAATATGGTTGGACCCTACGCCAAACATCTTTCATCTTTATTTTTACTGTACGATATAGACCCGGACACACAGCGCCTGTGATTGGTGTCGGACGCCAGTGGGAGGGGAAAGCAGTGCATATGCCATGAGCTTAAGGTGCAATCCCGGACATGAATTGGCGGCCGCGGATGCAGTGTGCAGCTGTGCTGGTGTCTTGGGAAAAGTATGAAGCGCTTGCTTCATTCTTATTTTCTTTATTTTTCCTTTATTTTACTTTTTATTTCCCAAGTTGCCAGATCAATATCTGGAATCCAGGGCCCGTCACTCGGGTAAGTTTGAACCATCGCGGATCCGGACTTTTACAGTCCGGGTCCGCCCATTACTATTCTTTACTAACATTTACCCATTTTAAACCACGGATACTGTGCCAGAAAATGTTTAAAAAAGTCTTTGTGTTAAATGACAAATTCTCTGAGTACCTTCTTTTTGCTGCCTGCTTCTCTGACCAAAGTATAAATGTCCTATAATTCATATTACTAAAGGACCTGAAAAAAATGATTATTAGTCATTCCACAGTAATTGAGGTCAGATATACATTTTATATCTATTTGACTGCTATCTCCCAATTTTCATAATCTTGTAACTCCTTAGGCCTAACTTTGCTGCTTCAGTCACCGCCCCTATCCTAAACGAGTGCGTTGAAATTTTTACCTCCTCCATACCCAATTCAGACAGGTGTTTTCTCAACATAAGAAACACAAATAAGGACAGATAAGGGGACCATGTTACAAAATAGCCAAAACTACTACCACAAATTCATGAAACACCAACCACAGAGAGTACAGAAGTATAGTGAAGGCCATATCAATCAAGAAAATAATCCACAAAAAAATCTTCTTTGCAAAAGTAAAAACAGTTTTATTAAATACAATTTATTTAACAAGAGGAATAAATAGACTACCAAATATACATATAATAAAACAGAGACAAGTGAACAAGGAGTCCTAGAGAAATCACCAGTTAGTGAACCCCATGGTGAAAGTACAGCCCAAGTAAATAGGAGTCAAACAGTAAATTCATTAGTTTAGATATAGAATTTTTTTTCCTGCAAGCACAAGTTATCAAGGCTTCTATTACCATCCAGATCCACAAGATGGCATTGAAGGTCTGTGGGAAAAAGTGCTCCATAGATCAAGTGAACAGCAAATAGCAATGGAGCAATTATCACCGAAATTAACCTAAAAGAGCTGGAAGTATATATAAGGTTGATTAAACTTTCCCGTTATGGGTGCACCGAGTGGTGAAAACGTGCCCCAACGCACAAGTTTTGCAATCTTTCTCGGGGACGTAATAAAGTGGATGAGTTTTTGTTTTGTATGGGCTTGTAGCCAATAGATTCTGTCACCTTAATTGGTCGTTTGTGGGGCGGTACTCCTCTAGTGGTCTACGTCATCGGGCACTCCTGGATATGACGTGGGCACTTCCTGTTTCGTGAAACAGAGCCCGCGTCATTCCGTGTAGAGGCCGTCAGTCACAGACATATGCGGAAATACTGCCGCGCATGCGCGCCCAAGCTACAGCCATTTTCGTTAAGGGCATAACTAGAGACAACAACCAGTGAACATGCACGAGAAGAGGATCTCACTAGGCCAGAATATAGATAATTTTTCCAAAAAACATATACAGAGAATCCTTATAAGTCTGTGCTCCCACAGTGAAAACTCATTTCAAAAGACCTTAATTGTGAGTCAATTTAACCATACTAAATCACTGGGGAGGACAGACATAGAATGGATCTCCGGCAAAACTGTATAAATACATCAAAAGTGTAAGAAAATGGTGCATATTGTGCAGGTACCCAAATGTGGGAACCCATGACTGCAACGAAATTGGGACCAGGGACCCACACCCTGACCCTACAGACAACATTTAAGTATAGCATTAGAAGAAAAAGTGTCATCATAATTAATAAAGAAGTATTACTACAACATCATAATCCACCTATTGCCATATATTAATTACAGTTTTGTTTGGTCTTTACAGAAATTTGGATGTTTCGCAAGAAATAGCCAATATAACCTCAACTGCAGAGGACGAAAGCGAGGAAGATACTCCTCTCAATGTCGAACGGTAAGTCCCAGTATCGCTTGATATGTGGAGTCACTATTCACAGGTCAATACATAAACCAGACATGATGAAGTGAACTAAACAATGAGAAAAATAAAAAGAGAGAAGAAATAAAAACACACATAATTAAAATCTAATACAATATAAATTACAGAAGCAATTCATCATGTAAGAACAAATCCTAATACACCCTATTCACTGATATCTCCTTTTTGAAGACATCAGTTTAATTTGATAATTAACACCTTTATGATTAATCTCTTTTATTGAATTTTTATACAACAAGTGAAGCAAAATTATGAAAGGAGGGAAAAGAAGAAGGAAGAGCAAGGAGAAAGGGGGGTAGGGGTGGGAAAAGACATCAGAATTATAAACTCTCATAGTACAGGGGTCAGATACCATCAATTACGTTCGGCACTAATATTGTAAGTCCGAATCATGACCATAACTCTAAAGAAACAATAGCACCCAATACTCCAACGCCTCATAGACTTTTGCTCAGAAAATATGTTGCTTTCAGGTGCACAACAAAGACGGTTACTCTAAATTCTATGTTACTGACCCCATATTTGTCATTTGAGTAATACCTTTGTATTAAATGATAACATTTTAATTATTAAAGGAGTAATAAAATGAAGGAGTATAAGAATGAGGGAAAAGTAGAAGGGAAAGAAAGAAATGGTAAAATCAAGGGAACACTCAAGTTCTCTGATGCTGCTCCTACTGCACCAAAAGTCTCGTAAAGTCCTGTGACTCTTTGAACAGAATCCATGGTTGCCAGGTCCTGACATAGATGTCGTACATATCATTAGCCGTAGCAGAGAGTTCCTCCATGAGAGCAATATATGAGAATTCCTGAAACCATTCCCCAGCAGGTGGCGTCTCCGTCCTTTGCCAGTACCTGGGTATTACTGATCTGGCTGCTATCAGGCAAAACCTGAGGAGATCCCTTTTTTGTGCCCCGATGGATCCGGGCAACATAGATAGAATCGCCACTTGGGGGGAGGGTTGAACCTGGGTTCCAGTGATTTTAGCATAGGCCCTGAATACCATATCCCAAAAGGGTTTAATTTTGTCACATTCCCACCAGATATGGGACATTGTCCCCGTTTCAGTTCCGCAACGCCAGCACCTGTCCGATACCGATGGAAATAGTTTGTGAATTTTGGTTGGAGAAAGATACCACCGAGCCAGAATTTTGTAATTTTTCTCCTGAGCATATCCTGCCACCGACATTTTGTGGGTGAAGTGGAAGGCTTTATGTTTGTCCACCTCTGAAAAAGAGGTGCTCAACTCCCTTTCCCATGCCCAAATATATTCGGGATCCTGAGGACTAGGTTGCCAATTGAGGTGACTATAGGTCAATGAAATCAAGTGAGGGGGTGGTGATCCCTGGAGAAATAAACCCTCAAACGGTGTAGGTGTCACCGGAAAGGATTGCCGACTCCCCGCCCTCCATCCCTCCAAAAAGGAACGCAACTGACCATACTGCAACCATGATAATCTCTTAGGTGGATCCATTGTCTCCAACTCCTTCAGTGAAGGAATGCAAGAGCCCTTTAGTAAATGTACCACTCTAAGGTCGAAGTTTTTGTGCTGAAAACAGCTGATATGTGCGCGGATCGCCGCCGCCTGCCCACGGCAGGGGGCGGGGATTAACGGCACACGATCCATGACGAACCCAGTAAGTCATGGGTCGTTAAGGGGTTAAGTTTATGCGTCCTGCCATATTTGCAAGCCGAGAATACAAGCAACCCCAGAACCTCTTTATGAATCGATGTTGCGGCAACCAAAAAAACGTAATTTTGTCGTTGCACACCATGTTCCGGTCAGATTAATTGATTTTATATGTTGATAGATCAGGTATTTCTAAACGTGGCGATACTAAATATGTGTAATTTTTATAACGGTTTTATTTTCAATGGGGCAAAAGGGCGGTGATTTGTTAGGAAGTTAGAAGGGTTAAATGTTTATCAGCAATTTATCTTTTTTGCAACAAATTTTACAAAGCCATGTTTTTAGGGCCCACATCACCTTTGAAGTAACTTTAGGCTATTTGCGCACTTTGCGTCGTCCTACTTGCAGTTCAAAACGCACACCCTCTGGCAGTAATTGATTTTGTCAAAGTTTCTTTTGAGCACATAATAGCGCCAAAAACGCATGTGTATTTACCGCGTTTTAGCCGCTTTTTTGCGCTTTTTACATGCTTTTCCATTGCGCTTTGAAAGATGCGTTTTGAACATAAAGACACTGCTAAATAAAGTTTAAATAGTCAAACACAATGAAAAAAGGGAAAAAAAGGAACACATATAATTATTGAAATAATAAAGAAAATTGTTATATTTCATATAATGATAGCGGTTTTATACTATTTAGTGGTAAAATAGCAATAAATTAATATTTTTCATTAATATAATTGTCAGATTGTGTGTGTGTAAAGGGACATATTATTCCATTATTTTAATGTCAGAAAAGCTTGCGTTTTGGTATTCCAAAACGCAGTGTTTCTGCAGCTAAAAAGCAGGTAAAACGCTGGAATATTGATGATGGTTGCTTTTTGCTACTTCTCATTGACTTCAATGTTAGCAAAACGCTGCAGAAATGGCAAAAACAATTGACATGCTGCTTCTTTGAACGCATGTTTTTTGCCACAAAATATGCAAATTAAACGCAGCGTTTTGAAACGCAAAGTGAGGTCAGGAAATCTTCCTTTTCCATACACTTTTATGGAAAAACAAAACGCATGCCTTTTGGCATGAAAACGCTGCAGCTCAAAATGCTGCGGAAACGCAGGTGAAAACGCAAAGTGCGCACATAGCCTAAGTCACATTTAGTGTTAGAAGGTTTAAACCTTCTAACATTTTAGAAATGATATATGGTAAATATTAACTAATTATTATTTTTCGCGTCATTCATCAGGAGCCCTACTTGCCTAAGTAATGATGATTCTACACTTCGGAGTAGTCGTCTGCGTGTAAAGGAGAGAGTTGAGTACAACGCTGATGCTATCTATCGTAGCGAATTAGCCAGGATTCGTGCAGGTAAGATGTGTTTTGTACATGTTTGTACGTATGTTTTTCAGTACCTAGTCTTAGATTTTGTTATTCAGTCTAAAGCGGGCTTTACACGCTGCGACAGTGCTAGCATTTGCTGGCGATGTCGAGCGCGATAGCACCCGGCCCCGTCGTACGGCCGATATGTGGTGATCGCTGCCGTAGCGAACATTATCGCTATGGCAGCGTCACACGCACATACCTGCTCTGCGACGTCGCTCTGGCCGGCGAACCGCCTCGTTTCTAAGGGGGCGGTTCGATCGGCGTCACAGCGACGTCACACAGCGGCCGCCCAATAGAAGCGGAGGGGCGGAGATGAGCGGGACGTAACATCCCGCCCACCTCCTTCCTTCCGCATTGCCGGTGGAGGCAGGTAAGGAGATGTTCCTCGTTCCTGCGGTGTCACACACAGCGATGTGTGGTGCCGCAGGAGTGACGAACAATATCGCTAATAAGCAGAAAACGATTTTTTGTTTCAGGACGACCTCTCCACGGCAAATGATTTTGACCGCTTTTGCGATCGTTTAAGGTCGCTCATAAGTGTCACACACTGCGATCTCGTTAATGAAGCCGGATGTGCGTCACAAACACCGTGACCCCGACGATAATTCATTAACGATATCGTAGCGTGTAAAGCCCGCTTAACTCTAGATGGGGTTGTAGTTTTGGCCATAATTTTGAGTTTGAAGGCGAATCTTGTAATCCCTCTTTAGTATGTGTCTGTATAAGCCACCAGACATTTTAACTTGATGTAATGTATAGGATCAGGACTCCTTCTGAAGAATATATTAAATTGTACCTTTTAGTATTGTGTTTTCTTAAAGGGAACCTGTCAGGTACAATATGTACCCAGAACCACAAGCAGTTCTGGGTGCTTATTGCTAATCCCTGCCTAAGTGTCCCTGTATCTAGTAACACAGTTAAAGAGATCTTTAACGAGAGTATTTCTAAAGATCTTTTATGATATGCTAATGAGCTCTGGCACTAGTCGCATGGATATTAGTTCCAGCGCTCACTATACCCTCTTGGCATGTTAGTATGCCAACAAGTGTGTGAGAACATGCTATTCAATGCCCATGGCCCAGCGTCATCATCGTCAGTGACACGCGTATCTATGTCCGTTGCACCGCCTCAGACACCGGGCTTTAGAGTCAGTGTGCATGGATGAGAAGTCACCTTACTGCCAATCATGCGCACTAGACCTCTCTGAAGCCAAGACAAAAACACACAACTTCATAATGCATGTGACCAGAAGTACTGGGCATTCAGATCCATGCGCACTGACCCTAAGTCGGCGTTCTGAGGCGGTGCAATGGACAAGGTACGCGCATCACTGATGATGACGATGGGCCATTGGTGTGGAATAGCATGTTAGCATGCCTATGTGGGCATGCTAAGAGGTCGAAATGAGCACAGGAAGCAACGCCCTTGTGACTAGTCCCTGCATTCATCATCATAAAGGGTCTTTAGAAATACTTTTTCTTAAAGGAAGGTTGTCGTTTTTTTTTATTTATGTATTAAAATAGTAATTATGAAATCAAGTATTTTTTATACAAAATTAAATTAATTGTTTAGTTTTTATTTAATTCTAGTTTTACTGACACACTTGGCACTGCCAACTTGGATTTGCTGTGAGTTACGACAGTTACTCGCCTCCTTTATAGCAGCGCCCAGGGCATTGGGTGTGATAGTCGGACTGCGACCCTATACTTAATACAGAAACAGCGTCTGCTGTGAAATGGACACGCCCCCTGGGCTGTCCAGATCACAGCAGGGGGAGGAGATCAGCGCCATCTTAGTGGCATACACAGGGTATGCTCTGTGCTCCACTTTCCCCCTGTCACCCACCAGGATGGATGGGGTGAGTACTGGCACTGGGCAACGGTGATTGCACCGCAACTGATCCTGCCGCGCACCCTCCCACCCACGCTGCGCCCCACCCACTCCACCACCGCTCACCCCCCCTCCCCGCGTGTGCTCATCTTGGGCCTCAGCTGCTCATACTGTGATCGTTGACAGGACAGGCTGCCATGGGCGCACATCTGAGCTGAGTGAATGCGGCTGGGAGCGGTGATCTTCAGCCTGAGCGGCATTGCACTACGAATTACCCCTCCTCACCGCATGTCACCTCGGACCTCCATTCCCAGCCAGCCGCACAGTATATGGGGGCGCGGGATACAGTAAGGCATTGAGATACAGTTAGCGGGGCATGGTGATACAGTCAGCAAGGCATAGGGAAACAGTCAGCAAGGCATAGGGATACAGTCAGCAAGACATAGGGAACCAGCCAGCAGGGCATAGGAACCAGCCAACGGGGCATAGGGAAACAGCCAACGGGGCATGGGGAAACAGCCAATGGGGCATAGGGATACAGCCAATGGGGCATAGGGATACAGCCAGCGGGGCATAGGGATACAGCCAGCGGGGCATAGGGATACAGCCAGCGGGGCATAGGGATACAGCCAGTGGAACATAGGGATACAGTCAGCAGGGCATAGGGAAACAGTCAGCGGGGCATTGGTATACAGTGGAGCACTATGCAGCTGGCCTTAATGACACTTTAGATATATTAGGAACATTTCTTCAGCGCTCTATTGGGAGACCCAGACGATTGGGGTATAGCTACTGCCCTCCGGAGGCCACACAAAGCACTACACTAAAAAGTGCAAGGCCCCTCCCCTTCTGGCTATACCCCCCCGTGGTATCACGGGTACTCCAGTTTTCAAGCTTTGTGCGAAGGAGGTCAGACATTCCATGCATAGCTCCACAGATTTTAGTCAGCAGTAGCTGCTGACTATTTCGGATGGAAGAAAAGAGGGCCCATATAGGGTTCCCAGCATGCTCCCTTCTCACCCGTGGATGGTGTTGTAAGGTTGAGGTACCTATTGCTGGTACAGGGGCTGGAGCCCCACATGCTGTTTTCCTTCCACATCCCCTTGTAGGGCTCTGTGGAAGTGGGATCCTGCCGGCCTCAAAGCTCTGACGCCGGGCTCCATCCACAGACCCATAGCACCTGGTGGATGCCGAGCAGGAGTACCATCAGGGACAAGGCCCTGCATCATACAGGTACTCTGTGTCCCCGGCAGGCACAGACACACTCCGGGCTGGCTGGGTGTTGTAGTGCGCCGGGGACCGTAACGCTAGAGCTAGTGTTCCTACAGTTTACTGGGGGACTTTTTTCTGTGTTGTGGGAACGCAGCGCCGACCCCCGCTGGACCGGCGGCGCTGCTGTGACTTTTAGTTCGCCGGGGACACGCCGACCGCGCTTTTACGGCGGTGGCGTTTATAAATCTAGTCCCCGGCTTTTGCGGCCTAGGACGCCGGCAGCTCCGATTCGTTCCCGCCCCCACCCTGTCAATCAGGGTAGGGGAGAGACGCTGTTTCACGGCAGCGACGAGGGCTGGAGCCTGATTTACATGCTCCAGCCCTCTCACTAGGCACAGAGGGAAGCAGGCTTCCCGCTCTTAGTCAGGAACGCCCAGGGCCCGCCCCCCCTCCTCTCTCAGGACGCTGGCAGCCATTACATGCATGTCTGGCTGGAGGAAGGACGCAAGGCTCTGGGAGACCTGGACTAGGGGGCTTTGGAGATCACACACCCGCTCTTAAGCGGGCGGTAAGCGGCTTTTTCAGCTGGCCCCTCTAGTGCCTCAGTGTGTATTAGTGTACTGTGTCACTGGACATATATATATTTCCTTATTGCTTGCACTGTGAGGTCGCTTCCTGGCTGTATACCCAGATCGCTCTGAGGAGGCAGCAACATGTCATCCACAAAACGCAAGGCTGCCAAGGCTAGGGCTGTGTACACTGCGTGTACTGCATGTGGGGCTGCTCTACCAGCAGGCTCCAAGGACCCCCATTGTGTGCAATGCTCAGATCCGGTGCTGCTTCGCCAGCCGGAGTCAGGAGAGATAGTGACCCAGGCTGAGACGCCTGTAAGTCCTGCCCCGGTGTCAGGGACAGACTTTGCAGTTTTTGCTGATAATATGTCTGTGACTATGGCAAAAATCCTTGAAACTTTGCAATCCATGCCTGGGGCTCAGTCTATGGACACGGCGAGGTCTCTGTCCTCTAATCCCCCTCAGTTGGAATTAGTCCAGACTGCAAGGGGGTCCCCGGCTTCACAGGCTGAGTATTATGACTCAGATGATAGCCCCAGCCACCCTAAGCGAGCTCGCTGGGAAAGACCCTCAACGTCATCACACTGCTCAGGGTCTCAGCGCAATCAGTCGCTCTGTGATGCGTCTGATGACAGTGATCAGGAGTCTTATCCTGGAACCCCTCTCAATCTGGATACCCCGGATGGGGACGCCATGGTAAACGATCTTATCTCAGCCATCAATAGACTGTTAGATATTTCTCCCCCAGCTCCTTCAGCAGAGGAGGCAGCTGCAGAGCAGGAGAAGTTTCGTTTTCTCTATCCCAAGCGTAAATTAAGTGCTTTCTTGGATCACTCTGACTTCAGAGAGTCAATCCAGAAACACGACGCTCATCCAGAAAGGCGTTTCTCTAAACGTTCTAAGGATACACGTTTTCCTTTCCCCCCTGATGTGGTCAAGCGCTGGACCCAGTGTCCAAAAGTTGACCCCCCGATTTCCAAACTTGCAGCTAGATCCATAGTTGCAGTGGAGGATGGCGCTTCACTTAAGGATGCCAATGACAGACAGATGGACCTCTGGTTAAAATCTGTCTATGAAGCTATCGGCGCGTCGTTTGCTCCAGCATTCGCAGCCGTATGGGCACTCCAAGCTATTTCAGCAGGGTTAGCAAAAGTGGATGCTATCTTACATCCAGCGGTGCCGCAAGTGGCGTCCCTTACCTCGCAGATGTCCGCGTTTGCGTCTTACGCTATCAATGCGGTCCTAGAATCTACCAGCCGCACCTCAATGGCGTCCGCCAATTCGGTAGTTTTGCGCAGAGCCTTGTGGTTAAAGGACTGGAAAGCAGATGCTGGTTCCAAAAAATGTTTAACCAGCCTGCCTTTATCTAGAGATAGACTGTTTGGCGAGCCATTGGCTGACATCATTAAACAGTCCAAGGGTAAAGACTCTTCTTTGCCCCAGCCCAGATCAAGCAAACCTCAGCAGAAAAGATGGCAGCAGAAGTTTCAGTCCTTTCGAGGTTCGGGCAAGACACAATTCTCCTCGTCCAAAGGGACTCAGAGGACGCAAAGAAGCTCAGATTCCTGGCGGGCTCACGCGCGCCCCAAGAAAGCAAATGGAGGAACCGCTTCCAAAGCGGCTACCTCATGACTTCCAGCTCCCCCCCTCCGCATCTCCGGTCGGGGGCAGGCTCTCCCGCTTTTCCGTCATTTGGATGTCACAGGTCAAAGACCGGTGGGTGACAGACATTTTGTCTCGCGGGTACAGAATCGAGTTCAGTTCTCGTCCTCCAGCTCGGTTCTTCAGAACCTCCCCACATCCAGACCGAGCAGATGCCCTGCTGCAGGCGGTGGACTCCCTAAGAGCGGAAGGAGTAGTGGTTCCTGTACCGCCTCAGGAACAAGGGAGAGGGTTTTACTCCAATCTCTTTGTGGTTCCAAAAAAGGACGGCTCGTTCCGTCCTGTTCTGGATCTAAAGCTGCTCAACAAACATGTGCACGCCAGGCGGTTCCGGATGGAAACCCTCCGCTCTGTCGTGGCCTCAATGTCTCAAGGAGACTTCCTTGCCTCAATAGACATCAAGGATGCTTATCTCCACGTGCCAATTGCTACAGAACATCAACGTTTTCTACGTTTTGTGATAGGAAACGAACATCTTCAGTTCGTAGCTCTGCCATTCGGTCTGGCGACAGCCCCACGGGTTTTCACCAAGGTCATGGCGGCAGTGGTAGCGGTCTTGCACTCTCAGGGACACTCGGTGATCCCTTACCTAGACGATCTACTTGTCAAGGCACCCTCTCTAGAGGCATGCCAACTCAGTCTACATGCTACACTGCAGACTCTACAGACGTTCGGATGGATCATCAACTTTCCAAAGTCGAATCTGTCTCCGACACAGTCACTAACGTATCTTGGCATGGAGTTCCATACTCGAGCAGCGAGAGTGAAGCTTCCGCTGAACAAGCAGCGGTCACTACAGACAGGGGTGCAATCCCTCCTTCAGGGCCAGTCGCACCCCTTACGGCGCCTCATGCACTTCCTCGGGAAGATGGTGGCAGCCATGGAAGCAGTTCCCTTTGCGCAGTTTCATCTGCGTCCACTTCAATGGGACATTCTCCGCCAATGGGACGGGAAGTCAACGTCCCTGGACAGGAAAGTCTCTCTTTCCCAGACGGCCAAGGACTCTCTACAATGGTGGCTCCTTCCCACCTCATTGTCTCAGGGAAGATCCTTCCTGCCCCCATCCTGGGCAGTGGTCACGACAGATGCGAGTCTGTCAGGGTGGGGAGCAGTGTTTCTCCACCACAGGGCTCAGGGGACGTGGACTCCGCAGGAGTCCACCCTTCAGATCAATGTTCTGGAAATCAGAGCAGTGTATCTTGCCCTACTAGCCTTCCAGCAGTGGCTGGAAGGAAGGCAGATCCGAATTCAGTCGGACAACTCCACAGCGGTGGCATACATCAACCACCAAGGGGGGACACGCAGTCGGCAAGCCTTCCAGGAAGTCCGGCGGATTCTGATGTGGGTGGAAGCCACGGCCTCCACCATATCCGCAGTTCACATCCCCGGCGTAGAAAACTGGGAAGCAGACTTCCTCAGTCGCCAGGGCATGGACGCAGGGGAATGGTCCCTTCACCCGGACGTGTTTCAGGAAATCTGTCGCCGATGGGGAGTGCCGGACGTCGACCTAATGGCGTCCCGGCACAACAACAAGGTCCCGGCATTCATGGCGAGGTCGCGCGATCAAAGAGCTCTGGCGGCAGACGCATTGGTTCAAGATTGGTCGCAGTTCCGGCTCCCATACGTCTTTCCACCTCTGGCACTCTTGCCCAGAGTGTTACGCAAGATCAGATCCGATTGCAGCCGCGTCATACTCGTCGCCCCAGACTGGCCGAGGAGATCGTGGTATCCGGATCTGTGGCATCTCACGGTCGGTCGACCGTGGTCACTGCCAGACCGACCAGACTTACTGTCCCAAGGGCCGTTTTTCCATCAGAATTCTGCGGCCCTGAACCTGACTGTGTGGCCATTGAGTCCTGGATCCTAGCGTCTGCAGGATTATCTCAAGGAGTCGTAGCCACAATGAGACAAGCTAGGAAGTCAACGTCTGCTAAGATCTACCACAGAACGTGGAAGATTTTCTTATCTTGGTGCTCTGCACAGAGAGTATCCCCTTGGCCATTTGCATTGCCCACCTTTCTTTCCTTCCTGCAATCGGGGTTGGAAAAGGGCTTGTCGCTCAGCTCCCTTAAAGGGCAAGTCTCGGCACTGTCGGTGTTTTTTCAGAAGCGTCTAGCACGTCTTCCTAAGGTGCGCACGTTCCTACAGGGGGTCTGTCATATTGTGCCCCCGTACAAGCGGCCGTTAGATCCATGGGATCTGAACAGAGTACTTGTTGCTCTGCAAAAGCCGCCCTTCGAGCCTCTAAAGGACGTTTCCTTTTCTCGCCTGTCACAGAAAGTGGCGTTTCTTGTCGCGATCACATCGCTTCGGCGAGTGTCTGAGCTGGCAGCTTTGTCATCCAAGGCTCCTTTCCTGGTGTTCCACCAGGACAAGGTAGTGCTGCGCCCCATTCCGGAGTTTCTCCCTAAGGTCGTATCCTCGTTTCATCTTAATCAGGATATATCCTTGCCTTCCTTTTACCCTCATCCGGTTCACCGGTATGAAAAGGACTTACGTTTGCTAGATCTGGTGAGAGCACTCAGAATCTACATTTCCCGAACGGCGCCCATGCGCCGTTCCGATGCTCTTTTTGTCCTTGTCGCTGGTCCGCGCAAGGGATTGCAGGCTTCTAAAGCCACCCTGGCTCGATGGATCAAAGAACCAATTCTAGAGGCCTACCGCTCTGCGGGGCTTCCGGTTCCTTCAGGGCTAAAAGCCCACTCAACCAGAGCCGTGGGTGCGTCCTGGGCATTACGACACCAGGCTTCGGCTCAACAGGTGTGCCAGGCAGCTACCTGGTCGAGTCTGCACACTTTCACCAAGCATTATCAGGTGCATACCTATGCTTCGGCGGATGCCAGCTTAGGTAGAAGAGTCCTGCAGGCGGCAGTGACATCCCCGTAGGGGAGGGCTGTTTTTCTGCAGCTCTAACATGAGGTATTTCTTTACCCACCCAGGGACAGCTTTTGGACGTCCCAATCGTCTGGGTCTCCCAATAGAGCGCTGAAGAAGAAGGGAATTTTGTTACTTACCGTAAATTCCTTTTCTTCTAGCTCTTATTGGGAGACCCAGCACCCGCCCTGTTGTCCTTCGGGATTTTTTTGTTGTTTGCGGGTACACATGTTGTTCATGTTGAACGTTTTTTTCGGTTCTCCGATGTTTCTCGGAGTTAATTTGTTTAAACCAGTTATTGGCTTCCTCCTTCTTGCTTTGGCACTAAAACTGGAGTACCCGTGATACCACGGGGGGGTATAGCCAGAAGGGGAGGGGCCTTGCACTTTTTAGTGTAGTGCTTTGTGTGGCCTCCGGAGGGCAGTAGCTATACCCCAATCGTCTGGGTCTCCCAATAAGAGCTAGAAGAAAAGGAATTTACGGTAAGTAACAAAATTCCCTTCTTTGTGGCCACCAACAAAATGGTTCCGCACTGTGATCCTAAACTTTATTCTCTCCTATACTTTTGGAAACACCCAGATTGGGAGGGAAGGCGTTACATCACACACAGGAGAGCAGATTCCACCCACTTTTACTGCATTTGTAAGGTAAGCTATTTCTACAGTATCCCTGCAGCAGAATTTCAGCAGCTGCTCCCCCTAGTGTTTAAGAGTGGAAAATATCAAATTTTTTTTATATACTGTATATTTTTCTCAAAAAAAATATTATTTAAACATAACATTAAAACATTAATACTTTATATTTTTATATAAGAAATTTTAGGCAAGGATTAGCAAGATTCACCCAGAACTGCTTATGGTTCTGAGTGCTATATTGCACCAGACAGATTCCCTTTAACCCCTTCACGACCGCGGGACGTGACGGTACGTCTTATTTTAACGTGACTTAACGACCAAGGGATCTACCATTACGTCCTAACAATAGTGGAGGCACAAGGGGCTATGATCGCGGCCGGTAACTCGGCTTATCTGACAGCGGAGTCACTACACCCGCAGCCAGAGATTGTGCTTGTGGCGTCCCCGGCTGTTTAAGTTCCTAATTGCCGCAATCAATACCAATCGTGAAACTTAGGGGATTAGGAGAGGGATCACTCTCCCCTCTAATCGGGACCCCCGTGATGTAATTGCTAGAGCCTGATTGTTGTCATGGTTATACCAGGTCTTCATAACGACATCCGGGTCACCTGACTACTGGAAGACTACAGAGAGCCTGTGTGACCATGCCTGCAGCATGATACACACACTCTCTCAGTGCAGCACTAACAGCTGTGATGTCCTGAAGTGATCAAGCATTGCAGAACATTAAAGCTGTGACCAGAGCACAGTGGGGTGCTGTCCCATAAAGGGACTAAGTAAAAATAAAAAAAAATCAGAAAATAAAAAATCCAATAAATAGTTATGTTTGTGAAAAAAAAAAATTAAAAAAAAGTACACATGTGGTATTACCGCATCTGTAACAACCTGAGCTAGAAAACTGTCACACTAGTTAACCCCTACAGTGTACACGGTAAAAAAAAAAAAATGTAGCATACACTATGTCTTTTCAACATACAGCTGTCAAAAAAAAAAAGCGGAATAAAACGCGATCAAAGAGTCAAAAAAAAAAAAAAAAAAAATATATATATATATATATTTCTGAAAAAGTCATCTTGCCCGGCAACAAACAAGCCACCACAACGCTCCATCAGCCAAAAAATAAAAAGTTAAAGTTCCCAAGATGCATCAATAGAATTTTTTTTTCTTATTGAATTGTATTTAACCTTCGTCCGGCTGAGTAGGTACAATTGTAACTATTCCGTTTTAAAATTGCAATACATTTTTTTTTTTCCAAAAGCCATAGAGGGCTGAAATTTCGTGACATCTCTGCAGTTTTGGTCCAGAATATATTGGCCAAATTTCAATAAAGTATCTCCACCCCCTTCCGAGATAAGGGGTCGCTGTTAACATTGTAAAATTATGCAGCCTGACAAAGGTTAAGGTGTAAAAGCGGCAAAAAATGAATAAAATATATATATATATATATATATATATATATATATATATATATCGCTGTTATCATACTGACCTGAAGAATGAAAGTATCTTGTCAATTTTACAGCACGGTGAACAGCGTAAAATAAACAAAATAAAGTTAAGCTATTCCTCAGTTGTTGTTTCTTCTTGATTCTGCCTCACAAAAGTGGAATAGAAAGCGATCAAAAATTATTATGTGACCAAAAATGGAACCAACAAAAACTCCAACTCATCCTGCAAAAAACAAACCCTCACAGGAAAAAAAACTATAGCCGTCAAAATCCTGTGATGCAAATAACCTTTATTATGTAAAAAGTGTTTTAGTGTGATAATCGCCAAACCTAAAAAAACTATAGAAACCTGCTATCGCTGTAATCGTACTCACCAGTGGAATAAAACCACCTAATCACCTATACGGCAAGGGGAACTGTGTAAAAAATAAATAAAGCCAATTCTTTAACTGCTATGGATTTATTCATTCTGCCTCCAAAAGATTTGCACTACAGCACAGCTCATATTTATCTTGCACTCCACGCTGAACGCTTGCACCAGGATTACGTGTAAGGGTGCGTTCCCACGATCAGGAATAGCAGCATATTGGAGGCAGTGTCTTTTTGCTGCGTCCAAACCGCTGCGTTGTGCGGTACAAGCACAGTGGATGAATTGATAGAAATCCTATGCCCACTGTGCTTCTTTTCTCTGCACCTTAGGCCGGTGTCAAACTTGCGAGTGCCTCCCGTGTATCTCGCGTGAGTCTCGCGGTGCATCACCCGTCACAGACTCACACTCTCCTCACACGAGCAGGTCGGTTGCATGTATCTCTATCCATCTGTGACGCTCCTGTGAGGAGACTGTGAGTCCGTGACGGGTGATGCACCATGAGACAAATGCGAGATACACGCAAGGCAATCGCAAGTGTGACACCGGCCTAAGGGTATGTGCGCATGTTGCGTAATTACATGCTTTTACGCTGCGTTCTGCACAGCGTAAAAAAAGTGCGTCTTATGGTCCGAAAAATACGGTAAGTTGTACCTGAGGCTAGTGCTACTTGGTTCCCACCCATGCACGCAACTATATAATTCTGTGCATATCATTGTGGGACGTAAGACGTCCAGTATGGAAGTATTATGGGGCTATACGATTAAAAGAAGCACCTAAATATTAAATTTTGACCTCTAATTAGTAGGCTCTACCTTCGCATTCTTTACATATTAAAGGTAAAATACAGCAGGGGGCTAGCTGTTTAAAACAACTTCCCTATTTACGTGGGCATAGATTAATAGACTAATAAACAAAAACCCTGAATAAATAGCAGGGTAAAGATTGCCTAGTACTAGAAATGCCCTTTAGTGCCAATAAGTGCTAAGGCGGTATCCTAGGACCGTAATAGTTTCCTTCATCAAAAATCATAGGGTATGTAAGTAGAATATCCTGTGGAGTGCTTTCTACATAAAAAAATAAAAATAAAATATCAATTGAACTGGATCTGTTCATTGAGGCCAAATGGATTTAGGGTACCAAGTCTGTAAATCTATTTGGTCTCCCTTCTAGAGTATCCTTTGATTCCAGTCCCCTCCACTAAGTGGTGGGTTAACTGCTTCCATGGCACAGAAAATAAAACCTTGCAATCTGCTCCCATGTTGAGATCTTATATGTCTGGAGATTGGTGTATCTCTACCACTACGGATGTCTCCAACATGGTCACTTATTCACTTCTTAAATTCTCTGTTGTTTTGTTCCTACGTACTCCATTTTACATTCGTATTTAAAGAGATAGATGACCCCACTGCTTCTATAATTTGCGAAATGTCGTATAGTATAAGTTTTTTATGACTTTGCTATGGAAGGTTATATTTACTCTGATGTACTTACAGAAACTGCATCTTCCACATTTAAAAGTGCTGTACTCTTCTGTCAAGCCATGTTCTTGTCTGTTTTGGGGCTGTATACATGCTGTGCACCAATTGTTCTCGGATACGCCTTCCTTTTCGGTATGTTATAGCTGGAAATGATGGCAGTAGATCACTAATATCTGGGTCTGCCTTTAGTATTCTCCAGTATTTATTTAATATGTACTATATTGACCTGGTCGTCATATTTTCCAATGTTGCGTAAATATGTAGTCTCATCACTCTCCTTGGTTTTTAGGAGTGTATTCCTCAGAGTTTCCAATGCATTTTGAGAAGCGGCACTGAGTATTTTAGAGGAATAACCTCTCTTCGGGAATCTACTCTAGAGTTCATGTGCTTGATTATAAAATGTAGGGATAGAGGTACAATTTCTCCTAACTCTTAAATATTGTCCTATTGGTATTCTGTACTTAAGATTAGATGGATGTTGATTTTTCCAATGTAGGAGGCTATTTGTCGACGTAGGTTTACGGCATGTTCTTGTGATAAGCTGTCCCTCGTTTTGTTCGATTGTAACATCCAGGAAATTTATTTCCCTAATTTGAAACTCTGCTGTGAGATTGAGGCCTATATTGTTTTGGTTTAAGTCCGTCACAAAGCGATTGAAAGATATCTCATCTCCTTCACACAAAATTATGACATCATCAATGTAGTGTGTACTAAGTGACCGAGGAGGATCAGCAAAAGGACAAAAAACTAGGAAACCCAGAATGTTACCAGAGTGGTTGGAACCTCAGCGAACTGCAGACCTAACACTAACACACAACTACATGTAGCCGTGGGACGTGATTGTGATGACCTGGTCGCCTCGACACAGACGGAGAACTAATTATTCCTACAGAGAGAAATACAGGAAAGGCTAATCTGCCTAGGAGCAGTGCCCAAAGATATAGCCAGCCCCCCACATATAAAGATGACGGTGATGTAGGAAATTACAATACACAGGTAGAAAACAGATTCAGCAAAGATGAGGCCCAAACTATCACTGTCTGCAGCCGTGCAATACCCTAGAAAAAGAACCAACACTCCTGATATGGAAAAATACTGAGCCCACACGGGTATATCAGTACTCAGGTGTTACTGGGATCCAAACAAAACACTATTATAGTGAAGCGACTGAAATTAGTATCAAGCATGACAAAACAAAATACATAGCAGAATATGGAGCAAGGTACACAGACATTCCCAGCAGGGAATGATCTAACTCCACCCAGAACTCCACACAGGCAAAAATCAGGAAATAAGCCTTTGTACCTAAACAGAAAAACAACAAGAAAGTGGGAACCACCAGCATAGGTACAAAGACATAAACTTATCTGAAAGGAATTCTGGTAGACACAGAAAGAAGGGCTGGCTTCAGAATGTCCTTAGCACACAGGAGACAATATTGAGCACCGGCAAGGAACAAGAGAACACTACTCAGATATATACGCCCAATCAGAACCACCTGACTGCCAATCATCCCCAGCTGTCTGGTTTCTAATCAGCAAGCCAACTTCACTACCAGCACTAACCACAAGATGGAGCCCCAAACTGGAACCTGGTCCAAATGTATTCACAACAATACCCCCCCTTGAGGAGGGATCACCGAACCCTCACCAGAGCCCCCGGGTTTGTCAGGATGGGCCCGATGAAAAGCACAAACCAAGCGATCAGCATGTATGTCAGAAGCAAACACCCAAGAATTATCCTCCTGACCATAACCTTTCCACTTGACCAGGTACTGGAGCTTCCGTCTAGAAATATGGGAATCCAAAATCTTCTCCACTACATGTTCCATATTCCCTTCGACCAACACAGGATCAGGAGGTGCAGCCATGGGCACTTCTGGTTCAACAAATTTTTCAACAAAGACTTATGAAAGACATTGTGAATCTTGAAAGTCTGGAAGATCCAAACGGAATGAAACAGGATTAATCATCTCCAAAATTCTATAAGGACCAATAAACCTTGGCTTACATTTTGGAGAAGAGACTTTCATAGGAACATGTCTGGAGGACAAAAAGACCAAGTCCCCCACTTTAAACCGGGGACCCGGAGTGCTACGCCAGTTGGCAAACTGTTGGGCATTTTCCTAAGAGTGGGACAATTTATCCAACACTTGATCCCAAATTTGCTGCATTTTATTTACTACAGAATCAACACCAAGACAGGCGAAAGCCTCCATCTGCCCCGAAGAAAACCGAGGATGAAACTCAAAATTGCAAATAAAAAAAGAGACATCAACGTGGCAGAACTAGCCCTATTATTAAGAGCAAACTCAGCCAAAGACAAAAAAGAAACCCAGTCATCCTAATCAGAAGACACAAAACATCTCAAATAGGTTTCCAAAGTCTGGTTTGCTCTCTGTGTTTCCATTCGTCTGAGGGTGAAACGCAGAGGAGAACAGAGGAGAAAGATAATTCAATTCCCAGCCTTGACCAAAAAGCTCTCCAAAATCTAGACGCAAACTGGACTCCTCTGTCGGATACAATGTTCTCAGGAATACCATGCAAACGAACCACCTGACGAAGAAACAAAGACACCAACTCCGAAGCTGATGGAAACTTAGGCAATGGCACCAAATGGACCATTTTGGAGAATCTATCACAGATTACCCAAATAACCGTCATCCTCTGAGAATCAGGGACATCGGAAATAAAATCCATTGAGATGTGAGTCCATGGTCTCTTAGGCACCGGCAATGGCAATAACAATCCACTAGACCAAGAACAACAAGGCTTGGATCTAGAACAAATCCCACACTTTTGCACAAAACTCCTCACATCATGAGATAGAGAGGGCCACCAAAAGGACCTACTCACCAAATCCCTAGTGCCAAAAATCCCAGGATGACCAGCCAACGCAGAACAATGAATTTCAGACATCACTTTACTCCTCCATTGGTCAGGAACATACAGTTTCCCCACAGGACATCTCTCAGGTTTGTTCTCCTGAAATTCCTCAAGAGCAAGTCTCAAGTCGGGTGAGATCGCGGAGAAAATCATTCCCTCATGCAGGATGGTAGCAGGCTCGGTCACATAAAGCAAATCAGCAAAGAAACTCCTAGAAAGGGCATCCGCCTTAATATTCTTAGTGCCTGGAATATAAGAGACCACAAAATTAAAGCACGTAAAAAACAAGGCCCATCTAGCCTGCCTGGGATTCAACCTCTTGGCAGATTCGAGATCAAATTCTTATGATCAGTGAGTACAACAGTTGATGTCTTGCCCCCTTCAGCCAATGTCGCCATTCTTCAAAGGCCCACTTCATAGCCAATAATTCCCGATTCCCCACATCATAATTTCGTTCTGGTGGTGAAAATTTCCTGGAAAAGAAGGCACAGGGTCTCATTTTAGAAGTCACAGTGTCTCTTTGAGACAATACCGCCCCTGCTCCGATCTCTGACGTATCGATCTCCACCTGAAAGGGAAGAGACACATCAGGCTGCCGGAAGACTGGAGCAAAAGTAAACCTTCTTTTAGGCTTCTGAAAAGACAAGACTGCCTCTGGAGGCTATTCACAACATCAGCTCCCTTTTTGGTCAAATCAGTCAATGGCTTGACAATACTGGAAAAATTGCCTACGAATTTACAATAGAAATTAGCAAAACCCAAAAACTTCTGAAGAGCTTTCAGAGAAGTAAGCTGAACCCAATCATGAATGGCCTGAACCTTGACTGGATCCATTTCAATAGAAGATGGGGACAAGATGAACCCCAAAAAAGAGATATTTTGTACTCCAAAAAGACATTTCGATCCCTTAACATATAGCGCATTGTCCCTGAGAACCTGAAACACTATCCGGACCTGTTCAACATAGGAATCCCAGTCGTCAGAAAAAATCAAAATGTCGTCCAAATAGACAATCAAAAACTTGTCAACAAAGTCCCAGAAAATATCATGCATGAAAGACTGGAAGACGGAAGGGGTATTAGTAAGCCCAAAGGGCATCACTAGGTACTCAAAATGCCCCTCAAGTGTATTATACGCCGTCTTCCATTCATCACCCTGCTTAATGCGAATGAGATTATACGCCCCCTAAGATGAAGCCTAGTAAACCAACTAGCACCCTTTACTCTACTCTAGAAACCAGATGCAATGGATACTGATATTTAACCGTAATTTTATTAAGGAGACGATAGTCAATACAGGGTCGCAATGAGCCATCCTTCTTGGCCACAAAAAAAACGGCACCCAAGGGTGAAGATGACGGTCTGATGTGACCCTTCTCAAAGGACTCTTTAATATAAGTTCGCATAGCAACATGTTCAGGTACAGATAAATTAAAAAGTCGTCGCTTAGGAAATTAAGATCCAGGCACTAATTCAATAGCGCAATCATAGTCCCTATGCTGAGGCAAGGACGCAGCCTCGGTCTCATTAAACACATCCATAAAATCTGCCAAATAATCCGGGACCTCCTGTGTTTGAGATGAAATTGACAAAACTGGAGTATCACTATACACACATTGACAGCCCCAACTAGTTACAGACAAAGATGTCCAATCCAAAACTGGATTATGGGTTAGTAACCAAGGAAATCCCAGCACCAAAATGTCATGCAAATTATGCAAGACCGAAAACGTACAATCCTCCTGGTGGTCTGGTACGACCCGCATTGTCACCTGGGTCCAAAACTGGGGCTTATTTTGAACTAAAGGAGTAGCATCAATACCCCGCAAAGGAATAGGAGTATGCAAAGGTACCATAGGAAAACCACAATGCTTAGCAAACCCAAAATCCATCAAATTCAGGGCCGCTCCAGAATCCAAAGCCATAGCCGAAAATGACAAGAGGGAATAGATCAAAGAAACTGACAAAAGAAACTTAGGTTGTATATTGCCCAAAGAAAATGAACGGGCAAATCGTTTTTCACGCTTAGGGCAGACAGAAATAGTATGAGAGACGTCTCCACAGAAAAAACATAGCTTATTACGCCATCTAAAACCCTGCCATTCCGACCTAGAAAGGACCCTATCACACTGCAGAGGCTCCGGAGACTGCTCTGAGAGCAAAACCTCTGCACGCATTGTTTTACGTTCACGTAAACGTCTATCAATCTGAATGGCCAATGACATAGTCATTGAGACCAGAGGGGACAGGAAAACCCACCATAACATCCTTTACAGGCTCTGCCAACCCCTTCCGAAAAAGAGCCGCAAGAGCCGCATCGTTCCACGTAGTAAGGACCGCCTACTTACGAAATTTCTGACAATATATCTCTGCGGGTTTCTGACCCTGGATCAAAGCCAATAATGACTTCTTGGCTTGATGCGTAGCATTGGGTTCATCATATAACAACCCCGTAGCCTGAAAAAAAAATCCACATCAGCAAGAGCAGGATCTTCAGGAGCCAGGGAAAAGGCCCAATCCTGGGGGTCATCACGCAACAGGGAAATCACAATCTGAACTTGCTGCCTGGAAGAAACTGAGGACTTTGGTTTCAAGGCAAAGAATAACTTACAATTGTTCTTAAAGTTCCAAAATTTAGACAGATCCCCAGAAAACAAATCAGGGACAGGGATCTTAGGTTCTACAGTAGGTGTCTGAGCAAAATAATCGGATATATCCTGAACCCGAGAAGCAAGCTGATCAACTCGATCAGCTAATTGTGCAACATCCATAGCAATATAAGATCCTCCACGGCACCCATAGAAAAAGAGGAAAAATACTCACACAAAAAAAATTCTGACACACACTTTTTTTTTCCTTCTTTTGAGTATCCTAGAATCTTAGGTATGGCCGATGCTACTGTTATGATTTAGTGACCAAGGAGGATCAGAAAAAGGAGAAAAACACTAACAGACCTAACACTAACACAGAACTAGAAGTAGCCATGGGACATGCCTACGATGACCTGGTCGCCTCGACACAGCTGGACATCTAATTATTCCTACAAAGACAAATACAGGAAAGGCTAATCTGCCTCGGAGCAGTCCCCAAAGATATAGATAGCTCCCCACATATAAAGATGACGGTGATGTAGGAAATTACAATACACAGGTATAAAACAGATTCAACAAAGATGAGGCCCAAACTATCTAAATATGAACGGACAGGAAAGAGCACTGTCTGCAGCCGTGCAACACCCTAGAAAAAGAACCAACACTCCTGATATGGAATTATACTGAGCCCACACGGGCTCTCCCACACTATATCAGTACTCAGAGGTGTTACTGGGATCCAAACAAAACACTAATATAGTGGAGGGACTGAAATTAGTATCAAGCATGACAAAACAAAATACATAGCAGAATATGAAGCAAGATACACAGACATACCCTGCAGGGAATGATCCAACTCCACCCAGAACTCCACACAGGCAAAAATCAGGAAATAGGCCTTTGTACCTAAACAGAAAAACAACAAGAAAGTGGGAACTACCAGCATAGGTACAAAGACATAAACTTATCTGAAAGGAGTTCTGGTAGACATAGAAGGAAGGGCTGGCTTCAGAATGTCCTTAGCACACAGGAGACAACATTGAGCACGGCAGGGAACAAGACAACACTACTCGGTTATATAGGCCCAGTCAGAACCACCTGACTGCCAATCATCCCCAGCTGTCTGGTTTCTATTCAGCAAGCCAACTTCACTACCAGCACTGACTACAAGAGCGACCCCAAACTGGAACCTAGTCCAAATGTATTCAAACAGTAGTGGCCCCAAAAAGCTATATGATGGATTCCACCAAGATGCATCTCCCTTGCTTTTGAAAACGATCGTATCTTCCCAACAGCTCAGGAGCAGATTAGCATCAGTGGGGGGTCACTGAGCTCCCCATTACAGTACCTCTGAGCTGGTGGCAGAACTTGTCGTCAAATGTAATGGGAACCCTTGCTGCCTGACTCCAGGGTGTATAGAGTCGGTTAGTTCTAGATGTATCCAGATATATATCTTTCTCCTGTAGGGAGGCAAAAGGAGGGCAGGCAGAGGCCTATCATGGGACTGTAGGGATGTACAGATTCCAGGTATATGTTTCCTAGTGGTGGGCTCAACCAGCAAGGACTGTTAGTCCCGAGTGGCTACCTCCAGACCGTGAGCTCCCAGTGTTCATAGAGTGGTAGCCACTCGGGACTAACAGTCCTTGCTGGTTGAGCCCACCACTAGGAAACATATACCTGGAAGATATATATCTGGATACATCTAGAACTAACCGACTCTATACACCCTGGAGTCAGGCAGCAAGGGTTCCCATTCACCTGGTTTCTTCTCCATATTCGTTTTTTTTCCTTACAGGTTATACCAGCGGTCAGACATACCCTGAGGAGCTGCATTTCCGTTAACCCTCTAGGATAGTAGATACTTATTCTGGCCATCAACAGGACCTCAACACGGCCCGGACACATATTTCAACCTGAATAATAAGAGTGGACACGAACATCCTTTCTACAACAGACCAGCTCACAACCTGTGAATATACAACTCCAGTTAGTCCAGGCAGGAATTAACTAAAGAAAACCGCAACTACTATCTGGACACGATATAGTCATCTAACTATAATACTTACTATTCAAAAAGATACAAGCACTTAACTGCAAGGATCAACCACCTTGTGTCCTTCTTTCCAAGAAGTGATTTTGTTCATATCCCCTGATGATCCCCTGTACTGCGTTAGGGGGGGTGAAACGCGTCGGGAGAGCTGGGGGGTCCACAAGCTAAGTGAAACTTTGAGCTCTAACTTAACTTTTCTAGTACTTCCTAATTAGGGAAACCCTACCAAACGGAAGAACCCTGGACATCTAAAGCATTATGTCTTTTTTGTCTTTGGTTCTATTTGTATGTACTACACTCTAAATCACTTTATTTTTGGTGGTGGGTGCCCCCGCTAGAGGGTAGCAAGGACGGTGAGGCTGACGAACATCTCCAGCAGAAAGATAGGCTCACTGATAAGTGAAGGTATCTAACCATAGCCAAGGGAGATAGTCACAGTATATATTTATCAGTATTAACCTGACAGTGACCAACCAACGTCTTCACTTTATCCTCTTCCAGAAACATTGTCTGAGGCTGTCCTCAGGCGTGGGTACTGTCTGTCTGACACCTGCACTTTATTTTCATGTCTATATATGTGATCTTAAATATGTTTGATGAAAAGAACAATACAATTGTTCTGTTTTAATATTTATGAAATTAATAAAACGATTTTATGAGAGTAGACCTAATAGTGGTGTTCTTCTTCCTTTTAAAGTGTCCAGTGGTGTAATTCTTACTTAATCATGACTGATTGATCACCAGCCCTGTCCTCATCAACAGCCACACCTGTGTTAATGGAACAATCACTAAAACAATGTTAGCTGCTCCTTTTAAGGCAGGAATGCAATGCTGTTGAAATGTGTTTTGGGGATTAAAGTTCATTTTCTTAGCCAATATTGACTTTGCAAGTAATTGCTGTTAAGCTGATCACTCTTTATGACATTCTGGAGTATATGCAAATTGCCATTAGAAAAACTTAAGCAGTAGACTTTGTAAAAATTAATATTTGTAGCATTCTCAAAACTTTTGGCCATGACTGTAGATACTAGGTGTTCCCCTTTTTGCTATAGAGATATCTTGCCGTTTGGATAGTAAGTCCGTAGTATCTTGTAACTATGTGGGGAGCGCTGTTACAAAATTTCTCAGAATGTTATCTAATTTGATGCTACCATTCTGTGTCAAGGAGTCCACCCCTGAGACAATTGGACAACCCTTAAGAGGGGTTAGGCCATTGTGTATATTGGGTGTTCCATAGACTAGGGTCACTGGAAACCTTAATAGCTTATAAGGTGTTTTTTTTTCGTTTGTAGATATTACTCCATTATTTAGAGTGTTTAATATTTAAATTCTTTTTTTAAATCTGCTACTAGCACTCTACGTAGGGTCACATACGTTTTTTGTTCGCCCAGCATGTTTAGGACTATTTTCTTATAAATTGTATGGTCCATAATAACCAGATTCCCCCCTTTATCTGAAGATTTAAATGTCAGGGTCTGATTTTGGGCTAGATTGCCAAGGGCTTCCCTTTCCATAATATCAAGGTTACATGTTCTATTTCCTCTTGTCTTACCTATTTCTCTTAGGTTCTCGCTTACCAGTTGTGTGAAAATATCCACACTTTGTTTCTGCGGTAGGTGGCATGCGTGTACTCAGGGATTTGAAATCAGTAAATGGGCCTGATCCTGGGTTTCTGTTGTTTTATTCAAGTAGACTGCCTAGGGTTCCTACGCTGGGGAATTCCTCCTGTTATTCCAACCTCCTCACACTTTTTTTGTCAAGGGTTTTAAAGAATTTCTTCCATTTTAGTTTTCGGGCAGATAGGTCTATATTTTTTTTACACATTCAAAGTCCTTGAAATGGTTTATTGGAACATAATAGAGGCCATTCCTTGTTTTCATGCTGTAATTTCCAATGCTGTTAGGACATATGAGGTCAGGTTGATGATCCTATTGCTGTCCTGCACGTTTCCATCTAAGCCAGTGAATGCTGATGATCCAGGCTTATAAAAAGTAGCTATAATTCATCAAAAGTTAGTATATTTGTGGTTGACGCTATAGCTCACGTGATATTTGCCCTCATTAGACAAAATCCTGCCTAACAGCGGAGGAACACCCTAATGTTATTCATTCACTTATGAGAGCATGAATAAGACATAGCTTCAAAACGAGTCGTTCTATCAATATTATCTGATACTAAATGCTGCTTAACTGATGGATTTTTAACAAGTTTATTGAAATAAAAAGAAACACTTTTTTAAATGATCTGAGGACAGTGCTGGATTTTTCTCTATTTCTGGATTTCATGGCACCCTTGCCATTGCGCAGTATCCCAGCTGATATCAGATGGCAGATGATGGTGAGCTGAATCTTTCTTCCTTTGTTTGAAAAGATATAACAATTATAATAGGTAAGATATAAGGTCCGTGGGAAAGCTATAAGATCATTAACCAACAGTACCAACATATAGCATATTATACCCATTTCATTGCAGATGCAAAAAAGAGGGCAAAAAAATGATATGCTACTAATCAGTCCATGTTGCGATATCTCTCAGCTTTCTAATATATTTGCATACAAAAACTCCATCATACTAATCCATGGGGATCCAAAATTTCAGGTGATTGACGCTAGTAGTTCTCTGGTGCTTATTAGTATCCATGAGGTATAAACACCTCCACTCTGTCCAATGCAACTTACTGCATATCAATATCATCCCATTTGAGATTTTAAATCTCCTATTATTTTGCCTCTGCCTTGACGCGTTTCCCCCCTTCCATGGCTAGAGTTCATCAGGAGGCCAATCTTAGATGAAGCAATCTAGTGAAATTGATGTCCAAACATTGATGTCCATGGGTGTGTTAATGACGACCCTCCATATTATAATCTAAGGAAAAAAAAGGATACATAAATTCCTATCAGACATGTGCCAAAAGGACAATACTGGCCAGATAAATCACAATATATCCAGATGTAGCCCCAAATCAATGTAATCCTCTGACCCATCACCTCTTCATATATAGTTTAAATTACAGGCTAATAGACCTATTAATCTCCAGCGTCCCTTAACCCATCTAATTCAAACACATAGCAAAATAAATTCACTCACTACCTCAGGTGGACGGGTCATCAGACCGTTCCTCTCGAGGTAATTGATACTAATGGCGTCCCTTCTCCTGAGCGCATATGTGCACTTTAAAACCCTGCCACTGCCTCACTTCCGGTTTTTATTTCCTGCATTCAAGAGAACCTTCAGCTGTGACCGCAAATAGCCTGAGTGACGTCACTGCTCATCATATGACTCATTCATTCTGTGCCTGAAGGTCACAGCGAGCGGTCAATGTTCTATGGCTGCACACTTTGCTTTCAGATGTAGCAGAGCTGGAATCATTGTGGGACCTCATAGTGTGGATTACGTCAAACCTGAGTGTTTTGGGGGTTAATAAATTGGTCAAAGAGGTTTTTTTATTTAATTTTTTTCAATCGTATTTTTTTATGTCTGTGTTTTATTTCTTTTTATTTATAGGATTAGTGGGGGGGGGCTCTCATAGACACCTACCCATGAATAATCCAGGGCTTAGAGGTACTTCACACACACCGAGATCGCTACTGAGATCGCTGCTGAGTCACGTTTTTTGTGACCTCATTAGCGATCTCGCTGTGTGTGACACTGAGCAGCGATCTGGCCCCTGCTGTGAGATCGCTGCTCGTTACACACAGCCTTGGTTCGTTTTTTTATTGTTGCTCTCCCGCTGATAAGCACACATCGCTGTGTGTGACAGCGAGAGAGCAACAATCCTGAATGTACAGGGAGCAGTAGCCGGCGTCTAACAGCCTTCGGTAAGCTGTAACCATGGTAAACATCGGGTAACCAAGGTGGTTACCCGATATTTACCTTCGTTACCAGCCTCTGCAGCTCTCACGCTGCCTGTGCTGCTGGCTCCTGCTCCCTGCACACGCTAAGCTAAGCGGTGTGCGCTGGTAACTAAGGTAAACATCGGGTAACCATACCCGATGTTTACCTTAGTTACCAGTGTCCGCAGCTTCCAGCGCCGGCTCCGTGCAAGCGCAGCGTCGCTTGCACGTCGCTGGGGGCTGGTCGCTGGTGAGATCTGCCTGTTTGACATCTCACCAGCGACCATGTAGCGACGCAGCAGCGATCCTGACCAGCTCAGATCGCTGGTGGGATCGCTGCTGCGTCGCTAAAGTGTGACGGTACCCTTAGTGGCAGCTCACAGCTCATTGCGCAGGCGCAAGATTATGGGAGGCGCTGTGAATGTCATCACCAGCGTCATCCAAGTACCCTCCCATAATCTCGCGCCTGCGCAATAACATCACCGGCACTTGCGTTTTGAAAACAGTGCTCAGTCCCACGATAGTGCCACTGCGCATGCACGAGACTCCCGGAGCACTGCGGTAGATGAGGGCGGCGGCCTCATCTATGTAAATGAACACTGGGGGACAGAGAACAGCGGCAGGAGGGGGTATAACAGGCGAAATACAGCCTGCCCACGGGGCCAGCAAACCTCATTACCATAGCAAAAGGTAATATTTTATAAAGTTGTTATTTATGTCTGAAAGGGGGCCCAATGGCAAGGTGAACCTTTATAGAATGCAGCCCATGAGCTGCAGAAGGGGATTCTTTTAGTTTAATAGCGAAAATTCTGGTGACAGGTTCCCTTTAATGGGTTCGGCTAGGATTGACGATTAGATCAACCAGGATCGCCTATTCGATCGGTAATCACAGGCAGGTTCGGCGATCTGAACCAAGGCATGCAGTCCACCGAGCAAAGCTCCTACTAGCAATGGTCTAAAGACAGCCAACCAGCTAAATAGCCAGGCAATCACACCGAAAGGGTGACAGCTGGAGGAAGCTGAACAGGCCCATCCTGATTGGGTGCCGATCATTACTGAATAGCATGAGGATAATACCTGATTAGGCAGCTGGGTTATCAATAAACCATACTGACAACCCAGCATGCCCCTGCCACTCAGTGAGCCGTCGATACATGTCAGGGTTATTGGTTATTTGCGAGAACGCACTGCAAAATAGGACATATCAGTACGTCCAATTTTGGGAAAAAGTTGACCTGCAGGTTAACCCTAGATCTAAAGGTTAATAGCGTTACAGGTTCCCTGTTTTCTATCAATAAAGTTTTTTATTTTTGCTGTATAAAGGAAGCCTCTCATTGCTTCTGCAGTGCTGAGAGCTTGAGCAGTGTTTCTGTGGTGTTGCATCGGGAAATATTGGTTATACTGATAATTGACTGGTGCTGCATGCTGTTCTCTGTGGATTTTCCAGCTCTTATAGATATAAACAAAAATAAGTGATGGCTTCAAACTACATGGAAAACATTAACCCGGCTCATGGGAGGTGCTGTGAGAATAGCCGGGTGTTTGCAATGTGAAGCCGAGAATGCCAACATGTAAGCAGGAGATCACGGCTTATGGCCAATATTAGTGGCATGGTTCATATCGCGCATGAGAGAAAGGAGATGGAGAGGGCAGTACAGAGGGGTCAATCACACAACTGTGAGCCTGATTTATTCAGAATAAAGGCCACGTCACACTAAGCAACATCGCTAGCAACATCGCTGCTAAGGAAAAACGTTTGTGACGTAGCAGCGATGTTGCTAGCGATGTTGCTGTGTGTGACATCCAGCAACAACCTGGCCCCTGCTGTGAGGTCGCTGGTTGTTGCTAAATGTCCTGGGCCATTTTTTAGTTGTTGCTCTCCCGCTGTGAAGCACACATCGTTGTGTGTGACAGCGACAGAGCAACAACTAAATGTGCAGGCAGCAGGAGCCAGCTTTTGCGGACGCTGGTAACCACAGTAAACATCGGGTAACCAAGAAGCCCTTACCTTGGTTACCCGATATTTACCTTCGTTACCAGCGTCCGCCGCTCTCAGCTGTGAGTGCCGGCTCCCTGCTCTCTGCACACGTAGCCACAGTACACATTGGGTAATTAACCCGATGTGTACTGTGGCTAGGAGTGCAGGGAACAGGGAGCTGGCACTGGCAGTGTGAGAGCGGCGGACGCTGGTAACGAAGGTAAATATTGGGTAACCAAGGTAAGGGCTTCTTGGTTACCCGATGTTTACCGTGGTTACCAGCGTCCGCAGAAGCCGGCTCCTGCTGCCTGCACACGTAGCAGAGTACACATCGGGTAATTAACCCGATGTGTACTGTGGCTAGGTGTGCAGGGAGCCAGCGCTAAGCGGTGTGCGCTGGTAATCAAGGTAAATATCGGGTTGGTTACCCGATATTTACCTTAGTTACCAAGCGCAGCATCGCTTCCACGCGGCGCTGGGAGCTGGTCACTGGTTGCTGGTGAGATCTGCCTTTGTGACAGCTTACCAGCAACCCGTGTAGCGACGCTCCAGCGATCCCTTCCAGGTCAGGTTGCTGGTGGGATCACTGGAGCGTTGCTTAGTGTGACATCTCACCAGCGACCTCCTAGCAACTTACCAGCGATCCCTATCAGGGTGGATCGTTGTTGGGATCGCTGGTAAGTTGTTTAGTGTGACTGGGCCTTAAGCAAGATTGCCGGGCGCTGAGCTCTTGCCTTTTGTACTAGTCATAGTCATTAGCATGTGTAGCAAGACAATATTAAGTGGCAGTTAGTGACATCACAAGGAAGTTTGCCTAAACAATGGGGATGTTGGGAATTGCTGCAAATCCTGCTTAGTGGTTCCCTTTGAAGTGAACCATAACTTTGTACATAAAAACAGTAATAAAGCAAAACTTTGTAGTATACTTGATTTTCTGAATCAGTCTATTTGAAGATTTTCCTGCATGGATCGCTGAGGCTGCTCTAAACTAGGCCGAGTCCTCAATAAGCTGCTAGGCTACAGCCTTTATTTCAGAAGCGAGAGTCATTAGAGCATTCATTCTTACACTGTGGACTTCACACATCTGTTTTTTGCCATCAGGCACAATCCGGCAAAAACATGAAAAAATGCATCCGGCGTCTGTTGCTGCCAGATGCGTTTTTTCCCCCATAGATTTCTGTTAGCACTGCATTGTGCCGGATGGCCTTGTGTTCCATCCGGATTTCGCTGGATCCGTCAAAATTTGCTTGTCCGGCAGCCGGATGGAACGTTGAAGGGAACGTTTTTTGTCTTCGGGAAAAAAACGGATCGCGCCGTACTGCTTTTTTTTTTATAATGGAAGCCTATAGGTGCCGAATTCGTTGTTATCCGTCATATGCCAGAAACCAACGATAGATCCGGTTTTTGTTTCTGGGCATTCCTAGACGTTGTGTAAATAGTCTCTCTCTCTTTGTCGATGTGTCGGTCGGTCCGTCTGTCTCTCTCTCTCTGTTGGTTGGCCTCTCTCTCTGTCGGTCCGTCTCTCTCTGTCGGTCCGTCTCTCCCTCCTTCCGTTATACTCACCAATCACGGGCGCGGCGCTGCACAGCTGTCACACTGCTCTGGGGGCTTTTCCTCTTTAGAAAATGCCGGTCGCTTATTATTCAATCTCGTATTCCCTGCTTTCCCCTCCGGCGCCTATGATTGGTTGCAGTTAGACACGCCCCAACGCTGAGTGACAGCTGTCTCACTGCAACCAATCACAGCCACCGGTGGGCGGGTCCATACAGTGCAATAAAATAAATAATTAAAAAAAAAACGACATGCGGTCCCCCCCAATTTTGATATAGCCAAGGTAAAGCCACACGGCTGAAGGCTGGTATTCTCAGGACGGGGAGCCCCACGTTATGGGGAGCCCTGCAGCCTAAAAATATCAGCCAGTAGCCGCCCGGAATTGCCGCATCCATTAGATGCGACAGTGCCGGGACTCTACCCGGCTCATCCCGAATTGCCCTGGTGTGGTGGCAATCGGGGTGACAATTAGTCAATGGCAGCCCATAGCTGCCACTAAGTGCTAGGTTAATCATGGCAGGCGTCTATAAGACACCCCCATGATTAATCTGTAGTGAAAGTAAATAAACACAAACACCAACCAATCCTTTATTTGACACAAAAGACAAAAAATACTCTCTTTCACCACTTTATTAACCCCCAAATACCCCTCCAGGTCTGACCTAATCCACACGAGGTCCCACGACGCATTCAGCTCTGCTACATCGGAAGCTGACAGGAGCAGCTGTAGAACACAGCCGCTCCTGTGAGCTCCACGCAGCAACTGAAGTGAGTCGCGTTGTCAGCGGTGACGTCACTCGGGTAGTGCCGGTGTGTGTGCGGTGATGATGGGTTCAGTAGTGTTTGCGTGTGTGCGGTGATGATGGGTGCGGTAGTGTTTGCGTGTGTGCGGTGATGATGGGGGCAGTAGTGTCGGTGTGTAATGATGATGGGGCCGGTAGTGCCGGTGTGTGCAGTGATGATGGGTGTGGTAGTGCCGGTGTGTGCGGTGATGATGGGTTGTGGTAGTGCCGGTCTGTGCAGTGATGATGGGGGCGGTAGTGCCGGTGTGTGGAGTGAAGATGGGGGTGGTAGTGCCGGTGTGTGCGGTGATGATGGGGGCGGTAGTGCCGGTGTTTGTGGTGATGATTGGGGTGGTAGTGCCGGTATGTGCAGTGATGATGGGTGCGTTAGTGTCGGTGTGTGCGGTGATGATGGGGGCGGTAGTGCCGGGATGTGTGTGATGATGATGGGGGTGGTAGTGCCTGCGTGTGTGCGGTGATGATGGGTGCGTAGTGCCGGGATGTGTGCGGTGATGATGGGGGCGGTAGTGCCTGCTTGTGTGCGGTGATGATGGGTGCGGTAGTGCCGGGGTGTCTGGTGATGATGGGGGCTGTAGTGCCTGCGTGTGTGCGGTGATGATGGGGGTGGTAGTGACGGGTTGTGTGCGGTGATGATAGGGACGGTAGTGCCTGGGTGTCTGGTGATGATGGGGGCGGTAGTGCCTGCGTGTGTGCGGTGATGATGGGGGCGGTACTGCCGGGGTGTGTGCGGTGATGATGGGATCTCTCTCTCTCACGGCATGAAAAAGAAAATAAAAAAACAACAAATCCGTTTTTTGCTGGATCCGTCACATCAGTTTTTACACAATTTGCGATGGATCCGTTGCATCAGGCACAAGCCGGATTGTGCCTGATGCCAAAAAACTGATGTGTGAAAGTAGCTTTAGGCTATGTGCCCACGTGAGATTAAACCTGGGGATTTATCTGCGGAAAATCCGCAGATTTTCTGGATTTTCCAGATAAATCCGCAGGTTTCAGCATGTACATATCCTATGGGACATGGGGGCTGCTGTGTCCATGCTGCGGATACGTGCGGCTGCGGAACATGCTGCAGATGTCCCTCAGCTGCATGTAATTGCATGTCAATTCTTTCTGCGGAATTACCTGTGGAAATCCCGACTCTCCACTATGGAGATAGGGCCGGGACTTCCGCAGGTAATCCGCATGAATGTCCGCAGGTTTACCACAGCTATTTTGCTGGAATCCCGTAGCTACAAATAGCTGTGGATTCCGGCGAGCAGCTGCGGAAAACCTGCGGCCGTACCTGCGGATATATCCTTATTTATGATGAGGTGAAACTGATGTGATCAGAGACAAGTGTAAGGCGAGGTCCATGCTGCGTTTGTGCTTACTGACAGGTGCATGCCCTCCAGAGGTATGTGCCTAATATTGGCCACAGTCAGGATAGATGCCAAGGCATTCTTAGACCTGCGTAGTCTCAAAAGCTTGCCATTATTACCATCTTTTCAGTTAGCCATTAAAAGGTATCAACCACTAAGGACTCTCAGTTCTTTTAACCCCATTACGACCTGTAGTGCAGCTTGCCAAGCCTCGGCATGTCAATTTTTGCTGCGGAGACAAGAGTGTTCTCTGCAGGTAGAATAGAACTAAAGTCCACAGTAACCTGAACCCAAATCGTGGGCATGGGCAGCTGCGTACTCCCGTGGACAACACTCATATCTCTGCAGGAAGGCTGAACTGTGTACTAGACGCTATGTCGCTGGATCATGGCCACATGCCTAAAATTGAGAAATGTGTTGCTACAGCAACATTTTTGTCAAGTACTTGTGGATTCAAAATGCTTACTATACTTCTGAATAAAATCCTTGAGGGGTCCATTTTCCAAAATTGGGTTACTTGTGGGGGGTTTCTGCTGTATACGTACTCAAGGGGCCCTGCAAATGTGTCATGGTGCCCGCAATTTATTTAAACTTTTCCAAAATTTAAATGGTGCTCCTTCCATTCCAAGCCCTCCCATTTATCCAAACAGAGGATTTTTTTTATCCCTGCGCTCATAAGAATTTGGATAACAACCTGTGAGGTCCACTTTTTGTTGTTGCCTCTTGAAAAAGTGAGAAATTTGATGCTAAAGTAACATTTTTGTGAAAAAAATAAAAATTTTCAATATGGCAACCTAAGCTTATCAAATTCTGTGAAGTACTCGTGGATTCAAAATGCTCACTATACACCTAGATAAAAGCCTTGAGGTGTCTTGTTTCCAGAATGGGGTCATCCACTGTTTAGGCACTTTAGGGGCTTTCCAAATGCACAATAGCGTCCGCTAATGATTCCAGCCAATTGTGCAGTCAAATGGCGCTCCTTTCCTTCCGAGCCCTGCCGTGCATCCAAACAGTTGATTTCCACCACACATAAGGTATCAAAATACTCAGGAGAAATTGCACAATAAATTTTATGCTGAATTTTTTCCTTTTACTCTTGTAAAAAAAAAAAAAACTACCTGGTTGAAGTAACAATTTTGTGATAAAAATGTATTTTTTTTATTATCACGGCTCAACATTATAAACTTCTGTGAAGCACCTGGGGGTTCAGGGTACTCACCAAACATCTAGATAAATTCCTTGAGGGGTCTATTTACCAAAATGTGGCCACATGATGAGGAGCTTCACTGTTTAGGCACCTCAGGGGCTCTCCTAATGCAACATGGCGTCCGCTATTGATTCCAGCCAATGTTGCAGTCAAATGGCACTCCTTCCCTTCCGAGCCTGCCGTGTGCCCAAACAGTTGATTTCCATCACATATAAGGTAGCGCCAAACTCAGGAGAAATTGCACAATAAATTTCATGGGGATTTTTTTCCTGTTACCCTTGTGAAAAAAAGCTACCTGGTTGAAGTAACAATTTTGTGGTAAAATTTTATTTTTTTATTTTCATGGCTCAACATTATAAAATTCTGTGAAGCACCTGGGGGTTCAAGGTACTCACCAACAATCTAGATAAATTCCTTGAGGGGCCTAGTTTCCAAAATGGGGTCACTTGTGGGGGGTTTCTGCTGTGTATGTACCTTAGGGGCCCTCTAAATGCGACATGGTGCCTGCAATCTTTTTTCAGCCAAATTTCCCTTACAAAATTCAAATATTGCTCCTTCCATTCCAAGCCGTCCCAATTGTCCAAACAAAGGTTTCAGACCACATGTGAGGTATCACTGTGCTCATAAGAAAGTGGGGAACAAACTGTGAGGTCCAATTTTTGGTGTTACCTCTTGAAAAAGTGAGAAAATTAGTGCTAAAGCAACATTTTTGTTAAAAAAATGAACATTTTCAATATTACAACCTAATGTTATCAACATCTGTGAAGTATCTGTTAGTCCAAAATGCTCACTATACCCCTAGATAAAAGCCTTAAGGGGTCTAGTTTCCAAAATGGGGTCACTTGAGGGGGGGTTTCTGCTGTTTAGGTACCTTATTGGACCTGTGAATGCAACATGGTGCCCGCAATCTGTTTTAGCCAAATTTGCTTTCCAGAATTCAAATATTGCTCCTTTCGTTCCAAGCTCTACCATTTGCCCGTACAGAGGTTTCCCGCCATATGTAGGAAACCACCGCACTCATAAGAAAGTGGGGAACAAAGTGTGAGGTCCAATATTTGGTGTTACCTCTTGAAAAAGTAAGAAAATTAGTGGTAAAGCTAAATTTTTAGGTAAAATGTTAATTTTTATTTTTTCCATTCCACATTGCTTTAGTTCCTGTGAGGCACCTGAAGGGTTAATAAACTTCTTTGATGTGACTTTGAGCACCTTGAGGGGTGCAGATTTTAGAATGGTGTCACTTTTGGGTATTTTCTGTCACCCAGGCCTCTCAAAGTCACTTTAAATGTGATGTGGTCCCTAAAGAAAATGGTTTTGTAAATTTTGTTGAAAAAATATGAAATTGCTGATGAACTTTGAACCCTTCTAACTTCCTAACCCCAAAAAATGTTGTTTAAAAAATTGCACTGATGTAAAGTAGACAAGTGGGAAATGTTATTTATTAACTATTTTGTGTGACATAACTCTGGTTTATGGGCATAAAAATTAAAAGTTTGAAAATTGCGAAATTTTAAATTTTTTTGTCAAATTTCTAAGTTTTTCACAAATAAAAGCAAAAAATATCACCCTAAATTTACCTCTAACATGAAGTACAATATGTCACGAAAAAACAATGTCAGAATCACCGGGATCCATTGAAGCGTTCCAGAGTTATAACCTCATAAAGTGACACCGGTCAAAATTACAAAAAATGGCCTGGGCATTCAGTACAAAACTGGCTTCGTCCTTAAACAATTTTCTTTTCTGTCCATATAGTGTAAGTCAAAGCAATGTGTTATACACAAGTATTGTTGCTCACCTCTAAATCATTGAGGTTATTCATATGGTCCCATTTCCACAGGTATAGAAAGTCTAGCATCTAAACATGCTGTCTGCTCTGCAAATATTTGTGAAAGAATAAATTCTTAAGAGCTTACAGAATTCAGCATGGTCCTGTAATATGTTGTCACAAGTCATTTTATGAAGGGCAAAACTGACCTGGTATGGTGTGAAATAACTTGACTGGCCCTCAAAGAGTCCTAACCAACCTCAACCCCACCAAACTCCTTTAAGGCTGCTTTGCACCTTACAATTTCGCATACGATGTCGTATGCGATGTGACCTGCCCCCATCGTATGTGCGGCACGTTCAATTTGTTGACCGTGTCGCACAAACGATTATTTGCCATCACACGTACTTACCTTCCATACGACCTCGATGTGGGCGGCGAACATCCACTTCCTGGAGTGGGAGGAACGTTCGGCGTCACAGCAACGTCACGCGGCAGCCGGCCAATAGAAGCGGAGGGGCGGAGATGAGCGGGACGTAAATAGCCCGCCCACCTCCTTCCCTCCGCATTGCCAGCGGCAGCCGCGGGACGCAAATAAGGAGATGTTCATCGGTCCCGGGGTGTCACACACAGCGATGTGTGCTGCCTCGGGAACATTGAACAACCTCACATTCAATTTTTAGTAATTGAACGACGTGCATGCGATCAACGTTTTGACGTTCAATCGCAATCACACGGAGGTTTCACACGCTACAATGTAACTAACGATGCCGGATGTGAGTCACTTACGACGTGACCCCGTTGACACATCATTAGATAATTTGTAGTGTGTAAAGCCCGCTTAAGACCTGAACTAGAGATTGCAAACCAGGTCCTCTTGTCCAACATCAGTGGTTAACCTGATAAATGGCCAAAGTCTGCAGAAAAATATCTCAAAATTCTTTAGAAAAATATTCAAAAGAGTGCAGTCTGCAATATCTGCAAAGGGAGAACAACTCCATATTAATGACCATGGATTTAGACTGGGATATGTCATAAAAGCTCCTTCGGGTGTAATGTGTGGGCGTTCAGATACTTTTGTTCATATAGTGTGTAATAGGTTCTGCTTCTTCCAATGGTGAGAGCTGGAGTTTGCTGCTATGCTAATGTGTAAATCTGATATTTGCATGAGATTTCTAATCAATCGGTTTTGGTATATATTTCAGAAACATCAACAAACAAAACTGGCAGAAAAGCAAATAAAGAGAGGATGCATCCTTATAGAAATTCAAGGTAAACACTAAATATGACTGTCATTTTGGTACTTTTACATTGTATTGTATTGCCCTGTCTGTGGTGTAACCCATACCTCTGGAGTTATGGTATTTGTTACTGTAAAAACTATAGATACCTAAACTTGTACGGGTTCTCAGGTTATCTGAAAATTCCAAGTTTTTACCCAATCTTCATCTCCTTCAGTAATAGAAAATAATGGAGAAACTAATTTTTCCTAAAAGCTGTGATCTTACCAGAATTTCTGTTTTGGATCTCCCAACTTTCTCTTTTCTAATCATATCATTTATAATATTGCCAGACCAGACAACAGGTTCTTCACCTCTTATTTCTATATTACTGTATAACACATCTGTCCGAGAACATTCCCATGTACCTGGACTATTATGTACACATACTAGAAGGTGGCCCGATTCTAACGCATTAGGTATTCCAGAATTTATTGTGCAGTTAATGTATAATTTGTGTTTTATTTATATATATATATATATATATATATATATATATATATATATATATATATATATATATATATAGATGTTGTGTGTAGTTGCCAAGTGTTTGTGAAGGGCGCTGTAATTGTTCTGGGTGTTGTCTGGGTGTGAGAGAGCGGTGTTGTTTGTGTGTTGCGTTGCTTGTGGAGTGCTGTGTGTCTGCAGCGTTGTGTGTGTTGCGCGGTTTGTGTGTGTGGTTTTGGGGGGAGGTATGTTTTGTGCAGTGTGTGTGTTGGAGGAGTAGTCCTGGGGAGAGAGGAGTATAATAGGACGAGTAGTCCTGGGGAGAGAGGAGTATAATAAGAGTAGTCCTGTGGAGAGAGGAAGATAATAGGAGGAGGAGTCCTGGGGGAGAGGAGTATAATAAAAGGAGTAGTCCTGGGGAGAGAGCAGGATAATAGGAGGAGTAATCCTGGGGGGAGAGGAGTATAATAGGAGGAGTAGCCCTGGGGGGAGAGGAGTATAATAGGAGGAGTAGTCCTGAAGGTGAGGAGTATAATAGGAGGAGTAGTCCTGGAGGGAGAGGAGTATAAAAGGAGGAGTAGTCCTGGAGGGGGAGGATCATAATAGAAGTAGTCCTGGGGGGAGAGGTGTATAATAGGTGGAGTAGTCCTGGGGGGAGAGGAGTATGATAGGAGGAGTAGTCCTGGGGGGAGAGGAGTATAATAGGAGGAGTAGTCCTGGGGGGATAGGAGTCTAATATTAGGAGTAGTCCTGGGGGAGAGGAGTATAATAGGAGGAGTAGTCCTGGGGGGAGGAGTCTAATAGGAGGAGTAGTCCTGGGGGGAGAGGAGTCTAATAGGAGGAGTAGTCCTGGGGGGAGAGGTGTATAATAGGTGGAGTAGTCCTGGGGGGAGAGGAGTATGATAGGAGGAGTAGTCCTGGGGGGATAGGAGTCTAATATTAGGAGTAGTCCTGGGGGAGAGGAGTATAATAGGAGGAGTAGTCCTGGGGGGAGAGGAGGATAATAGGAGGAGTAGTCCTGGGGGGAGAGGAGACTAATAGGAGGAGTAGTCCTGAGAGAGAGGAGTATAATAGGAGGAATAGTCCTGGGGGGAGGTGTCTAATAGGTGTAGTCCTGGGGGGGAGGTGTCTATTAGGTGGAGTAGTCCTGGGGGAAGGTGTATAGGTGTCCAATGTGTGGGGGGGCGTGGCCGAGCGGGCAGAGTGTGGGGTGGCGTGGCCGAGCGGGCAAAGTGGGTGTCTATTAGGTGGAGTAGTCCTGGGTGGGAGGTGTATAGGTGCCCAATGTGTGTGTGGGGCGTGGCCGAGCAGGCAGAGTGTGGGGGGGCGTGACCGAGAGGGCAGAGTGGGTGTCTATTAGGTGGAGTAGTCCTGGGGGGAGGTGTATAGGTGCCCAATGTGTGTGGGGGCGTGGCCAAGCGGGCAGAGTGTGTGGGGCGTGGCCGAGCAGGCAGAGTGTGGGGGGGCGTGACCGAGCGGGCAGAGTGGGTGTCTATTAGGTGGAGTAGTCCTGGGGGGAGGTGTATAGGTGCCCAATGTGTGTGGGGGCGTGGCCAAGCGGGCAGAGTGTGTGTAAAGACGTGGCCGAGCGGGCAGAGTGTGTGGGCGGCGTGGCCAAGCGGGCAGAGTGTGTAGGGGGCGTGGCCGAGCTGGCAGAGTGTGGGGGGCGTGGCCGAGCGGGCAGTGTGTGGGGGGCGCGGCTGAGCGGGCAGAGTGTGTGTGGGGCGTGGTTGAGCGGGCAAAGTGTGTAGGGGGCATGGCCAAGCGGGCAACTATGCAAAGCGGTTTCCATAGTTACCCGATGTGTATCATGGTTACCAGCGTACGCCAGCTCCGGGACACGTGTGCCGGGAGCCGGGGTAAGCTAGTAAGCATGGTACACATCAGGTAACTCTTCAAAGCGACAGTGCTGGTTCACTTTTTGTTTGTTAGTCTCCTGCTGTGCAGCACGCATCAGCGTGTTTGACAGCGGGAGACCAACCATCTGAATGGGCAGTGAGCCGGCATACGCTGGTAACCATGGTACACAATCGGGTAATTAAGCAAAGTGGTTTCCATAGTTACCCGATGTGTACCATAGTTACCAGCGTACGTCGGCAACCCCAGCAACGCAAGGGTATGTCTCGGCTGGGTTGCCTGTGTGGGCTCCCGGGGGTGCAGCACTCACCTGGGAGCTGGGGCTCCGTGTGGGTTTGGGAAATGGGGGCGGGGCCTGGCCAAGCGGCCAATCCGTGCGGGGGGCGGGGCCAGGCCGAGCCAAGCGGCCAATGCGACGGTTGTCACTGTAATGATGTCATTTTGGTGACAGACAGACAGAATAAGGCAATTATATATATACTAGAAGGTGGCCCGATTCTACGCATCGGGTATTCTAGAATTTACGTATTGTGTAGTTCATGTATGATTTTTGTTATATATATATATATAGATGTTGTTGTGTGTAGTTACCAAGTGTTTGTGTAGGGCGCTGTACATGTTCTGGGTGTTGTCTGGGTGTGGCGGGGGGTGAGAGCGGTGTTGTTTGTGTGTTGCGTTGTTTGTGGAGCGCTGTGTGTTGCGCGGTTTGTGTGTGTGTGGTGTGTTTTGGGGGGAGGTATGTTTTGTGCAATGTGTGTGTTGTGCGGTATGTGCGTATATTTGTGTGTGCAGCGTTGTCTGTGTGTGGGTGTCTGTGTAGGGCAGTTGTTTGTGGTTCCCAGTGTGTGTGTGTGGTGTGTTGTGCAGTGCGCGCGCGCGTGTGTGTGTGTGTGTGTGTGTGTGTGTGTGTGTTGGGGGAGGTGTGCACCCCCCATCGTGCTCCATCTCCCATCCTGCGCACTCCCAAACGTGCTCCATCCGCCATGCTGCGCACTCCGAATTGTGCTCCATCCGCCATGCTGCGCACTCCCAAACGTGCTCCATCCGCCATGCTGCGCACTCCCTATCGTGCTCCATCTCCCATGCTGCGCATTCCCAAACGTGCTCCATCCGCCATGCTACGCACTCCCAAACGTGCTCCATCCCCTATGCTGCGCACCCTCCATCGTGCTCCATCTCCCATCCTGCGCACTCCCAAACGTGCTCCATCCGCCATGCTGCGCACTCCCAAACGTGCTTCATCCGCCATACTCCGCACTCCCCATCGTGCTCCATCCCCCATGCAGCGCACTCCCCATCGTGCTCCATCCCCTATGCTGCGCACCCCCCATCGTGCTCCATCTCCCATGCTGCGCACTCCCAAACGTGCTCCATCCGCCATGCTGCGCACTCCCAAACGTGGTCCATCCGCCATGCTGCGCACTCCCAAACGTGCTCCATCCGCCATACTCCGCACTCCCCATCGTGCTGAATCCCCCATGCTGCGCACTCCCAAACGTGCTCCATCCGCCATGCTGCGCACTCCCAAACGTGCTCCATCCGCCATGCTGCGCACTCCCAAACGTGCTCCATCCGCCATGCTGCGCACTCCCAAACATGCTCCATCCGCCATGCTGCGCACTCCCAAACGTGCTCCATCCGCCATGCTGCGCACTCCCAAACGTGCTCCATCCGCCATGCTGCGCACTTCCAAACGTGCTCCATCCGCCATGCTGCGCACTCCCAAACGTGTTCCATCCGCCATGCTGCGCCAGCATCAGCTTCTCTACCCGCCGCATCAGCCTCTCTGCCCGCAGCATCAGCCTCTCTATCCCCAGCATCAGCCTCTCTGTCCCCAGCATCAGCCTCTCTGTCCCCAGCATCAGCCTCTCTTCTCCCAGCATCAGCCTCTCTCATCCCAGCATCAGCCTCTCTGTCCCCAGCATCAGCCTCTCTGTCCCCAGCATCAGCCTCTCTGTCCCCAGCATCAGCCTCTCCTCTCTGTCCCCAGCATCAGCCTCTCCTCTCTGTCCCCAGCCTTCCCCAGCATCAGCCTCTCTCCTCCCAGCCTCCCCCAGCATCAGCCTCCCCCAGCATCAGCCTCTCTTCTTCCAGCCTCCCCCAGCATCAGCCTCTCTCCTTCCAGCCTCCCCCAGCATCAGCCTCCCTGTCCCAGCCTTCCCCAGGATCAGCCTCTCTCCTCCCAGCCTCCGTCCTCCCAGCCTTCCCCAGCATCAGCTTTCCCCTCCCAGCCTCCCTCAGCATCAGCCTTCCCCAGCATCAGCCTCTCTCCTCCCAGCCTCAGCCTCTCTCCTTCCAGCCTCCCCCAGCATCAGCCTCTCTCCTTCCAGCCTCCCTCAGCATCAGCCTCCCCATCCCAGCCTTCCCCAGGATCAGCCTCTCTCCTCCCAGCCTCCTTCCTCCCAGCCTCCTCCTCCCAGCCTCCTTCAGCATCAGCCTTCCCCTCCCAGTCTCCCCCAGCATCAGCCTCCCCCTCCCAGCCTTCCCCAAGATCAGCCTCTCTGCTCCCAGCCTCCTCCAGCACACCGTGCTCCTCTGCCGACACTCACACACACGATCGCATACACTCACACACACCCGATCCCGACACTCACACACACCCGATCGCATACACTCACACACACCCGATCGCATACACTCACACACACAGACACTGACGATATCGCACATACGCGCTCACAGTCACAACATCTGGAGATACCACATGCTTCTGGCCATGTGATCCTCCGTCAGGTCCTGGAAGGTCACAACAGCACAGTATCGAGGCCGAGAAGCAAGCGATATCGCCGGATGCTGTGAGTGTGTGGATGCGATGTGATGTGTGTGTGAGGTGTGTGTGTGAGAGTGAGTGTGATCTGATGTGTGTGTGTGTGTGCTGTTAAGTGTGCGCGTGGATCTTCCGCCGCTGCAGGACCTTGATGCGCTTGTAACCATGCCAACGTATCCCGTCCCCCGCTCGCACGGGAGCCCACACCACTCCCGTGCGAGCGGGGGATGGGGGACGGGGGGGGTACAATACTCACCTCCGTGACAGCCGTGTCAGTTCAGGGAATGCGCGGGCGGAGGTGGGCGGGGCCAGAGCTAGCGTGCGTTGCGTGAGGGGGGCGGGGCGTGGCCGAATTGCCAATGCCTGCAGGGTGCCGGGGCGAGAGGCCAATCTGTGGGAGGGGTGGAGCCTGGGCGAGCGGCTGGCCAATCCGTGTGGGGGCGCAGCCTGGGCGAGCGGCCAATCGGTGTGGGGGGGTGGGGCCATGGCGAGCCCAGCGGCCAATCAGCTTTGTGTCACCGTAAGGACACAATGTCACCGGAAGGACACAATTTTGAAGCATGACAGACAGACAGACAGACAGAATAAGGCAATTATATATATATAGATAGATTCTCCTTGTAATTGTGTAAATTTAGTTTTAGGTTCTGTATTAGCAGATAATATTATGTCCGTTTCATCTATGAAATGTATATCAATGCAACATTTTGTTCCATATCCCATGGAAATGTTTCCTGTAATTTGTACAGAATTATCTGGGATGTCTTCTTCTAGTAGGTGTCAAGCTGCCACCAGGGAGAGCCGGAGCTCTGCAGTAGAAGACACTGCCCCGAGCAACGTAAACCTGGAAGTGGATGCACACTGCCTCACAACACAGCTGGGGAGCAGAGCTGCGGGGCATGTGAGGAATCGTCAGGCAGGCTCGGTCAGTACGTGCAGTAGGAGGACCGGAGAAACGAGCAGTCGTGGAGTCGAAGTCAGGCCAAGGTCAGTACCAGAGGAAGGGGACAGAGGAATGGAAATACGACTAGGGGACGGAACACAGACAGGGCACGGGGGCACAGGAGCAGATGGATCAGGATAACACTTACAGGACCAGCAATCACAGGCAAAGCAGCACTAAGCTTATAGCCGGCGCTGGTTCACTGGAGATATCAGTTTTTAAAGGGAACCTGTCATCAGAAATTTGGCTTTCAACCTAAACGTTTCCCCCTCTGCAGCTCCTGGGCTGCATTCTAGTAAGGTTTCTATACTTTTTGTGCCCCCTTTTAAACCAAAATAAATACTTTATAAAACTGTACCTTTCAGTTTGAAAATCTTGTAAATTATCCATGGGGGCGGGCCGTGTGGCGTCCGTTGCTGTATCTTACGCCGTCCCCCATGCTCCAAATCATCCCTCAGGACGCCGCCCACTGCGCCCGAGGTCCCGTGCACGCCAGGACACCTGGTGACGTGGTTGCAGGCACGAGAGTATGGGCGGCGCTGTGATTGCATCGCAAGTGCCCGCCCATACTCTCATGCCCGCCCTTTCCCCACTGCCTCCAGCGTTCTGCGCCGGCCCGACGTCACCTCCTTCCCATCGTACCCTGCAGCAGGAAATAGATGGGAGGAGCGGAGCAGGCCACAACAGGAAAAGCGGAGGATCTGAACGACGTACAGAGGGGAGAGCGCGCCCACGAGAGTATGGGCGGGCACTTGCGATGCAATCACACCGCCGCCCATACTCTAATGCCTGCGACCACGTCACCAGGTGTCCTGGCGTGCACGGGACCTCGGGCGCAGTGGGCGGCGTCCTGAGGGATGATTTGGAGCATGGGGGACGGCGTAAGATACAGCAACGGACGCCAGACGGCCCGCCCCCATGGATAATTTACAAGATTTTAAAACCGAAAGGTACAGTTTTAGAAAGTATTTATTTTGGTTTAAAAGGGGGCACAAAAAGTATAGAAACCTTACTAGAATGCAGCCCAGGAGCTGCAGAGGGGGAAACATTTAGGTTGAAAGCCAAATTTCTGATGACAGGTTCCCTTTAAAGCATCCAAACTCCGAAAGTGAGGCCCGGGAGAAGGCTCCGCCCCCTAGCCATGTGGATGGGGAGGCGAAGCCGTGATAGTAGATTCTGTGTCTCTAATCCTCTTGGTTTCCGTGAATTTTGAATTTCTTTGGTCTTATTCACGTCATTGGGGATTGTTCTATGATGTAACTTGTCCTCCGTGTAGATAACAATTGAAACAAGACAAAGTAGCAGGAAAGTAGTTCCCATCACAGAAACGTTTCTTGGTAAGTCTTTCTTTTCCTGGAAAGACTGATGTCATCTTTCCTTCATCAAGGACTTGGTATTCCATATTCCAGCTTTTATTGGAATCCATTTCTTTCTGGAAAGAAATGCAGTATCATTATTTTGTTACATTCCGTTTCATTACCACACTTTTTGTTGTCTGCAAGTATTTTTAACTACATTAGATGCTCGTTAGACAAAAATCATAACTTGTCCCATAGTTTCATTGGTTTCAAAGAGACCTTCCCAATTACACTGCCGTGTTCCCCTTTTTCTTAATGTTTTAATCATCAGTAGAGCATCTTTCTTGAATTTGGATTCATATGGTGGCTCCATCTTCTGCATTTGTGATGCTGCGTATGGCAGAATAGTTTTCAGGTTTTCCTATAACAATGGTAACCATTTGGACCTTGCAATAGCATCTTTTTGAGGAGTGGATAAAAATGGCTCGTGGAAAAATTAATGGCATTTTTCTTCCTGTCATTATTACGAATGGAGTTAATTGGGTTGTAGAGGAAGTTGTTTCCCTTAGGCTCTGTGCCCACGTGTGTGCACTCTGCACCGCAGCGTAAAGTCACTGCATGTTTGCTTCAGAGCGCAGCTGAAAAGCTCCGTTCTGAAACTTTGGTGACTGCAGAATTCGTGCGCTCTGGATGCTGCCTCTCCCTATAGACAGAATGGAGACAGCATGCAGAGCGCACGAAAGAAGTGACATGTTGCTTTTTAGAACGCAGCAATTTGGCAGCATGTAAATCGCTGCGTTCTAAAACGCAACGTGGGCATGGATTATGCATAACCTTCATAGATTGTGCAGGGGACGCAGGACGCATGCAGTTACGCTGCAGTGCAATACGCAACGTAACTGCATGCAAATACGCAACATGGGCACATAGCTTTATACTGATTAGTACAAAAGGTATGGCATCAAACCAATTTTTACCTTTAACCAAAAGCATGTTTGCAATTCTGGATTTCATTGTCCATTTGATTCTCTTCACAATTCCCGCAGATTGTGGGTGGTAGGGGGACATGAAACGCTTGTTTTACCCCTAGAATAGTTTTTTCCTCAGCTACAGGAATACCAAATAACTTTGCTAAATCTTTAAAATTATTCAATAAATTCAAACAATCATCATTAGCAGAACCTCTGATGAACAAAAAACGTCTAAATAGTGCAGCTCTCCTCCAAATACACTCTCTAATTGTAATACCCAGTGAATAAAAGATGAAAATGCTTCAAAATAGAAACAGAATAACAAGAATCCCAAGGGTAGACACCTATCAAACTAAAAATTACCTTCAAATTGGAATCCCAAGGAATTAAAACCTTCAGAATGCACAGGAAGAAGTCTAAACACAGATTTAACATCAGCTTGGGCTAAAAAAGCATTTGTACCATAAAATTGCATAAAATCCACAGCCTTGTGAAATGAGGCATACTTGACTGACGGCACTGAATTGTCAATCTTGTCATTCAATGATGCCCCCTCTGGGAAAGACAGATAATGAATTAACCTAAAACAGACTGCTTTTGAGGACTATACCTAAGGCCCCCTTCACACGCACGTGAAAAAAACGAACCGTTTTTTCACGGACATATTAAAGGGGTGGTTTGCTCCCCGAGTGCCGTGTTTGTGGCACATGCGTGTTCTCCGTGTGTTATACATAATAACACACGGAGAACGGAAAGTCCCGCCTTACCTAATTCTTCCGGAGCTGTCTGTGGTACTGAATGACAGTGTCCGGCACAGGTCACGCCCCGCTGACGCTGGTTCTGGCCCCCAGTGAAGAAGATGCTTTGTTCAAATTCACTGGGGGTCGGATGCAGGTGACAGCCGCGGCAGAGACTGCAGGGCTGGTGGAGGGGAGTATGTGTTTTGTTTATTTTTACAATGACACGTGTGTTTCTCCGGCGCGTGTCACGTTGGACCGCATCCACACTACATCCGTGTGGTACGGGTGTGAGCCGCATGACACCCGTGCTGCCGGAAAAAAACGGACATGCCTCCGTATGGAGCACACAGGCTCACGTCTGCTCCACACGGAGGCACGGGCCAATGGCTGAACACGTGCATGCACATACACTCATTAATTTTAATGGGTATACGTGTGCCCGTGTCTCCGGTACATGCAGGAACGGACCTAGCACGCAACGGAGGGACGTGCGTGTGAAGGGGGCCTTTAGGATAGAGCCTGAAATCAGTAAATGCAGTGCAGGAGTGCTGAACAGACCTGCCATCCTTCCTAACTTTAACTCAGTACTAGTTTTTTCTCTTACTACCGTGTTTTTCCAAAAATAAGACCTGCCCCAGAAATAAGCCCTAGCGGGATTGTCAGCATTTTCGGAGCAAGGCTTAAATATAAGCTCTCCCCCCGAAAATAAGCCCTTGTCGCGGTTCAATAATAAAGTGTCCGTGCAGTTAAAAAAGTTACAGATACTGCAGGACACTTCATTATGGACAGCGGGCACCCCGCAATTACACTCACCAGACGCCGAGCGGGAGGCCCTGAAGTAATCGCCCCGTCGCACGCTTCCAATCTCACACACGCACAATCTGATCTCACACACAATCAGATCTCACACACACTCAATCAGATATCACACACAACTATCGGATCACACAAACATCAGATCACACTTAATCAGATCGCACACATAATCAGATCTCCCACACAAACATTGGATCACACACATACCACATCCAGCTTCACTGATTTCTTCTCGCCAGCAGAATCCTGAGAGGCTGTGCAGTTGAGTGCAAGGACCTGCCACAATGCTTGCTTACAGGAATCTGCGGACACACGTGACTTCTTAATATAATTCTCTGTGGCCGGAAGCATTCTTGAACGCTGGATGTGATGAGTGTGTGTGTGTGTGTGAGAGAGATCTGAGATCTGTGTATGAGTGTGTCAGTGATCTGCTGTGTGTCGGCCAGAAGCAGGGGATGACGGCGTGCAGCGCCTACCGGAGATCACAGGGAGGACCTGGGAGCCACGCAGATGTCCAGGTCTAGTAAGTATGAGTCTCTTGGGAAGTGGGGGGGTTCTGCTTTTTTGGGGGGCAAACTTACCCCCCAACCGTGTTTCTCCAAGAATAAGACCTCCTCCAAAAATAAGCCCTAGTGCTTTTTTTGGGGGTGGGGGGCAAAAAAAATATAAGACAGTGTCTTATTTTTGGAAAAACATGGTACTTCTGTGTATAAGTTACCTGATACCAAATGTTTAGGAACCCCAAAGGCCACCTTACACGCTGCGATCTCGCTAGCGTGCGTACCCGCCCCCACCGTTTGTGCGTTAAGGGCAAATCGCTGCCCGTGGCACACAAAATCGCCTGCCTTACCTGCCTAGTGACATCGCTGTGACGGCGAACCGCCTCCTTTCTAAGGGGGCGGTTCGTTTGGCGTCATAGCGACGTCACTAAGCGCCCGCCCAATAGAAGCGGAGGGGCGGAGATGAGCGGGACGTAACATCCCGCCCATCTCCTTCATTCCTCATTGCCGACGGCCGCAGGTAAGGTGAGGTTCCTCGTTCCTGCGGTGTCACACATAACGATGTGTGATTGCGCAAGAACGCCGAACAACTTCATACCTGCAGCAGCAACGATAATCGAGAATAGGGGGGCATGTGACCGATTAGCGATTTTGAACGTTTTTGTGACGATTCAAAATCGCTCATAGGTGTCACACGCAACGACATCGCTAACGTGGCCGGATGTGCGTCACAAATTCCGTGACCCCAACGACATCGCTTTAGCTATGTCGTAGCGTGTAAAGCGGCCTTAAGGCTATGTGCACATGCTGCGTTTTTCGCTGCGCTTTTGCAGGGCTTTGGGGTGCGTTTTTGGTCAGAAAACTGCATGACTTTGCTTCCCCAGCAAAGTCTGAGTTTTAATTTTTGCTATCCTCACAGTGCTTTTTTTTTAGCTGCCTTTTGGAGCTGACAAAAAAAACATGTCAATTCTTTATTGCGTTTTTCTGAGTTTTTTTACCCGTACAATGCATTTGTAAAACGCAGGAACAAAAACACTGCAAAAAATGCGGTAAATCGCACAAAAACACATGCATTTTTTTCAATGCATTTTTTTACCGCAGGTGCGTTTTTCGGCCAAAAACGATCAAAAACGCAGCATCTTTGTGGTCACAAAAAAAGGCAACGTGCGCACATAGCCATAGGCTAAGTGCGCACCATGCGTTCTGGCTTGCCAAGTAAACTGCAGTGTTTTGACAACTGTAATTGCATTTTAATGCGTTTTAAGCTGTTTTCAGACATCCCTGTTTTAGGTACGTGTGACATCCGTTTTTAACATGGATGTCACATGTACCCATGTTACCCGATTGTGCACTCTCACACGGCCGTGTTTTCACACGGACCGTGTGGCATCGCTATTTCACACGGAGACGTGCCCGTTTTTTCTAAAGCAGCACGGATGTCACACGAACCGCACACTGATGTGATCCGTGTGACATCAGTGTGACGCGTACTGGAGAAAACACAGGTTTTTCAATAAAAAGATTTTCTATATTTACCTGTATCCACCGATTCTGTCTCCGGTTTTGCTGCGTCACGCTCCTGACCCCAGCTCATTATTTTCATTAATTATTCACCGTATTGAGCAGCTGAGAGCACGGGCAAAAGAGGACAGCAAAAGACACAGCACCGCCGAGGACAGCACCGCCGAGGACTGCATGGCTGGGTACATCGCTAGTGACAGGTGAGTATTCTGCCAGCAGTGTGTTCAGGAACGTCCAGGAGGTCATCGTATTTCCCAATGAACTCTGATGACCTCCAGATGACACCCCTGCCACAACTGCGTTACAGCGAGTGTCACGATGGTGACTTCTAGGGGTTCATGAGAGTTCATTGGGAACCCTGATGAGTCCCTGGATGTCACTGCACAAACTGCTGTATACTCACCTGTCACCGGCGATGTCCCTGGTGATGTCCCCAGCGATGCTGTCCTCGGCTGTGCTGTGCCCAGCCTGTCCCCGCGATGTTCCGGCTTCCAGATCCTCAGGCAGTGAATAATCAATGAAAATAATGAGCGGGGATCAGGAGCGGGACGCAGCAGAGCCGGAGACAACATCGCTGGATACAGGTAAATATAGAACATCTTTTCATTACAGAGACACGTGTTTTACCCGGTACGTGTCACACGTATGCAAACACGGATGTCACACGCGTGACACACGTGTAACACACGTATGACACACATATGACCATAACCATGCGTGTGACTGGTACCTTATTAAACACGGACTTCTGAAACCAGCCTTAAATGCATTTTGGATGCATTTGACAGTGAGTTTCCACTCTGCTCTGCTACATCCCCATAGAGCATGGCTGGCTGCAAGACAGAGCCGCGCGATGACAATTAACTCGAATGAACATCACCCGACTTCATTGTCATTGCGCGGCTCTGTCTGTGTGCCGCGTCCTGATTTGTAGTCACCGGTGAAGGATTCACTGGTGACCGCAAATCCCCTGAGTGACTGAAGTGAGGTGCACGATCAGTGGTGCCGTCACTCAGGTACCCGCGGCCAGCTGGAGTCCTCCACCAGAGACCGCAAATAACCTGAGTGAGGGCACTGCTGATCACTTCAGTGATGGCGACTCGCTGTAAAGTTGGAGGATCCAGCGGTGGCCGTGGGTAACCTGAGTGACATCATCGCTGGTAGCGACTCACTTCAGTTGGTCCGTGAAGCTGACAGAGAGCAGTCGTGGTCTGCAGCCGCTCGCTGTCAGCTGTTGATGTAGCAGAGCTGGATGCGTTGTGGGACCTCATGTGGATTACGTCAGACCTGGAGGGATGTATGGGGATTTTAATAAAGTGGTGAAAGAGGGTGATTTTTTTGTCTTTTATTCCAAATAAAGGAATTTTTGGGCGTATGTGTTTATTTTCTTTAACTTACAGATTAATCATGGGGGGGGTCTCATAGATGCCTGCCATGATTAATCTAGGACATAGTGGCAGCTATGGGCTTCCAATATCTCCTTATTACCCCGATTGCAACCACACCAGGGCAATTCAGGATGAGCCAGATAGCGTCCCGGGACTGTCACATCTAATTGATGCAGTAATTCCAAGCGGCTGCTGGCTGATATTTTTAGGCTCGGGAACTCCCCATAACGTGGGGATCCCCACCCTGAGAATATCAGCCTTCAGCCGTGTGGCTTTACCTTGGCTTGTATCAAAATTGGGGGGAATGCACGGGTTTTTTTTAATTATTTTACTGCACAATACAGACCCGCCCCCCGGCAGCTGTGATTGGTTGCAGTGAGACAGCTGTCACTCAGCGTGGGGGTTCATCTGAATGCAACCAATCATTGGCGCCGGTGGGTGGGGGAAGCAGTGAATACGAGATGGAATAATGAGCGGCCGGCATTTTCAAAGCAGGAGAAGCCAACAGAGCTTTGTGACAGCTGTGCAGCGCTGCGCCGCCTCGGTGATCAGTGAGTATGAGAGAGGGGGTGAGAGGGAGAGACCGACTGACAAAGAGAGAGAGACCGACAGAGAGTGAGAGACCGACAGAGAGAGACCGACACCGACAAAGAGAGATCGAAAGACCTGCGTTTTGTTTGTCAAAAAAGCATGCAGAACGCAACAAAAATGCAGTGCAAACGCACAGCTAAACATTTTGGTTGCGTTTTGACACACCTCACAGATTTCAATGGGTGGAAAATGCAACCAAAACGCACAAAAGAAGTGACATGGTGCTTTTTTAAACGCATCGATTTTCTCAAATATTTGGCATCCAAAACGCAGCGTTTAAGAAAGCAAGTGCGCATGGAATTTGCTGACTTCTCATAGACTTTGCTGGGGAAGCACAACGTATGCATTTACACTGCAGTTTAAAACGCTGCCAAAACGCAGGAAAAAACGGAATGTGCGCACATAGCCTTAAACCAAGGGTGGGGAACCTCCGGCCCGCGGCATTTAATGCGGCCCCCGGGCACATTCCAGGCTACCCCAGTGCTCGAGCGGCACTTGCGCTTTTGCCAGCCGCCGGCCCTTTAAAATCCCAGTGCGTTATGGGTAGATGCTAGAATGTACGGGCTATTTACAGATCCTGATTGCAGCCCGTACTAGAATGTACGGGCTCTTTTCGGGACCTGACTACAGCCCATACATTCTAGACTGAACTCGGGACTGTGCTCGCATGCTGAGGGTTTACCTTGAGGGCGGGGTAAACAGCGCGCTGTGCTCCAGTCACAGCAGAAGAGGTGCAGCAGATGTCTCCCTGCTGTACATGCCTCCCGGACCTGTGCTATGTGACTCCTCCTCCTCCCCTTGTACTGTGAGTATGCAACCCATCGCTGCCCCCCCATCCAGTGCTGTGTACCCCCTAGTACTGTGTGTAGCCCCAAGTGCTGTGTACCCCCCAGTACTGTGTGTAACCCCTCAGTGCTGTGTAATCTGTGCAGCCTCCTAGTGCTGTCAGTGCTGCCACATCGTGCTCTCCCTGCTGCCTTCTAGTGCTGTCACCTAATGCTCTCCATCCTGCCTTTTAGTGCTGTCACTGTCAGTGCTCTTTGTGCTGCCACCTAGTGTTCTTTGTGCTGCCACCTAGTGTTCTTTGTGCTGCCACCTAGTGCTCTTTGTGCTGCCACCTAGTGCTCTTTGTGCTGCCACCTAGTGCTCTTTGTGCTGCCACCTAGTGCTCTTTGTGCTGCCACCTAGTGCTCCTTGTGCTGCCACCTAGTGCTCCCTGTGCTGCCACCTAGTGCTCCCTGTGCTGCCACCTAGTGCTCCCTGTGCTGCCACCTAGTGCTCTCTGTGCTGCCACCTAGTGCTCTCTGTGCTGCCACTGTCAGTGCTTTGTGCTGCCACCTAGTGCTCCCTGTGCTGCCACCTAGTGCTCTCTGTGCTGCCACCTAGTGCTCTCTGTGCTGCCGCCTAGCGCTCTCTGTGCTGCCGCCTAGCGCTCTCTGTGCTGCCGCCTAGCGCTCTGTGCGCTGCCGCCTAGCGCTCTCTGTGCTGCCGCCTAGCACTCTCTGTGCTGCCGCCTAGCGCTCTCTGTGCTGCCGCCTAGTGCTGTCCGTTGTGCCGCCTAGTGCTGTCCGTTGTGCCGCCTAGTGCTGTCCGTTGTGCCGCCTAGTGCTGTCCGTTGTGCCACCTAGTGCTGTCCGTTGTGCCGCCGCCTAGTGCTGTCTGTGCCCGCCACTAGTGCTGTCCATGCTTAGCATCTCCTGTGATGTATACACCCTTCCTGTGATCTATACGCTCCTCCTGTGATGTATACGCCCCAGCCTGTCCTGGGATGTATATGCCTCAATGTTTCTTGTGATGTATATGCCTCAGTGTCTCCTGTGATGTATATGCGCCCCAGTGTCTTCTGTGATGTATATGCCCCAGCTTCTCCTGGGATGTGTATGCCCCCAGCCTCTCCAGACCAAGACAAACCTGGAAAAGCAGTTGTGAGAAACAAAATGATCAATATCACCGAACATCACAGCCGCTCCAGCCACCACATTAGGGGTGAGTTAATTAATTGTTTGACCAAATATAGCCTGGTCGTTTTCAAGTTGATCATTTGGTGTGGCCCCCGAAGGTTGGTAGAAAATTCCAAATGGCCCCCGGCAGTAAAAAGGTTCCCCACCCCTGTCTTAAACCATAATAAATCGGCTCCGCTTTCTCCCAATTTTGGTACAACTTGAGCCAACGCTGCATTTCTTATTAAACTCACTGGAGTCCAAGCTTTTGAAAATGGACTATTTGGTACCAGGCTGTTTGTGGTTAGACTGGGTGATTCTTTTGAAACACTTGACCATAGAATGAATGCCTCCGCAGAATGAGCACTGGTGGCAAAATCTGCAATTATTTTGCCACTTACAAGTTGACTCATTAAATGCAAAGCAACACTTTTTTTTAACCCTTTAACCCCTTCATGACCACGGGCAGTAATATTACATCCTAAACCATCATAGTGTTATACCCGCCGGCTACTGCCAGCAGCCGGGGTAATCCGCGCATGTCAGCAGATTTATACAGCTGGTATGTGTGCCTCCCACGCATGAGCATGAGTGAAACCGCGTTCCAACGTTGCCTGTTAACCTTTTAAATGATTCTGTCAAAATGTCATAGCACCATTTAAATTGACGGTCGTGGTAAAACTTCACTTACTCTGCCCCATCGGCGGGGCTGTGACATGATCACTGTGAGCCGATGGTTGTCAGGGTAGCACAGGGTCATGTGATGACTTCTGTAGCTCACATGACTCACTTCCTATTTCACCCAGCCGAGGACTGCAGGTTACAGGAGGTCAAAAGTTTTTTTTTTTCGATGTTTGTGTTTATTTACTTTTACTTACAGATTAGTAATATGGGCGACTCATAGACCCTCGCAATTACTAATCTAGGGCTTAGTGGCAGCTGAGAGCTATTATTAACCCCTTATTACCCCGATTGACACTGCACCAGCTCAATCAGGAAGAGCCGGGTAAAGTTCTGGGACTGTCACATCTAATGGATTTGACAATTCCGCGCAGCTCCAGGCTGCTTTTTTTAGGCTGGGGAAAGCTCAATAAGCTTGGGTCTCCCCAGACTGAGAATTCCAGCCCCCCAGCTGTCGGGCTTAACCATGGCCGAGTATCCAAAGTTGGGGGGGCCGCACCCTGGGTTTTTAAATTATTTATTTAATTAAAAAAAAAAGTTGCATGCGGTTCCTACTATTTTCATACACAGCCAAGATAAAAGCATGGCTGGGGGCTGCAGCTTATAGCCGTATGATTTAGTTGTGCTGGGTGTCATAATATGGTTGGACCCTATGCCAAACATCTTTCATCTTTATTTTTACTGTACGGTATAGACCCGGACACACAGCGCCTGTGATTGGTGTCGGACGCCAGTGGGAGGGGAAAGCAGTGCATATGCCATGAGCTTAAGGTGCAATCCCGGACATGAATTGGCGGCCGCGGATGCAGTGTGCAGCCGTGCTGGTGTCTTGGGAAAAGTATGAAGCGCTTGCTTCATTCTTATTTTCTTTATTTTTCCTTTATTTTACTTTTTATTTCCCAAGTTGCCAGATCAATATCTGGAATCCAGGGCCCGGCACTCGGGTAAGTTTGAACCATCGCGGATCCGGACTTTTACAGTCCGGGTCCGCCCATCTCTATTCTTTACTAACATTTACTCATTTTAAACCACGGATACTGTGCCAGAAAATGTTTAAAAAAGTCTTTGTGTTAAATGGCAAATTCTCTGAGTACCTTCTTTTTGCTGCCTGCTTCTCTGACCAAAGTATAAATGTCCTATAATTCATATTACTAAAGGACCTGAAAAAAATGATTATTAGTCATTCCACAGTAATTGAGGTCAGATATACATTTTATATCTATTTGACTGCTATCTCCCAATTTTCATAATCTTGTAACTCCTTAGGCCTAACTTTGCTGCTTCAGTCACCGCCCCTATCCTAAACGAGTGCGTTGAAATTTTTACCTCCTCCATACCCAATTCAGACAGGTGTTTTCTCAACATAAGAAACACAAATAAGGACAGATAAGGGGACCATGTTACAAAATAGCCAAAACTACTACCACAAATTCATGAAACACCAACCACAGAGAGTACAGAAGTATAGTGAAGGCCATATCAATCAAGAAAATAATCCACAAAAAAATCTTCTTTGCAAAAGTAAAAACAGTTTTATTAAATACAATTTATTTAACAAGAGGAATAAATAGACTACCAAATATACATATAATAAAACAGAGACAAGTGAACAAGGAGTCCTAGAGAAATCACCAGTTAGTGAACCCCATGGTGAAAGTACAGCCCAAGTAAATAGGAGTCAAACAGTAAATTCATTAGTTTAGATATAGAATTTTTTTTCCTGCAAGCACAAGTTATCAAGGCTTCTATTACCATCCAGATCCACAAGATGGCATCGAAGGTCTGTGGGAAAAAGTGCTCCATAGATCAAGTGAACAGCAAATAGCAATGGAGCAATTATCAACGAAATTAACCTAAAAGAGCTGGAAGTATATATAAGGTTGATTAAACTTTCCCGTTATGGGTGCACCGAGTGGTGAAAACGTGCCCCAACGCACAAGTTTTGCAATCTTTCTCGGGGACTTAATAAAGTGTCTGTGAGGATGAGTTTTTGTTTTGTATGGGCTTGTAGCCAATAGATTCTGTCACCTTAATTGGTCGTTTGTGGGGCGGTACTCCTCTAGTGGTCTACGTCATCGGGCACTCCTGGATATGACGTGGGGACTTCCTGTTTCGTGAAACAGAGCCCGCGTCATTCCGTGTAGAGGCCGTCAGTCACAGACATATGCAGAAATACTGCCGCGCATGCGCGCCCAAGCTACAGCCATTTTCGTTAAGGGCATAACTAGAGACAACAACCAGTGAACATGCATGAGAAGAGGATCTCACTAGGCCAGAATATAGATAATTTTTCCAAAAAACATATACAGAGAATCCATATAAGTCTGTGCTCCCACAGTGAAAACTCATTTCAAAAGACCTTAATTGTGAGTCAATTTAACCATACTAAATCACTGGGGAGGACAGACATAGAATGGATCTCCGCCAAAACTGTATAAATACATCAAAAGTGCAAGAAAATGGTGCATATTGTGCAGGTACCCAAATGTGGGAACCCATGACTGCAACGAAATTGGGACCAGGGACCCACACCCTGACCCTACAGACAACATTTAAGTATAGCATTAGAAGAAAAAGTGTCATCATAATTAATAAAGAAGTATTACTACAACATCATAATCCACCTATTGCCATATATTAATTACAGTTTTGTTTGGTCTTTACAGAAATTTGGATGTTTCGCAAGAAATAGCCAATATAACCTCAACTTCAGAGGAGGAAAGCGAGGAAGATACTCCTCTCAATGTCAAACGGTAAGTCCCAGTATCGCTTGATATGTGGAGTCACTATTCACAGGTCACTAATCACAGGTCCATACATAAACAAGACATGATGAAGTGAACTAAACAATGAGAAAAATAAAAAGAGAGAAGAAATAAAAACACACATAATTAAAATCTAATACAATATAAATTACAGAAGCAATTCATCATGTAAGATCAAATCCTAATACACCCTATTCACTGATATCTCCTTTTTGAAGACATCAGTTTAATTTGATAATTAACACCTTTATGATTAATCTCTTTTATTGAATTTTTATACAACAAGTGAAGCAAAATTATGAAAGGAGGGAAAAGAAGAAGGAAGAGCAAGGAGAAAGGGGGGTAGGGGTGGGAAAAGATATCAGAATTATAAACTCTCATAGTACAGGGGTCAGATACCATCAATTACGTTCGGCACTAATATTGTAAGTCCGAATCATGACCATAACTCTAAAGAAACAATAGCACCCAATACTCCAATGCCTCATAGACTTTTGCTCAGAAAATATGTTGCTTTCAGGTGCACAACAAAGACGGTTACTCTAAATTCTATGTTACTGACCCCATATTTGTCATTTGAGTAATACCTTTGTATTAAATGATAACATTTCAATTATTAAAGGAGTAATAAAATGAAGGAGTATAAGAATGAGGGAAAAGTAGAAGGGAAAGAAAGAAATGGTAAAATCAAGACTACGCAGGGTCCAGTGTTCATATATATTCAACTCTATACCTCTTCAAATATGTAAATCAAAAATCTTATCATTTACTCAGCTTTAACTACGACACCCGTTATAAAGGTTATCCTGATAACCTTAACTCCGCCAACCTCTTGCTATCGGGTGCGTAACAGATTATATTAAACTGAACTCCATGTTTCGGTCTGGAGGGAATCCTGGGTGTTGCTCAGCCAATACATTCGCTATCCTACCTCGTGATTTAGGGAAGGAGTACTAACAAGTAGAGAAAGTGAGGTGAACAGAATAGGGGGGAATACCCAGACCATTGCCTGTGGGCCAGGGCCCTTAAATTGGCTAGGTCGAAAGTTAGGAAAAGAAAGTAAAAGAAGGGGCATGAGCATGTGTTAGAACGATGGGGTAATATATAAGAAGCCTCGTATGAAGAAAAGATGGGAGAGAAGAATGAGATGAGTAGAAGTGTACCAACAGAAAGAGAAATAAAGGGGGGAAGAGGAGAAAGAAAGGTGAAAAAAAAGAAAAAGGGGGGGAGGGGAAGGGGAGGAAGGGGATGGGGCGGATAGGGGTATTGGGAACACTCAAGTTCTCTGATGCTGCTCCTACTGCACCAAAAGTCTCGTAAAGTCCTGTGACTCTTTGAACAGAATCCATGGTTGCCAGGTCCTGACATAGATGTCGTACATATCATTAGCCGTAGCAGAGAGTTCCTCCATGAGAGCAATATGTGAGAATTCCTGAAACCATTCCCCAGCAGGTGGCGTCTCCGTCCTTTGCCAGTACCTGGGTATTACTGATCTGGCTGCTATCAGGCAAAACCTGAGGAGATCCCTTTTTTGTGCCCCGATGGATCCGGGCAACATAGATAGAATCGCCACTTGGGGGGAGGGTTGAACCTGGGTTCCAGTGATTTTAGCATAGGCCCTGAATACCATATCCCAAAAGGGTTTAATTTTGTCACATTCCCACCAGATATGGGACATTGTCCCCGTTTCAGTTCCGCAACGCCAGCACCTGTCCGATACCGATGGGAATAGTTTGTGAATTTTGGTTGGAGAAAGATACCACCGAGCCAGAATTTTGTAATTTTTCTCCTGAGCATATCCTGCCACCGACATTTTGTGGGTGAAGTGGAAGGCTTTATGTTTGTCCACCTCTGAAAAAGAGGTGCTCAACTCCCTTTCCCATGCCCAAATATATTCGGGATCCTGAGGACTAGGTTGCCAATTGAGGTGACTATAGGTCAATGAAATCAAGTGAGGGGGTGGTGATCCCTGGAGAAATAAACCCTCAAACGGTGTAGGTGTCACCGGAAAGGATTGCCGACTCCCCGCCCTCCATCCCTCCAAAAAGGAACGCAACTGACCATACTGCAACCATGATAATCTCTTAGGTGGATCCATTGTCTCCAACTCCTTCAGTGAAGGAATGCAAGAGCCCTTTAGTAAATGTACCACTCTAAGGCTATGTGCGCACTAGAAATGTGAAGTTTCTCAAGAAAATTTCTTGAGAAACTTCTGCCAGTGAAAGATTTCCGGACCTGCGGAAAAAATCCGCACCAAATCCGCATGCGTTTTTGCCGCGGATTTGCCGCGGATTTACCGCGGATTTACCGCGGATTTACCGCAGGTTTGTCCCTGCAATAAATAATAAAGATAATCCATAGACAGATAGTGGATAGAGGGAAAGATGGATAGATGAATAGATAGATAGATAGAGGGATAGATAGATAGATGAATAGATAGATAGAGGGATAGATAGATA